>NC_133774.1:115845583-115913327 GCF_003597395.2 Chelonoidis abingdonii
AAGAGAGAATGGGTCCCCTTCCCTGGTGATTTGTTCATGAAGGGTTCATCTGCTTATAGGTTCTCAGCAGGGCTCGTCTGAGAGGCCTGACTCATCAGCAAGCATGATTGTCTCTTGGCAATCTAGTCGCCCTTGTTGGCGGTTGCCTGACCCTGGTAGCCTCCTGCTGGCCGCGGTGGCAGTATAAGGCCTTGACCACGTCGTTCTCTAAGGGTGGAGGTATGTCTCCCTGCTAATGTCCAGCGCGCAGATCCCCCTGACACTCACGTGGCAATTGCCGGTACTGTTCTGCTGGGTCTCGCGCTTTTCTTCTCTGGGTAGGTTCGGGCACTATTGCTTGCTCTGAACCAGTTCTTAATCATTCCCCTAGTGTCCTTGGAGAGGGGAGTGGAGAGGGAGGGACTGGGCCTGCCCTCTACTCCAGGTCCCAACCCAGGGCCCTGGGTTGTGGTGAACCACTTGACTAGCGTTTTCCCCTGGGTACTTCCCTCTCATACCCATCAGCTTGTGAAGGCTTCTCGCCTTCTCTCTATGCAAGCTGGTGCCCCTTACTAGGGTTTCTGTTGGGCTTCCAATCCACCGCAGCACTCCTCCAAACCTTCTATTTCTCTTGGACAAACTCTTCTCTCTGCAATCTGCACCTGCTCACATCCACCTTCTCCTTCAACTACCACCCCCCTGTCTGACTGAACAGGGGTTTATATCCATGGACTGGAGTCAGGTGCTCTAACTGAAGTCAGGTGCTCTAATTGGAGTCAGGTGCCTCTAACTGAAGTCAGGTGCTCTAATTGCCACAGCTGTCTAGTTAATCTAAAGCAAACCTTCCTCCTTGGCAGGAATAGGCCTCCTGCTAACGACAAAACTATACAGAATAATCCAATGCATGTATAACAATAACAAAAATACCGACGCATTAAGCTACATGTAGATAATAAAAAACAAATAAGATGACAAATGGAATTAATTGGAACCTAAGATTGCTTTGGTTTATTGGTTGGTCTCTCGTTCTGGGCTTCCACAGTTTTTTTTCCTGCTGCAACTCATCTAATTACTCTTAGAAATTGTAGGACTCCCACCCTTTCATATCCGTATGTATTGTGAATACAGCATGGCCAGAAGGCAGACACACACAACACTTCATTAATAGCTGCCTCTGGCTCATGCTGTATACATAATACAGAGATTGAAACTCGATCCCGACTTAGCCAGCACCCCACCCTGTGGTGTCTCGCACGTTCCCTTAAGAGGGGGGGAGATACTGTGAATACAGGCATGGTCAGCTATAGGTCAGGGCATGGGTTGGGGTTTAGCACAAAAGGTGGCGTTAGAGGGGCCTTTAAATTCCGGTGGCGCATATAGAAATTTATTTGATTATTCCTTTACCTCCCAAGGTTCCCTAATGTTGAGTTGGGTTGCCACTGGCCCATCTTGCCCCATAAACATATATCCCACAACTAAATGCCAACCCCCTCTGGATGAAAAGGGACCACAACAAAACTCTGACTTGGGTTAAGGCCCTTTTCCTACTGTTTGGGGATTGAACCACCATTTTGCAGGCACAGAAGTCCCTTTTTGGTTTGCAATTCATAAGCGGGTTTTATTCCATATTTCAGTGTACCTAATATTTGACCCCTTAAATCCCCCATACGGCCGAAACAAATCTCCTATTAACTCTAAGCCCCCAATTTCAGAAGATGGGTTACAAATTTGAAGTGGGAAAATATAAACCTTGGTTTCAGCAACATTAAGCGGCAAAGCCCTCAAAAAAACGCCTTGAAGTTTAAAACTTCCAAAAAGTTACTCCCAACTAAATGGGAAACCCTCAAGGGTTGTGGGAAAAAAAGTGGGCACAAGGGCTCTTTCCCCCTTGCGGCTTTCCAATTTAGAACCAGGGGGGTTTCCCCCATTTGGCAGGGAACCCGAAGGGGATTCCCTAGGTGGAAATAAATTAAGTAGGATATTAAGGTAAGGAAAAACCCAAAAGCAGTAATAGAATTGGACCCCCTCCCAGCAACATCTTTGAAAAAGGTCTCCCCTTGGTCCCACCTGCCAAACAGGGGCCTCTGGGGGGAAACCTTCTTTTTTTAACTTTAAGCCCCTTTTTGTAGGCCCTGCTAGGTCCCCCCCATTGTCCACCAGTTTTCCTTTCCCATAGCCCCTTGGGCCCTTGGAATCAGGGGAGCCATGGCAATTCCTGAGGAAAAGGGAAAAAAAAGGCCCCCTCTGTTCCCCTGAAATAGGGGGGTCTTTCTTCCTTGCCCGGGGTTTCCTAGTTTTCCTCTAACCTGAAGGTTGTCTTTGTGGGCGAAATTCAAAGGGTCGTAGCAGGGGTTCCCTTGGGCCCTAGCCCCCATGAAACCTTTAACCAGCCTCCATAAACGGGGGGAACTTCTTTTTGTCCCTTTCCCCCAAGGAACTACTTCTCCCTCAGCCCCCGTATTACTCCCCCCCTCTTCACCCCAGGGAAAAGTTCCCTGACCTTTTTGAAAATTGGGTTTTAAAAAAAAAAGTCCCTGTTCCCTTGACCTTTTTTCTCCTGTTCCTTTAAGGCTTTTCTTTCCTGAAAAAGAATCTCTTTTGCTTAAAAAGTTAAAATTTTGGGGGGAGCTTGGGGGAAGAGGGAAAAGTACTTTAGAAACCTTGGAATAAGTTAAGAATTTTTGGTTGGGGAAGAAAGTAAAGTTTTTATAAGGAGACATATGAGACTTAGATGGGGGATTTGCGGGGGGGCAGGGTTTAAGGCAAAAAGTAATTTACAAGCAGGGTTGGATGTTTTTTCCACCAAGAATCACCCACCCACCCCTAAGGGTGGGGAAAACCATTTCTTTTAAAAAGGGAACCTTCCTTGGAAATTTGGTGGGTTATATTTACTTTTCGAGCTGTTTTTTTTCCCCCAGAAAAACAAATGCCAGGTCTAATTGGTTGTTTAAGAAAAACCTAGACTGCCCCCTAAGGAAAAAAATGTACTAGAAAAACATTCCAAAAGGAAATGGGGGGGGGGGGGGAAAGCCCCCAAGGCCAGCCCCAACCCTCCCACCCCACCCCAGAAGAATTATAAAAGGGAACCTATTTTTTCCCCTTGGTAGGGATTATGGGAGGGTAGAAACTCTCCACCCTTTGAAAGTTCCAAAAAGGGCCAAGTTTCCACTTGTAAGTTTTTGGGAGGAAAGGGGAAACCTAGCCCCTTCCTAAGGAGGGGGGAATCCCAAATAGAAATTTTCCCTGTACCCAGTTCCCTTCATGCGCCCTATGACCCCAATGCCCCTTTGTGGATTATTAGAAGTTCCAAAGGAGATCCGATAGCCCCAAAATCCTAAAACCAAGGGCAAATACACCCCCCGGAAATACTCAAATTCGCCCCTCCGACCTCCCCCCACCCCCGCAAGGGGGTTCAAAAAGAACCTGGAACCCTTCAGCAGGGAAATTTGTCAGCTTTAGGATTAACTTTGAAAAATATAGGGGAGAGAAAGAAGAGAGAGAGAGAAGGAAAAGAGAAGGAGTTTGGGTTGTGTTGGTGTTGGTAGTTTTTAATTGATAATTGAAAAATTGGTTACCCAAGTACCCTGCGGTCAGAAAATGAACGTTAATTGGAAGGGCAAAACCTGGAAAAAAACTGTTTTCCCCATTGCCTTACCACCAAAAGTTCCCAGTTTAAGTTGAAAACTTGGTAGCAAACGCAGAATGGGGGCGCTGCAAATGCATGGCCCCCCGGGTTCTTTGGGGGGGAAATGTGTTTCCACACAACTAAAAGTCCCAGAAAATTTTCAAGAAGGTTTTAGATTGTTCTTGCAGAACAAAATGTAGCGAACAGCGTTAAAAGAATTAGAACTTTGGCAAAGTCTCCAAATTAACCAAAGATGTTTCAGTTCTAAGTGTGTTTTTTAAAACAATCCCACCTTTTTAAGAAAATAAACCTCACAAACCAGTTACCTGTTGTTAGCGGGTTTTAATACCAAAGAAAAGATCCCCATGGAAATATGCCAATCCAGAAAAAACCAAAGGTTTTTTTGCCAGCCTGATCACCATCTTCCCTTTGTCAATTAAAGCCCAGTCACTTTTCTTGAAAAATGGTTGCCCTTTGGTTCATTTTGGACCAGTTGATTAATACTTTACAATATGGTTGGCCAAAGAATATACCGCCCCCTTTCCCGTTGTTTTTAAACAAATAGAAACCCATATTCCTTAACACCTTTTTCACTATTAGAGTAAGGGATTTTTTTTAAAGGTAAGGAAAACATTCCATCATATTAAATTTATTCCCACTTAAAGTTCCAGGGTTTCCCCCCCCATGCCATGACCCCAAACAGCAGAAAGGTTTTTGGCAAACTGAGAATCATGCCCCTGGTGCCAAAAAACAAGTTATTGACCAAACACTTCAAAAACCTAACAGTTTACCCCCATTAATTAATACCCTTAAAAGCCCTTTAAGTCCCCCCATTTTGGAGGTCTTAAACAGTCAAAGGCAACCCTCAGAAAAACCTAATGTTTTGAAGGATTTTTTTAAGATTAACTAAAGGCAAAGTAATTTTTAAAAACAGAACAAGTTTTAATCAAAGGTTTGAAACACTTTTTGTTTTTTAAATCCTATCAACCAATTATTATGTTTGACAAACAAAGTTTTTAAGGGACAACGCCAAGGAGAAACCACCAACAGTTTAAATCTGGTGCCGTGTGCCTACCGCTCCCCTCCCTTCTTCTCCTTCCACCCCTTCCCCCTTGCCCCCAAATCTCTGGCTCTTGAAAAAAGGAAGTTTCCCAAAGTTAAATAGTTTCTTTTGGGCCATTTTCCACAAAGAATTTAAAGATTCACAAAACCCAAAAAAAAAAAACCAAAAGAATAAAGTTCTACCAAATTAATCGTAAATGGAAAATTTTTTAATATTAATGGATTAATTCTTCCTCCCGCAAATGCCGTAAGGCCCCAACAAAAAGCCTAAATTTCCCCTTTATTTTAACTATTTAAGTTGTTGGGTTTGTTTTTTGTTATACCTTCCCCCATTCCCAAATTAGATTTTGTTTTGAGAAATAAGAATTGTTTTTTTTTAAGGTTTAAAAAAATTTTTATATCATCAGTTTTGGTTTTTTAAGGTTAATTAATTAATAATAACCCCAAATTAATGGCTTTATATTTCTTATTAAGAATATTAGCACTAAATTAATGTGGGCTCCGTATTCCGTTTAGGGTTAGCCCTGGCCCCCAGTAAGGGCTATGGTTTGTTCCTTTTTTCGAAGAACAACCCCAGTGGTGGGCCCCCCCCCCACCCCATCCAAAGAATCAACAACTTCCCCAGCCGCCTGGGCATGGAAAAGTGTTTTTGGGGAGGAGTGTTGGCTATCTTTGGATAAGGCGTGGTTGGCGGTCAGTTATGAAGCTCTTCTGAAGGTATTGAGTCGTTAGCACCGCTTGACCATTCAGCGGACGCAATAAGTTGACTTCCACCTTTGACGCGAACTCCTTGGAGCGTGCACCACAGTCAATCCGCGTGGACTATATCTGCTTTAGTCGGGGGGTGTTCTGACATTGTACAGGAGTAAGGGTTTGTAATTCGCGCGGGCGAGCCTGCGCCCAGACTATTGAGAGAGAAAGATTTGGTCGCCCTAGCAAGAGAAAAATAGACAGAGGTTTGGTATGGAGTGTGCCCCCGCGGCTCGCGATTGGGAGTTCTTGATACCAAAACACCACGAATGATGAAAGGAGTTTGGAGGATAAAGGTGCATGAGAGGGCCGAGAAAGTCATATTTTGGGGTCAAGGGTGTTAAGGTATGGGTCTCTAGGGCAAAGAGGATATAGCGGGGTAAGGGAAGACCCTCGTTAATGTTCCACCCGTGGCCCCTCTCTATTGCCAGACACACCTCAGACAGCTGCCCTGTTTAGGTGAAATCCCCCTTGCGGCCCCAGACCTTAGTTGGGACCATGGCAAGGTAGCAGGGGGTTGGGCGCCAGGTCACGCTCACCATACCTGCAAGTACACATCCCATATCTCTGCGTCGATTTTCAAGGACTTGGGGTAGGAAATGATTAAAGATAGGTTCAGAAAGGCAGCAATAGAGTTGGGGGGTGGTTTTCTGAACACTTTCCCAGATAACATGAAACCCCATAACCAGCGAGAAAGAAGAGAATTACACGCGAAACAGAGGTCCTCGTCAGAACAGTTATCCCTGGTAATTTTTGCCACAGTATTATTATATCTTTGAGGGTTTACAAAAACTTTCCACTTCTATGCATGCCCACCCACTGAAGTGGGCTTTAGCCCACAAAAAAGCTTATGCTCAAATACATTTGTTAGTCTCTAAGGTGCCATAAATACTCCTGTTCTTTTTATTTTAAAGTGTTTTCCCTCAAAGCTGATAAATATTGTATTGAGAAGATTACATTGAAATTTTTAATTTGTCCCTGAAAAGCTATTGTGCCAAGTTTGGGAACTAAAATCTAGCATTAAAAAATGAAACAGGGATTTCAATCCTGTTCAAATACATTTCTCACCAGAACCCTAGCCATGGAGTCACTATCAGCACCTCCAGAATATAAAATAAAGTGCTAGTTTCAAAACCTTTATCTCCTTATCTGGAAAGTGTTCAACACCACTCTTACCATATCATTTCTGCGTCTGGCAGATTTCACCTAAAGTGTGGCAGGACACTTTGCCTGGAACCTTGACCAATATAATATCTCTAGTTTTGTATCAGACATGGAGGCAGTTGATATGGACACATGAGTCAGGAGTCAGAGTCAGAAACTTATTCAAGTTTACTCAGAAATTACCCTATATGTACCACACTTCAATCCAGCTGAGTGTGATTCTTGATGTGGGCCACCACTGGTGTCTGAAAGACATAGCCTACTGCAGCTACCTAGAATACGGAAGCACATTAATAGTGCTAATATCTATAGAATAAATATAAGCATTAATTGTTATTATTAATTAATTACTAACAACTGAGTTATATAAATTTTTAACCCTACAATTCTTATCTCAAACAAATTAATTTGATGGAGGTATACAAAAACAACCACAACTTTAAATAGTAAATAATGAATTAGCTGTTGCTTTAGGATTGGAGAAGAATATTCATTATAAATCATTTTACGATTTAATTGTAGACTATCTTTTGTTTCTTTTTTGTTTGTGATCTTAAATCCTTTGTGAAAATGCCAAAGACTTAACTGACTCCTTTCAAGAGCCAGAGATTTTGGGGCAGGGGGGGAAGGGGGTGAGAAGAGAAGGAGGAGGTGAGCACACGCACAGATTAACTGGTTGTTTCCTGCTTTCCTTAAAACTTTGTTTCAACAAATTTTATATTGGTAGGGATAGATTTAAAAAACAAAGTGTTCAACTTGATAAACTGTTCTGTTTTACAAAGTACTTGCCTTAGTATCTTAAAAATCCTTCACATTAGTTTCTAGTTGCTTGACTGTAAGACTCCAAATTGACTTAGCTTTTAAGGTATATAATGGTACTGTTAGGTTTGATTGTGTCATACTGTTGTGGCACAGCATGATTTTCTCAGTTGCAACTCTTGTGCTCATGCATGACTGACTTAAGTGGAAGAATTATTATGAGGAATGTTTTCCTTACTTAAAACATCCTACTCTTATAGTGAAAGTGTAAGATATGGTTCTATTTGTAAACAACGGAAGCGTAATATCTGCAATACATCATGTAAAGGTATAATCACTGTCAAAATGACAAGGCAACATCAAAGAAAGTGACTGCTGTAATTGACAGAGATGGTGATCAGGCTGCAAAACTGTTTTCTGATTGCATATTCATGATTCTTCTGTATAATACGCTACAGTAACTGTGTGAGTTATTCTAAGTGGATGTTTTAACATCACTAGACTGACATCTTGTACTTTGAGATTTGCAAGTCTAATCTTTAACGCTGTTCGCTCTACATTGTCTCAAGACATCTAACTCTTGAAATCTGGACTTAGTTGTGTGACACATCAAAGAACCGCATGCATGCAGCAGCCATCATGCGTGCTACCAGTTTCACTACTGACTGTGGTTAAGCAATGGAACAGTTTTCAGTTTGCCTCCATAACGTTCATTTCTACCAGTACTGAACAATCAATTCATTAACACACACACACACACACACTCTCTCTCTCTCTCTCTCTCTCTCTCTCCTATATTCAAGTATCCTAAGGCTGACAATTTCTCTGAGTCAGTCTTTGACCTTTGGTGGAGGTGGGCGAATTGAGTATTTCCGGGTATTTGCCTTGTTTAGATTTTGGCTATCGATCGCCTTGACTTCTAATATCACAAGGCATGGTCATAGGCATGAGACTGGGTACAGAAAATTTCTATTTGGATCCCTCCTAGAGCCTAGTTCCCTCCTTCCCCAAATACAAGTGACTGCCTTTGACTTCAGTGAGAGTTACTCATATCCTACAAGGGAAATTAGTCCTTATATCTCTGGGTGGGGTGAGGTTGGCTGGCTTGCTTCCCCCATCCTGAATGTTCTAGTACATTTTCCTAGGGCAGTCTAGGTTTTCTAACACAATAGACCTGCATGTTTCTGGGAACAGCTCAGTAATATACCACCAAAATTTCAAGGAGTTCCCTTTAAAAATGTTTCCACCTTAGGTGGTGATCTGTGACATTCACTTTGTAAAATACTTTTGCCTACCTGCCCCCAATCCATTAGTTCTCATATTCTCCTTATACTTACTTCTCCAACCAAATTCTAACTAATTCCAGTTCAGTATTCTCTCCCCCAGCTCCCCAATTTCTTTAGCAAAGAGATCTTTCAGAAGAAAGCCTAAGGAAACAGAGAAAAGTCAGAGAGACTTTTTAAACCAATCAAAAGTCAGGAACTTTTCCCTGGTGAGAGGGGGAGTATACGGCTGAGGAGAAGTAGTCTTGAAAGGAAAAGAAGTTCCCAGTTTATGAGCTGTGTAAAGTCAATTGCTAGGCAGACCCTGCTACTGACCCATGAATTCGCACAGAAAACTTCAGGTTAGAGACTAGACCCCACGGCAAGAGACCCCTATCAGGACAGAGGCCTTCCCTCCTCAGAATTGCATGGCTCCCTGATTCAGCCAAGCATGAAGAAACTGTGAATGACCTAGCTAGCCTACAAAAGCTTAATTAAAGAGGGTTCCCCAGCCTTGCAGGTGGACAGAGACTCAAAGATGTCTGAGGGGTCCCCATCCTATTACTGCTTTTGTCTACCTTATATCCTACTATATCACTAGGATCCCTCGTCCCTGGCAATGGACCCCCTGTCTATGAGCCAGGGAGAGCTTGTGCACTTCCACCTGAGGTTTCCATTAGTGAGTACTGAGTTTACTCAGGCGTTTGAGCTTGCGCTAATGTTGCTGAACAGTTTATATTTCCACTTCAAATTGTTAGACATCTTCTGAATTGCTTATGAGTATAGATGTATGTTTCGCCTTATGGATTTAAGTTCACTATTAGGAACTATATAGAATAAACTCAAGCTTATGATGCAAACAAAGACTTCTGTGCCATCAAATGGTGTTCAATCACCACAAGTAGAAGCTTAACCAGTCAGTGAAGTCTTTCATCCAGAGGTTGCATTAGTGTGGATATATGTATGCAGATGCAACCAAAACTCAAATTAGGACTGGGAGGTAGATAATCAATAAATTTACCAACTGACACCAAGAGAGCCTCCCTCTAAGGAAGCCAGTGCTAAGTTTGTCTCAGCTGGAATGAGGTCCTTCCCTGTTGAGTGCTGAAGTGCAGAAACACTTCCAAATATGTGATGTGTTTGAAAATCTAGATCTGTTCATTGTGACTCAGCCATCAAATAGTGTCCTTGCATGGTGTATACTGTACATGCCCATGGACAGGCACTATTGCCCCAAAAGCAAGGAAGAAGAGTGAACGCTTTGAATGCTCTGTGAATTCTTCCCTGAATCAGCATTTTGCATAAGGTTATTCAGCCCTTATATTTCTGTAACTGGGGCATGCTTGGAACCTCCCACCCCCACACACACCACCCAATGGGCTGCTGCAAATTCAGCTGTTTCCTACATGGCGTGTTGAGCTAGTGCCAGAATGGTAGACTTGGGCAGAAATGTAGAACACGTACTGCCTCACTCAAGGCCTGATGAAAGGGGTTTTTGATTTGTACATTGCTTTTTTGTATCGCCTGAAATGTGTCCCTTTCTGTTGCACATTAAACTAGACTTGAGGATTGTGTTCGAGCCATATAGTCGGGGAGCAGCTGCACCTGAAATTAAGGCTAATCGGTCAGATTAATCAGGACATGCTAGCTGCTTTGGTGACACAAAGCAATTGTATATCTGGCCTAACCAGCCAGTTACACTGGGTTTAACCACTATTTGTGCTGCTAGAGAAGTGCAGAGCAGCTAAAGGCATACGGACTAGCTACGTTTCCGAGGGTAATTTCTACGGAAGCCTTCCTGCAGTTCTCTAGCTCAGCTGAGCTCTTGCTGCCCTTTGTAATGACCAGATGTTCTTTACAGTACCACCTGGCCTCAGCTGGGACCAACTCCCCTTAATGGGCCCAGTCACCTTGTCACATATCTTGCCCACTAGAGCCTTCTCTGGCCTCAGGACAAGCTCTACCCTTCACTACGACATCTAGGGCAGTCTTTGCCCCTTTAAAAGCAGCCACCTCTGCCTCTCATTCTTTTCTGCAGTGCATTGGCTCTTTATCCTCCTAAGCAAGAGCTGCTGTTCACCAATCTCTTCCGTCACTCTGAAGTGGATCAGTTCCTGCGCTTTATTTATGGCTTGTGCCAAAAGCTTATGTTTTAATAAGCACATTTTTTTCCTAGTTCCTGCAAGCCCGCTGCCACCTAAGTCTGTAGATGGCCAAGTTGTGCAAAGACTTCAGCTATGGAACCCTTCTTTCCCAGATCTCTACTGTCCACGCCTCGATCAATCTGCTGGGCAGGGGCTGCTGACATCACTGCCACATCTGTCCCCAATGTCATTTCTGTGTTTGTGCTGGTCTACTCCACATCTTGTCTCCAAGAAAGGGCCCCTCTTTCCTGCTTCACTTCAGGCACTTGGGATTGTCATGGTTCAGTTAAACTAGGCAGTTCTCTGCAGTGGGGATAGTTTCTCTTGGGCTACAGGGCTTCTCCTTTTCCTGTTTTACTCATGGTCATCATCCATTTCTGAAGCACACTTTGGAGTGATCCTCCCTCATTTGTGGTCTGACACACAGCCTAGGGGATGAGCTTGTGCTATGGGATTTCAGATCATCCATTCAGTTGAAATACCACTCCATAAAGTTATGATTCTTTAGTGGGCAGTCTTTCCTGATGAGCCCTGGCTTATCACATCAGAAACACATTAATGGAGTTTCACTGCAGCTCCCGATGGATCTTCCACTCAATTTTGGGAATGACTGGGGAACTAGTAGCTCTTCAACCCTACCTAGGGCTAACAATGACTCTGTGTCTCCTTGATAATTCTCCCCTGAATCCCTAGGTTGGGGCATCCCCTATTCTTGCCTTCACAATTTAGCCATTTTTGGTCCGTTATGCCACTCAGGGTGCTCAACTCCCTTGGCTTCTGCTCTCTGCGTTGCCTGACCTACCAATGATGGCTGGACATGCCGTGCCCAGGTTTGGACTCCTGCAGGCAGGAGCTGCAATAATTGTGCCAAGACAACCAGATCTATCATTCTCTCATTGGAACTCCTCTCTGGACACAACCAATGGGTAGCAAGATGTCACAATCATTGGGCCACTATACATGTATGTACTTGCAGTTGAAATGATTCAACCTAGAACAGGCAGTGATAGGTCTCTGGAGTCAATTCCAGTCTGTCTAAAACAGCAGCTTTGAAGACTGGATATGAGCTTGACTGTTGACCATAAAGTCTTAGTACACTGCTTGACCTCAGTACTTACACTAGCCAACCACTTGAAAGCACAGATGGAGGCCTTAGAATCATAACTTCACATCTAGGGCCAGGCTTGCCTGAGCTACCTTCTCCAGCAGCAGCAAGACTCCCTGGAGCCCTCCGAAGGCTGTTCCTGTTGCTGGTCTTGTGCCTATTGTTGCTTTTGTTGACTCTGTGGTTATGTCTACATTGCACACTGGTGTCAGCAGCCTGTAATGTATGTGTAGCTACACACCATAGTGAAAAGCAAGCTGAGTCCTCACTGTGGTGTGTAGCTTTACATGTCAGTGAAAGGTTCTAGCACAGGGAAGGCAGTGGTGAAAGGCTCGGGCAACAGGGAGGTGCCAAACCCTTTTCATGCTCTGTTCCCTCACCAAATCCTTTGCCTCCTGCCAGAGTCTTTCCCTGAGATGGGGAAAAGTTCCAGCAGCAAGGAGCTGGCAGGGCCTTTTCCCACTGCTGGAGTCTCTCTCTGTGACGGGAGAAGGCTCTAGCAGCAGGGAGCAAGCAGGAGACTATATTGCTAAAAATAGTTTTGTCAATGGGATACACTGCTTGGGCATGAAGAGAGCTATGTATGGTATGTAGGGCTTCAAGTGTATCTTTACTGTACTCGCCTAAGCTGTGCCTCACCATCTACATTGCTATTTATACCCTGCTGGAGGGAGGGAGGGCTGCTGTGGGAGGGCTAGCTATGCATGTACTCTAAATATCACCATAAGACGGTGTGGATGACCTGGCAGGTGATACAGGAGGAAAGCTTGGGTCTGTTGGTGCTGTTTCTCTTGCGCCACCAGCAGGTCAAGAATGTTCTCCATCCTTTCCCTTTTACTAATGAAAGTGTGGGTAGCTGACCAACCAGTCCTGCTGACTGTATTTTTGGTAGCTCATGATGCCTTCTTTTTCACTTTTTCTCATACTGCTTACATTTCCCCTTATTTCTAGGAGCCACTCAGCTGCTCACATTTTCCAACTCATGTAAGCCTGCAAGTTAGCTCACAGTCATCAATCCTTCCTGGGCCATGCCAAAATCTCTTTCAGACCCTGCCACAATTAATTGGTTTGCACAGAAACTTGGGCAAATAAGGTAGCAGAACAGTGCGGGAGCTAGAATTTCCGTTTCTTGGGAATGGTCGTGTTTTTAAAATTAATTTCAGAATTTGAACAAAATATCAAATTTCAAAATATCCCATGAAATGGAATTTAAAAAAAGATTATTTAAAGTAAATGTTTATTTTACTCTTGTTTGTGTGTTTTATTTTTTCTGTATTTATTTTTGTAATTACTTTATTCTTGTCTTTTAATTTTTATCCTATTCTTGTTTATTTTGTATGTGCAGTTTATATTTGTTTTCATTTTTGTTTTTGTACTTAGTAATTTTATTTTTTACATTTTTAATTTTATATTTTGGTTTTTTTATTTTATTTGGTTTTTTTTTATTTTCTTACTATATTGTTATTGTTTTATTATGTTTTAATTCTCTTTGACATTGTATATTATTGCTTTGCATCTTTTGTGTGATTTGTTTTTATTTTTTTATAGTTTATTTTATTGTCCCCTCACCTCTTAGCCAGTGCCCTGACCTAGCGACTCCTGCAGAAGCCTGCCTGATCCTTGAAGTTCTGTAGTTGAACTTACCTCTTCTCGGCCTTGATAAGAAGCAAGGCACATATTTTTACAGGTATTTAGGCATTGCAACATCTAGCTGATTTAAGAGCCTGTCTCATTTTCAAAAATGATTTAGGCACTTAGGAGCCGAAGTCCCATGGGAAGGACCATACTGCTTCTCCTGTTTAGGGACAGGGCTTTTTTGTAGGCCCTCCACTTTAGAAGGGCGCTGAACCTTTCCATTCCCTTCAGATACCTGTTTTCTCTTTGCCAGGGTTAGCAGTGAGTCTGGCATCCCTCAAAGACTGGAGGACCTGCACACCACACAGACATGACTGCCGGTCAGGGCTAAAGATAAACATGTTAACCAGGGACATAGCTGCATGCCGCTGGTGCTGGCATAGGACATACTGAAAGGTCACCGGAGCACTATGTAGTCCTAGAAGTATGCTGATTAAATGGAACAGAACAAGTGGGCTGACAAAAGCTGTTTTTTTTCTCCCAGGAATCAGTTTGCTTTTGGTAGTTCCCTTGAGTAATTCTGAAGTGGTGCTATATCTAGCCTCTCTATCCAGTCAACAGGCTCATGTACGTTGGATAGACATCAGTCTGGAAACTGCATTTATTCTCCAGAAATCCATGCAGAAGCAAATGCTCCCATCTAGCTTAGGGATCAGGGGAATTAGGCTGCACCAGTCACTGCTAGATTCTTCATTCATCCCCAGCCTTAGTTTTTTCTGGGCTTCCCAAGTTACAGTGTCTCACATTTTTTTCAGGGATACTATAGAATTGTACTTCTGATCTTACTCCAGTCTCTAAGAATCTGATGGGCTAACAGGGTGCTTCTCTCAGGCAGGGAACAGGTAGCCTGTGAATGTCCCCATCAGATTATGCAGTGTGCCATCTAGTCAGGCATCCTGATCTTCACATAAGGGTAGAATCACCTGTATCTGATAGCTCAGAAAGCCCTAAGACCTCTGGCCCATTTTGGGGCTCTACTATAGCCAGAATTTCAGCAGATTTGGTTGGTGTGTTTGACCTTCTCCTTGTCAGGATATAGAGTGTCATGGTGAACCTAACCTATCTGCTAGCTAGACCACTCAAAACCCCCTTGCTGCAGAGCATACTCACTGTCGTTCAAAAGGGGGAATTGGCTGGCTGGCTTTTCCTGGGTGACTGTGCCAGTCCCTGCAGCTACATGATGGTTAAGGATTGGTTTCTGTCAATAGATTAGGACCAAAGATGGGGCTGAGTCATCTCTGGCCTAGGAAGCCAGACCCTTGGACAATCACTAAGGTTTGTGCACATCGTGGGACAACAAAGTCTAAGACCGTTTTCCCCTCTCTTCAGATGGTGGCACAAGAGCCTTGTGTCCCAGATACAGAAGTGAGACAATACATCTCTGAATACCTTATAGTCACCCTCCAAGACAGGGAGCAGCTTGGGCATGGCGTTGGCCCACGGACCTTCCCATCACAGGCTCCAAATGAATAAACGGTTATGCTGCATTGTTCAGTGACACACGCTACATAGATGCTGGCCAATGGGGGGGATGGGGAGAGGGCAAGAGTAGAGTTATAAAGATGAAAATGTATGTTAGATATACAGAGACCGGTGTGCCTGAGGGGCTATTACCCACCTATATCCAGTCTAATGATAAGGGGCTACCCTTTGCAATTTTATACTTTGGAGACAACTCCACACAATGAAGTGTTTGCTGCCAGTGACTAGCAATCTGATCATTAAAGACTATCACCCTAAACATCACAAGGAAACATCTGGTAAGTTATAGTACATGCACCAAATTCAGCAATACCTTATGTGGCATAAAGCAGAATGACATTATGGCATGTAATGCACTTGGACGTATGAAGAAGATGTTCTTTAATGTCTTCAGTGCTTTGTGGGCTATTGTGTAAGTCCAATAAAGATGCATACTTGTGGCTAAAAGAATGTATGTCATGTGTTACTTGTCTTCTTTTTGTGGCTTAGCTCTGCCTTGTCTATCACCTCACTCAGGGTATAAAGTCATTGACATCTGCTTCCATTCAGTGATGCCAGACTTTGTTGCCCACTAGTCAAAATTTCTAGCAAGAACTCAGCACTTTTTCCCTTGTTGCCCTGTATGCATGGGAAAATTGTGCAGTGCCACCGTGTTACCTTGCTTCAGCTCTCTTCTTAAAATTCTCCTCTGCCACAATGCCTATGAAAAACTTGGCAAGGGCTATGCAGCTGGTGTGCTGAGACTGCTGCTTATCACATTAATCATAACAGTAACCCTATTATTCTGTGTTCTCCCCCAGTCTGTTTGTTGGGTCTTCTGTGGTCTCTTGGTTAGACCGTAAGCTGTCTAAGACAGTGACCACGTCTTTATTATACATTTGCCCAATGGGGCCCAAATCCCTTACTCAAGCCTTTGGGCATTACTGCAAAACAATAATTCCTTGAATAAAAATTGCCATATTTAGATATCCCTGCCCTTTCGTGTGCACTAAGATCTATCCCAGCATTCAAATACTTTACCCCTTTTCCTGCTTTGATCCTTTAGTTAGACTCAAAACTTAGAAGCACAAGATCAGTCCTGAACTACCATCTGACAGCAGCTCTCCAACTGCATATGTTATGCTCTAGGTTTTACCCTATAGTAGCAGGAAGTAGATACTAGATATATTCTGTTGCTTTATTCATATGATGCAGAAATATATTTGTGATCCCGCTTGTTCTGGAGGAAGAAGCAGCCAGAGTAATGATCATTTTTATTGGGGCAAATCATTTTTGTAAAATCTCCCAACATTTTCAGAAAGAACTTTTTGACGTAGAATATTTAAAAATATTTTTTGGTCCAGTAAAAGGTATCCTTTTATCTTCCTTATCTACTTTTTAGAGAATTTTTCAACATAACTTTTCTGTTTGAAATGTGCTTTTGTCAAAATTAAAATGTGTCATGGAATATGTCAATTTCAATGAGATTTTTGACAGGAAATATTTTAAATTATGTGTTATGGCTTTGTCAGATTTTTTGGTAATGTTGAAATACATAGTTTAAGTTTATTTAAATGTTTAAATTATAATAATTTTAATATATTATTTAACATTATTGAAAGTATTATTTTTTTTACCTTCCTGAAACTAAACATTATGGCATTATCTAGAGGAAACAATTTGGCAATATTGAAATGAAATACTGCAATATTTCAGAATCTTTTTTTTTTTCTAGTTTTCTATCCTTTGGAAGATTTTGATATTGTAATTTTTTGTCCCGACTCAGGATCCTTTTTTTTTTTTTTTTTTTAAAGTCTGACTTTCCTGGAGAAGAGAAATTCCATTTTCTGATCAGCTCTACTCTATCCTCTTTATCCTTGTGGAGTTGGGAAATATGAAGTAATTGCCACATGGTGTCAGTAATGAGTTGTGCAATTTACAGAAAGGCAATGCACAGGCATTTCATCTCTACACACAAATTGCTATAAAAATAAGAAGTGGGTCTGATAAGCTAACATGCATGAGGATGTACTAGAGTCTTAATTCACTGTTTTGTGCAGAGCTACAGCAACTTATATGCTGCTGTAAGTAAGATCATTTACTTTGGTTCTTCTTCATAGAAGGCCAAAAACAACTTCAGGCTCTAGGCACAACCATATGAAATATTTTGCTTTTGTAAAAATGTTTATCATTTCAAGATTATGATGACACTTAATTCTCAACCAATGATAGAATGTAAAGTTTGCATACAAAGAAGTATCAGAAATCCATAAATATATGTTATCTACAAAGAAGGCCCCAGACAAACAAAACCTCTTATGGGATAATAAAAGGCGAAATAATTAGACATTTACTTAAAAAAATTAACATGTATAAAAGAAATCTCCTAAAATAGTTGATCTTGCTCTGATCAGCATAAGAGCAGTCATGAAATAGAGGCTAATCTGTCAGATGGAGATGGGGACAATTATCAGAATTAATGCAGCTAACTTCCCTATTCTTAATTGAAGAAGCCAAAAACATTTTCCCATCCTCACAGTAAAAACAAACAAACAATCTATAACGTTTTTGATCTTTGATTTAATCTAGGCTTGGCAAGGAAGCAAACAGGAGTTTGGAAGTGGAAAGCAGCAAATCTCAAGCCTTAAGCAAAATTATTTTCACACTGAGCATGGGCGGCTTTGGCTAAGTCTGGATTTTATTATATATAATATTTCAGTTTTTTTCCAGACTAACTGCAACACAAGATCTCTATCATAAGAAGGCATAAATACTTCTAGTATAGCAACAATGCAAAGAGGAGATTTGGCTGAAGATTTAGATGGTGGATTGATCCTCAGCTGCTATCAATCACCATAGCTTCACTTAAGTCTGGTTTGCATTGGCTGAGGCTCTGGTCTGGAATCTTTATTGGGTATCCTGAAAAAATCTTTCAGGGAATGCCAACTTCTTGGTAAGAATTTAATAGACAATGCAAAATGAAGCCTGATCTTGTAATGAGCTTTACAGAGGTAAACTCCTGCACTCACATGAAGCCCAGCTGAAATCAAGATTCTATGCAGAACTCACTTCAGGATAAAAGCTTTAGTTAGGTCCCCCAGTTATCAAAAGGCATCCAGGCAGACATCAGAGCTTTTATAACACACCGTAACACACAAGAGGCTTTGTTGAAATTGTTTAGAGTCTCTATTTACCAATATAACAAGAAATTATTTTTCAGACACCAGTTAGAATGTTGGTACTTTCATTCGTTACAAGGTCAAAACCTTTTTTCTCTCTATGTGCAAGATACTTGTCTATGGTTTACAGCTGCATTTCAGTATGGATGATTTTATTAACAAGAATGTCAAGTTAAGCAGCAAGAGCATGGACGGCTGTACGAATTAGTTCAAAATCAGGACTGTGTATAGTAACAGATTTGGAAGAAAATGATTGACTTTTTCAACCAAACTGCTTAGAATGGTGTATAATAGTTAAGGGAAAACATCTTGGGGACTGTAGCTCCAGGGAAGTGCTCCTTGTGCTGGACAGTTGTGCCATCCTAAGAATATCACTTAACACGTCTTCCAGTAGCACCCTGTCCCTATTTTTCTCTTTGTACTTTGACGGCATCAGGAATGTACGAATGAGAAAAAGAATGAAAATTAGAATGCAGGCTAATGCCTCCTTGAGCCCAGGAGAGTAAGGTTCCCAATTACAAAAGGGAAATTAGCCCTAAAACGGACTGCCCTGAATATTCCAGTCAGACATAAGGCTCATCAAACCGCCCCTAGAGCAAATTGCACCAAGAGATAACTGCAGTCCTGCTACCCCATAAGCATCTGTGAGAGAGCAGCGGCAGGTCAAGGGGTGGGAGATTTCACTCCCTGATGTCACTTCCGGGAGTGAGGAAGATGGTACAGTGGTGACCAGCGGTCTAGTTTGTTTTTCCTTTATAAAGTTATCCAAACTAGGGCTGGTCAGGAGGGCAAGTTAGCCATGTTTTTGGTTTGTTGCCTTCAAATCTGAAATTTGATCCATTTCAAAATTTGAAAATTCTGACCGCTTTCCTGGCTGGGTCCATACCAACCCATTTTGAATTTAAAATAAATAAATAAAATAGCAAACTTTCATCTAAGGAGTCTGTTAAAGCTTTGGGTGACAATTCTGATAATCTATATTTGATCCAAGCAGCTATTTATTAGGGGCTGGTTTGTGCCCTAGCATTCCATGGCTGTACTGAGCAATCATTACCCCTTGTCCACCAACCCAACCCAGTTCCCTGAAGGCCTTCTCACAGGCCATGGGGGACAGTGAGTATATGCCCAATATTTCCTCTCCAGCAAGGTGAGGTGCAGATAGAGCCACTGCACATGAGGGATATGTTGCTCCATATAAAGGTCGTACCACTCCAGGATCCAGTACAAGAGGTGTGCACATGAAGGACGGTATCTCAGAGGTGCATCAACGCGGAACAGTGATCCCTGGCATGCTGCAGTTTATGTACTATCCTTTACTCAGGGTGTGTTCAAGGGCTTAATCTATCCCTAAATAATGAAGAGATTTGCTACTCAATCACTCAGATGTTCACAGACAGCAACCTCAAAAGGGGCAGGAACACAGCCAAGATGAATTTATAAAGAAGTTGTCAAGGTTCCTTCCCAACTCTGAACTTTAGGATACAGATGTGGGGACCTGCATGGACATTTCTAAGCTTAATTACTAGCGTAGATCTGGTATCGCTGTTACACCCTCCCACCCCCGCCCCAAGTACTGCCTTTTTTGCTGGGTAGTCTTGAGGGATTTCGCCAATTCCCTGGTGAACACAGATCCAAACCCCTTGGATCTTAAAACAAGGAGAAATTAACCATCCCCCCTCCTTTCTCCCACCAACTCCTGGTGGATCCAGATCCATCCCTCTGGGATCTAAAAACAAGGAAAAATCAACCAAGTATTAAGAAAAAGGCTTTTAATTAAAGAAAAGAAAGATAAAAGAAAACCCTCTGGAGGAGATTAGCATACCAGCTACTCTCACAGACAACAGATTCAAAACACAGAAGATGTTCCCCTGGGCAAAAATCGTAATACACACACGAATACCCAAATTTGATAATTCCCTTAATGGTACCAAGACAAGTTACAAAGAAAATAAACATAAACCTATTTATCCCTTTCTAAAACTTACTATTCTGATAAGAGGCTGGTTCCTTGATCTTTTTCACTCTGGCTAAAACTGAACTCTAAACAAAGGAAAACTTCCCTCTTTCCTTTTGAAACATCTTGATTCCCCCATTGGTTCCTCTGGTCAGGTGTTAGCTAGGCTAGGTGAACTTCTTAACCCTTTACAGGTAAAAGAGGCATTAACCCTTAACTATCTGTTTATGACAGAAGTGTGGCTGAGTATTCAGAGAAAAAATACCGTGCTATTCAGGTCTAATTCTAGCAGTATTAAAAATTTGGTGGCACATTACATTTTTTTTTATTACACATTGATTAAAAGTTACAGGCTACAGCCATGCAAGATAGTGGCATCCATTCACAATGAATTTTCCATTCCATTTCACATACTTTGCGTTTCAGATTTGAATGAATCAAAAAAACTTCACAGTGAAATTCAACCAGAATTGCATGTAATGTCCAGTTCAAAGAACACTGTTGAGCTCCACCTGAATTTTTGTGCCCAAACCCATCAAATATAACAGGTTTTCTTGTAACTTAGTTATTTTTAACTACAACTGAGCAAAATAAATATAGCGGGAAACTGGCGGATAAGATAGTGGGAGACAAATTTAATTTACTACACAAAGAGGGAAGGCTGCCAAACTGTCCTTTACATCATCTCTATCATCTGTCCTTTCTTCCTCAACACTACCACTACAAACCTTTCAGTGGCAGCTAGAGTCCCAAAGTGAGGTAGACGCCTTTATGATAGGTCTATCTGGAGTTGGCCCTAGGACAACAATTCTGTTTTGTTTGAGGCTTTAAAACTTATGTTACATAGTTGAATAAAAACAAAACTTTCTGAACATTTTTGTGCAACGAAATTGTGTCAAAACGACCATTTCGGATTGACAACTCAGGTTTTCAATTTGGATCGCGCTCTCTGGTGACCAGAGCGCTATGGGCCTCAGAAATTGTCCCAACAAAAATGTTGAAACCAGTACATCTCCGCTACATATTTTGGCTTTGACAAAGCACCATATTTGGACGAAAATACATCTTGTCAAAAATGTCCCAATGGCCTCTAATTCTAGACCCAGGCATGGTAATACACAGCCCTGCCTTAAGATGCTACAACCTAAGTAGACAAGACAGACAATTTGGTGGAAAACAGGAAATAGTATCCGACTTTTACAGATGAGGAACTGAGGCACAGAGAGACCAAGTGGCTTAACCTAGGTCACACAGGAACTCTGGAGCAGAGGCAAGAACTGTATCCAGTACTTTAATATCCAAGTGCAGTGTCTCACAAGACCTTCCTCTTTTCTCCTGTTTCGTATTAAGTACTGTAAAATGGCTTTCTTTTATCTCCACATCTCACATCATCCCATTGCAGTCTACAGAAAATGCATCTTTCTTTATGCTGTACAGAGGGAATTTTTTTTTTATAAAAGGTTAATATTGTCATGCTGTCTGGAGTGGTTCACAACCATGAGTACCAACCCAGTAATAAATGTGAAGCCCCTGAAGTACTGTATTAGCCTTGTCATGGAGTCACAGACAGTCCTCTTGGGCACTCCCGTCTATAACTGCCACCCAGACAAGCTGGACTTGGTGATAAATGCTTGCTCACAAAATATTCAGGTTGCTCCCAGTCCCAAAAGACCAGTCATTTACACCAAATCAATTTGTGCCTTAGATCTCACCCTAAAGAAAACACTTGCAGAGAATCCTATAGTAAAACTAACTAAGGATTTATTAACTAGGAAAAAGAAAGTATTAGTTTCAGATTAAAGCAGGTAAGATATACACAAATGGGTTACAGTCTATGGTTCAAAAAGGTGACAAAAAAGTAGTAATCTGTCAGCACTGAATGTATTTTAGGGCTAACCCAGGGGCTCTTTGCTTTTGTTTCCTAGCTCCAGCCCTATAAGAATCCAAACAGCAAACACATGAAAAATTTTCATGTCAGCAGTCTTTATGTCCTTCTGCTAGAATTCAAGCTAGCAGACGAGCTTGAATAGCTGGGACGAGTTTTCTTGCACATAGTACTTTCATGGGTGTAAATGGGTCATTAACCCAGTCTTCATATCATATTTCACAATGGACTATTTAGTCTTGATAGTCCTTCTTGATGAGTGGAGGAACCACTTCTCCTGACTGGGGTCACACGTTCAAGAGCAGGCATTTTTACGGTTATAAAGCAAAAAAACGTACCTCTTACCTTATAGCATGGGATATAGATATTACACGTAAGAGTAATGCATGCAGCAATTTACAAGTTTTATAACAGCTCACATTCTAACAATACTAACATACAGGTGAACTGGTCTGGTTTCTCACTATGAACTGTTAGTGCGCAGCTGATGCCTATAGCCTTAGCAAGAGCTGGCACCAGTCTACATGCATCATAAATATATCAGTTTAAACTGGGACCACATGCATTATTGATGCATCATTCATAGCTATTTTACCCTAAATTATGCACGTGTTGGTTCAACCTTAACTCTATCTTAATATAATTTTGTCTGGGACTGTATATATATATATATATATATATATATATATATATATATATACACAAAATCCTCAGTGAATGAATGTTTGAGCTATTTGTTATTTGCAGAATTTGGAATGTAAGTTGCTTGGGAGAGGGGCCCGTATCTTCCTTTGTAGTCACATGTTTAAAAATAAGTGAAAATTATACTAGAGATGGTCACAAATTTTTCACCAGAATGTTTTTCCATCAGAATATGCTGTTTCATCTAAATCAAAACTTTCCATGAGAAAGTGTCAATTTCAGCAAAAGCTCATTTAGCAACACAGTCAAAATGAAGCATTCCTTATCAGAATGGGACATGCTGGCACAAGAACACGCAGATATAAACTAGCCCTCAACAGGTTTAAGCTTGAAATTAGACTGTTTCTAACCATCAGAGGAGAGAAATTCTGCAAAAGTTTCCCAAGGGAGGTAGTAGTGGCAAAAAAAACTAACTTGTTTTAAGACAGAGCTTGATAAGTTTATGGAGGGGATGGTATGATGAGATTGTCTACAATCGCATGTGGCCAATCTGTGACTGCTATTAGCAAATATCGCCAACAGCCAAAGATGGGACACTAGATGAGGAGAGCTTTGTGTTACAACAGAGAATTCCTCCCCAAATGTCTGGCTGATGGATCTCACCCACATGTTCAGGATCTAACTGACCACTGTGTATGAGGTTGGAAAGACAATTTTCCTCAGGTTAGACTGGCAGACACCAGGGGTGGGGAAGTTTGCCTTCTTCTGTAGCATGGGGCACACGTCACTTGCTGGGTTGAAACAGAGTAAATGGTGGCTTCTTTGTAACCTCAAGTCTTTAAATCAAGATCTGAGGACGTCAGTAATTGAGCTAAAGGTCCTCGGCCTATTACAGAAGTAACAAGTGAGGTTCTGTGGACTTCAACTTGCAGGAGGTCAGACTAGATGGCCATGATGGTCCCTTCTGGCCTTAAAGTCCATTTTGATTTTTCTTTTAAAATAACTTTTTGTTTAGAAATGTATTTTTGTTTTCTATTATAATTAGAGCAGCGTGGCAAAGGAAACTTCCTTCCTGTCAGAAAAATAGTTTTTGAAAAAAAGTTCAGCACAAAAAAGGACAAAAAAACAAAACCTAAACATTTTTTCACAGGAAGAAAGTTCAAAGAAATATTATGTTTCAGACACACTGCAACAGTCTTGCAGCTAGAACACGTTGGTGTTTCCAAGCAAAATGATCCCCACAATTCTCTGCTCCCTAGGCTGCCTGATTTCCAGGATCCTCAACTCCGAGGGAAGCCAGCTGCTTGTGAACCCTCAGAACTAGGCAGCCCACACACCCACAAGGGAGCTTGCCAGCTGGGCACCCAAGGCATCCATTCATGGTGTCTGGCAGGCAGGCAGCTAACCCACCCACCAGGTGGGCAGTCTGGGGAACCAGCCAGCGGGGGACCCAATGAGCAAATTAAATCATATTTTTAAAAACTGACATTTCCTGACAAATGAGAATTCTGATTCCTGCACAGCAAGTGTTTGAGGAGAAATTTCAGCAACTCTGCTCTTCAACATATTTCTGAGCCATTCATGTCCTTGCTTCTTGTGTGTGCCAGAAAGAATGAAGAAGAGAAGCACATCCAGATCATGTCTTTGGTTTTCCATTCCTGGATTCCCATCTCCTATTTTATTCCTAGTCTAAGTGTGTTTATAATATAATGGAAAACACAGTTTTTTTATGAACGCTTGCCTGCCTGCCTTCCTTCTTACACAAGCACAGCAGATGGATAACCCTGATTAATCATTGATAGAGTAAAGGTGGAGGATGGAGAAAGAAAGAAATGAGACAAGAAGGTAAGAGGAATGAGTATGAGAGAGGATTAAAAAAAAGAAGGGACCAACCCCTTTCCCAATTTATTTCAGTGAACTTGAATTAAGCAGTATCTAGCTGAGATCTTTATGGCCAAATGTCTTATTGCAACCCTTAAATTTATATTATGAGCTTAGTTAGAACTTTGAATGAGTACTTGATTAGATTCCCCTTCTTCCAAATGAATTTAACCATGTGACTATGCAGAAATAGGCATACTGAGGCCTCCAAATTGCTTGCCAGTAGGAGTTTCTTTGGAGTAACAATGATAACACAGAAATACCTTCCTAGATTCACAGAGTTAAAGAATACAAGGGACTCTGAGAACCAGTGTACAATGGGTCATTACATTTTATCCAGTTACCCCTATATTGAGCCCAATAATGTGTGTTTGGTTAAATCGTATCTTCCAAGAAGGCATCCAGTCTTGATTTGAAGATATCAAATGATGGAGAATCCATCACTTTCCTTAAGTGTTTGTTCCAATGGTTAATCATCCCAACTGTTAAAAACTGGTGCCTAATTTCTAATATGAATTTGTCTAGCTTCAGCTTCTGGTTATCAGTTCTTGTTGTGCCTTTTTCTGCTAGATTAAAAAGCCTTTTTGTACCTAGAATTTTCTCCTTTTGAAGGTACTTAAACGTTGCAATCACATCACCTCCCAATCTTCCTTTTCATAAACTAAACAGACTGAACTCTTTAAGTCTTTCACTGTTATTACCAGCTATAAGCATAGTATGCATCACATTAATAGGCATTATGTGCATGGTATTAATATAATATACATATGTTTGTGTCTTGAATGTTGGCCAGCCTAGCGTCACAGCACCTGTTGTGCACTTTATCATGCAGGAGATATGGCTTTAGAAGAGATTTTAGCACTTTTGTTTCCCTTGCTTGGGACAAAGAAGCGTGTCCTGGAGATCATGAGCTAGGTTTTCTTGGTACCATCTCGTAGCCAGTTAGACAGTGGAGTAGTGCTAATGGAGGACGTGCAGGCCACCAAAGAGCACAAAAGAGTGTTTGGCCATATTCTGCATTTAGTTGTACTGGTGCAAGTCTAGAGTAACCACTGAAATTCAGTAATGTCACTCTCTAGTTTTCGACAGATATGTATGAATGTAGAATTTGTTCTGTTTTCCATATTGGGGTATAATATTGATATAGATAATAAAGATACAGCTAAATGGATCAACAGTTCACTCTTATGTTTGACTTGAGGTGGTATAAAAGAGACCCTTTTTTGTTACGAAAGGCAACAACTGAATATAAGGCACAGTTCTATTCTGGAAAGTGACGTGGTAATAATGGTATTGTCTCTCAATAGCTTCCTACTCAAATCTGCTCTGTTTAAAAAACAAACAAAAGCACACATTTTGTAATTATCAGCCTGGAAAAGCCTACCTGGAATCTCAAAATCAAGCTTGTTCTTTCAGCTACACTCAACACCAATTATGAAGGTCCTGCAGTCATAAATTAGTTAAACATTCTGATGATAATTTTCAAACCAGAATAGAATCCAGCTGACTCTCTTACTGATTTGGCAATGAAAAGAGGAGTAAACACTTATTTTATTTTTTTTCATATTATTTTAGTCACAAAACATAGCCAACACAATTCTGAATACACTCAAGGAGTAGATGTGTTGATTGTGATGAGTAGAACTTCCTGAAGTCTATACACTGTGTAAGGTTGGTCTACCCACAGATTTTGTACTGGTGTACTATGTTGGTTAGGAGTGTGATATTTTCCTGAAATAGTTATAGTGATAAATGTCCTGGTGTAGCACTGTTATATTAGTTATAACAGTTATATCAGGATATCTTATTCCTGTTCCCATAAGGGAATAAACTATTCTGATATAAGCACCATCATACTGGTATAACTACATCCACCCTAGGAGACAGACACTATACTCAAGGTCTAAAGCTGTATAGAATTCTATACTGTACATGAAAGAATGATGGAAGAGAGATTATTGGTGAGAAAACAATGAAAGTGGCAGCCTCAGAATGTAAATGTGAAGTGAGACCCTGATGAGAAATCCAAAAGTAGGAAATGAATGAGTGTTCTCAGGTTGCCCTGACTGTTTTGAATGTTATCCCTACAGTCACAAATATGAAAAACTGGTACAAAATAAATGGTCATTGTGTTAACAAAACTTAAGGGGGAAAAATTCTATAGCATAACACGTGAAAAGTAGGAAACAATTCTAAGCCCTAAAAGTGTAAATATCAGACTTCACAAAAGTAAAATTTTGGTTAGGCAAGACAATTTTTGTCTGGTATATACACTAAATCTGATGACCTATCAAAAAGGCACCAGTTTATTGTTGTTAGTATTCATTATTTGTATTGCTTAGGAGTCCAAGTCAGGGACCAGCACCTCTTTGTGCTAAGTGCAGTACAAAACACAGAACAAAAGAGAATGTCCATATTCCAAAAGAGTTTATCAATCAATCAGTCAAGTACAGCTGGTTGAAAAAAAATTAAATTTCCAATTTTTTAAGTGGGAAATATACGAATTTTACTGACTATTTATTGTTTATTATTTATTTCTGTCTGTATGTGAGACAGTATGTTTGTGAAAAATGTTCCCATTTTTCAGACAGCTTTACTGTCAAGCTTGGCCATTCTGAAAACCCAGAAACAAAAAGGATTTACATGTAAATACTATAATTCGATGTTTTCCTTTCACAACTGAAAGTTGATGTGCCAAGTATCCCAGAAAAACCATATGAAACTACAAATATCTCATTGTAACATTCATCAGAAACAACTTCCCAAATGGACTCTTTAGAACTGGAGGAAAGTGGCTATATGTATGTCGTGTCTGTTAACAGAATTGTCTTAATGAAGTCATGTTTGTTAAGAGGTTTTTAGAAGTTCTTGATCTGTTCAGATCCTCACAGAATAAAATATTTTTAAACTATAAACATTACATGGGAAAGCAGAGTGTTCTGGGGACATACCTGGGAGATGGAAATTCCTGAATTATAAACATTGCACTGACATTGGCTCCCTCTGCAATCTTCAGCAAGCCACTTTATTACAGTATTTTAGAAGTACAATTTCACTTTTGAAAAATGCTGTCCTTCTTTTGCCTGCCTGATATAGTAATCCAGTGTGTCCCTTCTTAATTATGACTCTTTAACACTCTTCAAAGTGCTTTACAAACACTAATTAAAGAATCCTCACTACCCCACTGTAAGGTAAGCAAGTATATAGTTTCTCCATCTATAAAAACAGGTAAATAAGACAGTTTTAAGGTCTAATCTTGATATATGTTCCATGAACGTCTTACATGGACTTCAGTGAGAGTTATATACATGGAAGAAATCAGGACATAAGGGAATTAGCCAAGGTCAAGCAGGAAGCCTCTGGCAAAATAATGAATAGAAACTAAATCGCTGGACTCCCAACTTTGTATTTTAGCCTTCAAATATCATTCTACCCCTGTGATATTCAGCAATAAGTTATTCCAAGATGTACTGGAAAATATTACCATCAGGGAGAGTGGGCCAGATCCCCTGTACTACCAGAATCCACTGTGTACAAATCAGGAGGTGGTACACACAGTGGGCACAAAGATTCCACTTGCACTGCCCTAATCTTGATGATGCAGGTTTCCCATCATACACTGTGCTGTAACAGGCTAGAGACTACTCTAAGAATTTATGCTGGCCTCTAACATCCACTAGGGACCAAAAAATTTAGTCTAGATTAGCATAAGTGGCATTTGGACCAGGTCCACACAGATACCATACCCATCCCTTCTTTCTTGCTAAGCACGCCGCAGGGAGCATGTGTGGCATATGAACCCCTATGCTGGCTGTACAGCACTGCAGGATAGTCTGTGGAATTATATTTTGTTAGCAGTGTTACATGGAACACTTGGAGTTTAAATGTCATAATTCAGGGTTTGGCAGGAAATCTGGCCCAATGGGTAGGGCCATTGGCCTGGCTGTCTGGATGCTATTCCTGTCTCTGTCACATATCTGCTGTGTAACCTTGGACAAATTCCTATATTTGTCTGTGCATCAGTTTCCCCAGCTGAAAAATAAGGTTAGTGATACTTCATAAATAGGGCTGTTGATTAAGTGTAGTTAACTCATGCAATTAACTCAAAAAATTAATTGCCATTAAAAAAATTAATCATGATTAATCACACTTTAAATTGCACTACTAAACAATAGAATACCAATTGAAATTTATTAGATATTTTTGAATGTTTTTCTTCATTTTCAAGTATATTGATTTCAATTACAACACAGAATACAAAGTGTACACTGCGCACTTTATATTATTAGTTTTGATTACAAATATTTGCTCTGTAAAAATGATATACAAAAGATAGTATTTTTCATTTCACCTCATACAAGTACTGTAGTGCAATCTCTTTATCATGAAAATATAACTTAAAAATGTAGATTTTTTTTCTGACATAACTGCACTCAAAAACAAAAGAATGTAAAACTTTAGAGCCTACAAATCCACTCAGTCCTACTTCTTATTCAGCCAATTGCTCAGAAAAACAAGTTTGTTTACATTTATAGGAGATAATGCTGCCCACTTATTATTTACAATGTCACTCAAGATGTTCACGTAGCACTTTTGCAGCCAGCATTGCAAGGTATTTATGTGCCAGATATGCTAAACATTCATATAACCCTTCATGCTTCGGCGCCATTCCAAAGGACATGCTTCCGTGCTGATGATGCTCGTTTAAAAAAAAGTGTTAATTAAATTAGTGACTGAACCCCTTGGGGGAGAATTACATGTCTTCTGCTCTGCATTACCTGCATTCTGCCATACACTTTATATTATAGCAGTCTTGGATGATGACCCAACACATGTTGTTCGTTTTAAGAACACTTTCACTGCAGATTTGACAAAACACAAAGAATGTACCAGTGTGAGATTTCTAAAGATAGCTACAGCACTAGACTCAATGTTTAAAAATCTGAAGTGCCTTCCAAAATCTGACAAGGAGGAGGTGTGGAACATACTTTCAGAAGAGTTAAAAGAACGACACTCTAGTGAGGAAACTTCAGACCACTAAAAAAGAAAATCAACCTTCTGCTGGTGGCATCTGACTCAGATAAATAAATGTGTATTGGTCTGCACCGCTTTGGGTCATTAGTGAGCAAAACCCAACATTGGCATGGACTCATGTCCTTGAGAATAGTGGTTGAAGCACGAAGGGACATATGAATCTTAAGTGCATTTGTCACATAAATATCTTGTGACACCAGTTACAACAGTGCAATGTGAATGCCTGTTCTCACTTTCAGGTGACATTGTAAACAAGAAGCGGGCAGCATTATCTCCTTCAAATGTCAATAAACTTGTTTGAGCAATTGGCTGAACAAGAAGTAGGACTGAATGGACTTGTAGGTGCTAAAAAGTTTTACATTGTTTTATTTTTGAATGTAGGTTTTTTGTACATAATTCTACATTTGTAAGTTCAACTTTCATGATAAAGATATTGAGCTACAATTAAGTGAATTGAAAAATACTATTTCTTTTGTTTTTTTACAGTGCAAATATTTGTAATTAAAAATAATATAAAGTAAGCACTTAAAATTCTTTATTGTAATTGAAATTGAAAATGTAGAAAATAATCCAAAAATATTTCAATAAACAATATTCTATTATTGTTTAACAGTGCAAGTAATTACGATTAATTTTTTTAATCGTGTGACAGCCCTATTCATAAAGTACTTTGAGATTATGGGTGACATGCACTGCATGAAGGAGCTAGCTATTATTAAGGTTTAACAATGGAGAAGAAACATCACAGACAAACAAAAACAAAACAAAACAAAACACCATGAGCTGTAATGCTACAGGATGCAAATGTAACCAATCACTGAGAAAACAACATTGACCTGGTGGTCTTTGACACACAATACTTTGAACACTGACTGTATGATATTCAGTGGGTCAAATTCTGTCCCCATTTAGCACCCAGGCAAGCCCTTAATTTTAATGAAGATGTATATATCTAAACATGGGAAATATTTGGATCAGTATGTACAGGTTTACTCCAATTATCCAAATGACTATAGGGAAACTCAAACTTTCAGATATTTTGAGCAACTCAAATGAAATTCAGTTTCTATATAAATGTCAGATTTGAGGGGCAGAAATTTTTTTTCCATGCAACTTCCTCCTTCTAGGGGTGGAAAGGAGTGGAAACTTTACTGACTTAGAGTATCTTGTGTGTTATTTAGCTTTATAGCACATTTAGATCCATTGGCAGTCATTATATAATAACCTCTGAAGAACAGAAAGAGTAGAACTTTGCATAGTTTGCAATATAGTTAATTGGGTTTTACCTGTATTTAAATAGGGCACGAAATGTAGAGTATATAAAATGTTGCCCTCTATACCTAAATTAAATCTACTGCCCATTTGTCATTATATTCAGTAGTATCTAAGTTCTGTTTGAAATGTCTAAACTGGTCATTGAGCTGTGATTCAGATTGCAAGGAGTTCTGTGCTTATAAAATGTATTGCTCCTTCTGGAGCTCTTACTATGAAATGAACTCTGTTTCTTACTGGCTGCTTTAAAATTCACTTTTTATACTGTCTTTGAAATTCAGTTCATTTGTGAGTATAGGGATGCTTTCATGAAGTGTTGATAGGCCCCTGCAAAGGCTATGATCTGCAGAAGAAGGTGCTAGGTTTTTTTTTTGATCGGTCGCTTTGTTTTCTGGTTTGAATCTTGAATTTATTAGTCTTATACGTCATTTGGTTTTTGAGTTCTTTTACACTTTCTCCCCTTTTATATTAAAATATTCCCATCCTCTTTGAGGGGGGCAGAAGAACTCTCGGTACTGTAAGGCTATTTAGGTGGGTAGGGAGTGAGAGCGTTTATTATCATATACTTTCTGATGTTAATCCTGTATTTAGCAAATTTCACCTTCACTGTAAAATGGGTTTGCATTTCCTTAAGTGTGGATACTGGAATAGTCAACTCATATGATGTAGCCATGGTTACCACCAAAATACTATGGATAATTGGCTGACCCAACTCCCCTTGTGTTCAGAAAATGTGGGCTGGCTATTTGGTACCCTGGAGAAATTGCTTACAAAGGACCAACTGTTATCTCATTGGCATTCAGCACCATTGCAATAGCATCAATGAGAGAAAACTATTACAGAAGATATGACAAGGAAAAGTGCTGAAAGGTGAGGGCTGAGAAGTAACTTCTGTGGATTCACTCTCTTCATAGATTTTTGAGGAGTAGTCAAAGCACCATTTGTATTTTCTGTAGTTCCATTTATTGTCATGTTAAAACTCAAAATTCTGTTTCCTTTCACTCGGAGAATGATTTTTTTAGAACCATGTAATGTTGAAATGGGCATATGGTATTAAGGCCTACCTTCATTTTTTAAACAAAAACCATGAAAAAAAGTTCCTTTAATCTAATTTAAGGGCTGGATCTCCACACTGATTTCCCATAGAACATCAAATCATTTAATGTCTTGATCCTTATCTTCAAGCTTGGGCCCAGGATATCAAAAAGTTTGCCTACAGGTCCAGAATGAAGATTGTGCTCAACGAGTCTGCTCCTGTGGCACAATGTATCTTTCTATTACTAGGAAAAAGCTGGTCTGCACAGGAGACAGAGCTTTACCAAGGGCCAGTCTGATAGTGTGGAATGAATTTCCAGAGGAACTGAAAACCATCACATATCACACCACCTTTTTTCTCCAAGTGGAAGGGGCCCTTGTTTGACCTATCTGACAGTGTGTATATTTAAAACAAAAAACCTTTCACTGAAGAACAGTTCTTCACTGGGGAGAGGATGAACCAGACACGGCAGATATAAGTCATGTCACTTAACTCACACGTACAAGATGCTCACATATAAGGATGATGAGGGCAGTATATGATCCAATATAGAACAGAAGAGATCATATCCTTGAGCTCCCACTTGGAAGGGCCCCTCTGAAGAGAAGAAGGAGGGCTACCTATGTGACAATACCATCCCTTTTCCAGGTCCTATGGAGGGCTCAGGGGTCTGCAATTAGAGAGAAGAAAGGGAGAACCAAGGATGCAGGGCTGGGTGTGTGTGCTATCTGCATAGACCCAGCCTACACCAATGCTGTGGGGAACCCCCCATAAAAATTAAGATACCCTTAGATTGTATTCAGATTTTAAGATGGGTCGTTTGTGCTTTGGAATCTTTTTTTTTTCTTCCCTTAAGGTTGGGTTCCAGAACCAGTAGTGAGCAAAGTGAGAGGGGGCACTGGGGGACCCAGACCTGATTAGGAAAGCACAGAGCATTCCTGCAGATAGTTTTTACCTCCATTGGATTCTATGTGATGTATACAGATCTAAGGGGCTGAAGCCGCTTCTTATTCCATAGGAAGGTAGGCCCACCTCTTACTCCTCTTGTACACAATAGAAGAATTTCTAAGTAACTTCATGTGAGAAATCTTGCTGAGCTTCTGCGAGAGTTTTTCTGTGTGAGGGAATTATCTGGTCTAAGCTTGGTGGCCACTTTTTAAAGCATTACTTTACTGCAAGCTTGATTTTGACTTAATTTCAGTGGATTGATTTTTGGGAACATTCCACAGAGCAGGCATAGTACCTTGTAGCCATTCGAAAATCTCAAAAGATATGCGTAAAGATTCTATTCAATATTAACAATTATGCCATATAAACGACCAGTGCAATTTCTTAATATGGGCTAATCTCTCTTAATGGACCCAATCCTATGAGATGACGACTGCTCACAACGCCTACTAAAGTCACCATATTACATAATCAGACCAGGTGCTCACTCAGTGCATTAATTCGCTGAAGTCGTGCTAATGGTGGTGTTAGAATCTAATTTTTGGTTCTATACTTACAATTTCTCAGAGTGGGTGAAGTATAAGCATATCAGTTCTAGAGCTGTCTGATTTTGAGTCATTGTACAATAATGGCTGGGATATGGTAGCAAAGTTAAAGTTTCCCTGATGCCTTGCACCTCTAGTTTCCTATAAACATTCACAAAGCTACATCTTTGCTCTCCTTCAAATCCCACCTTAAAACTCTCCTTCGCTGTAATGCCTAAAATAAACTGACAATGTTAGGCCACTGGTGTGCAGAGACCACTGCCTATTGTGCTGCCCAATAGCTGTCCCACTGATTCCTCACAGGCCCTCATCTGTATCCACCCATTGACTCTTGTCTAATGTTTAAACCATTAGCTCTTTTCGTTCTGAGTCTGCAATGCGCTTAGCATGATGGGGTCCTGCTACATGACTGAGGCTTTGTAGGTGACATCACAATAATAAATAATATCAATAATAAATAATAAAGTTGGGATTAGAACCTCAACTGTGCATTTCCAGTCTGTCTAGTCATCTCAATTTTTAAAGCTTCTAACATTCTATTAATGTCTGAAAGGAAATATTCTCAGCCTTAACTCCAACAAAAATGAAGATTTTGGTCTAGAAATAAAGCTATGCACTCCAGGATTTTCAGCATCTAAAACTAGGTTCTCCCCCGTCCCCAATAGAAACACCAAGCTTTGCCATATGGATGATATGTAAGATCCTGTGGGCTCATTTCTGCCCTCAAACAAGCAGGCTTGGTCCCATGGACTCCACTTGGACTTACATGAATGCATCAGATGCCATAACTGGGCCTTGTGTTTTGTTGTCTCATAAAAGGGTTCAATTCAAAAGAAAGATTATTGAAAATATTTTTTGCTAATCCCCAGGATTTGCTAATCAATGGGTGCCTTTGATGTTTGGTTGAATTGAGTACTCATGAAAGAAATGGAATCAATGGCACTTAAAGCCAGGTTTAGAGCTGTGTAAAATAACCCACAGCGCTGGCTATGATCCTGACCACTTGCTACATCGCGTCTATTCCAGACCAGAGACTCTTCTATCTTGTTTAGGTTGCAAGCTGTTTGGAGCAGGGAACTATCATTAATTATAAAACTGTTTAGCACTTAGCACCGTGGAGATCTGGCTGATGCCTTTTTGTGCTACCACAATATAAATATAAGTAAATACTAATAATCTCAGGCCGCATGTGCTGAAATATGTTGTGGCTTTTCAGTTGAACAAACAGCCATTTGAAACTGGTTGAAATGACCAAACTCATTTCATTTGTGATTGAAGCTAGCCATGCAGTGTGAAACTAGTTCATTAACCCACTGCACTAAGCAGGCCCTGCTGTTTTATCAGGTATTGATGTCCCGTGTTTGTGATTTAAAAAAAAAAATACACAACCTGTCATTTCATGCAAGGAGCAGGTTAGTGTCCTTGGAGTTGGAACTAGAGAAAAACGTCATAGCAATTTAAGCAACAGTGATCAAAAGTAACTATCTCAAATCAACAGGAGTAAGTTCCAGCCCTTTATACTAATCCAAAATAAGTAAAGAACATCATGTTCAAGGAAACAATTTTGTACAAGACTTGACTTTTAAGTCTTATGAATTTGTGTGTGAAAAATATTCTTTTTGATCTGAGTTCAGTGGTTTCTCCACGTCTAAAAAGAGTTAGCAGAATAGGTAATAAATTAGATTGGAATATAAAATGGGGACAGTGTTATCAAATTTTTGAAGGAACAGTTTCCTATCTTAAGAAGGAATCATATTAAAAAATTATCAGTAGTCTTCTTCAAGCATGTGACACTGTGGCTTATTGGTGAGGGAGTTTTATCCACTGTGGGACATTCTCTTATTGGCTTGAATGATTGTTATTTAAAAGAATCACACGAGATTTTGCCCTATATTTTTCCTCCTCCAGATTAAGAATTGTCTTCCCTAGTCTAGCTGATGGCTCATACGTCTCTCCTCTTCAGATTATTTCTGCAAAGCTGCAAGTCAGTCTACGTGCATCTGAAAGATAGAAGCGCAAATTATTGTTTTGCTGGATAGGTAAGTTGTAAATATCAGTTTCGGCTGACACACTGAAATCAGTTACAAATAATAGACCAGTAACAGTCAATGGACATGCAGCCTTCCCACAACCTTACGTCTGCAGGGATCAAGTGTCACTGTGGCAGCATGGTGAGCCCTCTGCAGCTCCTCTGTCACGGAGTAAGGAAGTGGGCCCACTGAGTCAGCCGTTGTTGACCAGACAAGAAAAGAAATACGAACCGTGCAGTAGCCAGGATAATTTTGAGAGTGGGGGTGGGAAGAGGTGTAGTGATGATAACACATAGTGACAGCCACTACAATGGCCCTACACTCTTTAGGGAGGATGGCATTCATCTGTCAGATGCCGGGACTGACATTTGGCTGTGTAACATTAGGGATTGGGTCGGGCAAGAGATGAGTATCAGGCATGGTGAGTGTGAGGTGCATCCATGCCAATCACCGGTGTGACCAGTGTGCAGAAGGGTTAAAAGGGTCAGCTCCCAGAGGTAAAATGAGACCTGGGATTGCATGGTTGGATCGTGAAGTCTTTGCAGACTGAGTTTCCCTCTACCCAGACTTGTGGCCCCTATCGCAAGGCCCCTTATATGCAGGGGATGGAGAGAGAAGCAGTTTCACAGTTGAGCGGCGTTAGTGGGGTCAACCTGGGAGGCCCCCCCCATAGCTGCCATTGCTTTGTGGTGAAAGCCCTGTAACACACAGGAACCAATTAAGTGCCTGACACTTGAGCTGGGGGTGGGCAAGGTAGTTCCCTACCCCATGATATAATTAATTAAAGCTGTAGCCTGAGTTTAAACCTCTCCCATATGTCCGTCAATCATTCAACTTCTTGGCCAACTCAATAGACTGCCATGGACTAACTGTACATGTGGACCCTGCTGACAGTTCATTAAATGCACTTTCATCCAGTCCCATTTCAAAGAGGAGTAGATCAAAGCACATTAACGAGCTGTTAATGTGTGTCAGTGCTGCAGGCTAGTGCAGGAAAGATTCCCATCCCAGTGTGTCATGAACTGGTCGCTCCTGTAGATAAGTCCTAGTGCACTGGCTTATTAGCTAAGTTGTCAGTGATCTAAAATTGGTTTGTGGTGGTATCTGCACCTTTGCAAACTGCTATACTTCACTGGTGGAATGCTAAAGAATGAATCCATTTACCTGGTTTAACATAAGACAGGTCTCAGGAGCTTGGAGACGGATCTGAGAAAGGTCAGTTGCTGTAGGAGAGGCAGAAGCTCATTGTGATGAGGCCGGATGGAGGTATAGAAGGAGAAGCGAGGGGCACTACTGACACTCAGTGTGGGGAAGAGCCGGCTCCAGGCTGGAAGGGGGATCTTGGCAGTTGGTACCTGCTCCCCAGCCTGATCCTGGGTGCCATTCTGGCCACTCCAGCCCTTACAAGTCACACTTCCCTCTGCGTGTGTGTAGGATGATGCAAGGGCAGAGCCCCCACAATATTTCCATTGTGCAGCTTTAGCCTTTACTGCCCTCCGGTTCTGCCACCCTGAGTTGTTGGTGAAGAGGCAAAGATGTGCCTAAATCTGAAGCAGTGGTTGGTATTTGGCATTCAGTATCAAATATCACCACTACCAGGATAAGTCAGCTCTTTTCTGGGTATGGTATTCCCAGCAATAATTCAGTAGTATACACGTACAAGGCAGGAACGCATGCCCTGACATGGGTTTCTGTGGATTTCAGATTAGAACTATGAGTTAATTTTGGTTCATCTTCTGATTTTTGAATTCTTGCGTTTGCAATACTTCCATGTCTAACTGTGCTGAGGGGCCGCTAGCAGTCTGGTCTGGAAGCAAACAAATGCACTCAGAATGCATTCCTACTGATTTAAACTATATTACTTTGGTGTCTACTCTACATCTACTATCTAGAGATATAACAGACCTCCACTCTCCCTCACAGTGGCAATATACTTTAAAAAGATGTCAAATATGTTATCAACTAATGAAGTTCCATCCCTGTGCAGAGATATTCTCAGCACTTCTTTGAGATCTCTTTAAATTCTGCCTATATATTACAATCTGCTGGAAAGTCACATTCCAAGTTTCTGCTCAGAGATTAGAGCAATCAAAGCAGAGGGACCTTTAAGAATACATCTCAGATTAGCGCGTGGAGGGAAAAGGCACTTTCAGACTTTAGTTTCAGGTAGGTAACCAGGAATGCTAAATGTAGCTAATAAACATGCCTTTTCTTTCACCTTAATGCTGAGTCTTAATTGTTTCCAGATTACATTATTTTTTCATTCTCTTCTCCAGGACTGCATGGCAACTCAGCAGCAGAAGGTATCAAACATTTCTAGCAGGGAGTGTAGGATGAACAGAGCCCATTTCTGCCTAAAGAAAATATATATCTGTATATTAGCTATTAGCAAATGATTTGAATTCTTATAACCTCTGTGCAATACACTGAGCCTATTTTATAGCACACTCCTCCTACCAGAGGGTGCTTTATTCTGCTGGGTCAGTTCATTCCCTGAGGTAACCCTTGTCTGTGCTTTCCAAGGAATCCAGGGAAGCTGTCTTCAGCTTTGGTAATTTCTTTAACTGAATCTTCTTATCAAACACCACCCCATCCCTTAGCAACTCTTATTCAAAGTCTGTGCAAGTGTAGGTGCCCCTTCCCAAAACCAGTCTCCTGCACCAGTAATTCCCCAGAAGAATATTTCATGGCTCCTACCCAGCCTCAGCCCTCCAGGGCCCCCCAAATGGTCCCCCCAACATCCATTTGGTTTTGTCCCCCTCCCTACTCCTGCTTCCCTCTTTTATAAGGGTCAGCTAATTAAGTTCCACCTCTTTCCTCAGGTGCAGGGCTAATCAGGCAGCCAGAGTAGTTCCAGAACACTCCAGCCATACTCATCTCCAAATATACCCCTTGTTCTGTAGGGAAGAAAGCCTAGGAGCTGTCTCTACATCTTCTGGGGACTCCCCCATGCCGAGGTAATCAAGCAGGAGACTTAGGCATGGTTTCTGGCTTTTTTTGCATCATGTGAGTGGTGCAAAGGGAGCAGAAACAGGGCAAAGAATATGTCTCAAAGTATTGATTGTGGCCCCATGACATTTTTAAAATAATATGTCTGGCTCCTGGACTGACAAGCTTGAATCCCACTGAACTAGCTGTGGGGAGGGCACCAAATCAATTGACAAACTGATATAGTTGGAGTTAGTATAGCCTTGATGTTTTCTAGCACTCTGGCCCTGTGCCTCACAGTGTTGCTTCCTCAGTTTTCTTCAGGTCTGCTAACCCTACACTAAGTGAGCACATGCTGCTTCAGGAGTGTAACTACTCTTGCATTTTTCTGTGATTTATTAATTTTCTATTTCCTCTTGGATTTTACATCAACAAGGGTGTACAAATCACAAAAAGCATTTACCCAAGAAAGAGCTTTGAGTTCACATGGGTAAAATATATAAACATAAAACCTCTGGAAAATATTGAGAGAATGAAGGAACATAAAACTTCACACTGAAGCTGATCAGGAGGGCTTTTTTTGTTTGTTTTTAGCAGTAAAAAACTGCAATAAGCTGTAATATGCAGCAAGTACTCCAAGAATGAGGCACGCAGCTGACATATCAACATGCCCAGAGTCATTTCACTAGGGAAAACAGCAGTGTTTTCCTAATGGAATACTTTTTTATTCAAATGACATTCCATTTCCATTATATGGGTGACAGTTATAGCTCTCTCTCGGCCATAAAATGGTTCCAATCCACATACAATCCTATATTTGTTGTAACAACACCTCTTCATAAATAATACCGCCAAAGCTCTGGCCCAAAGACTTCCAAGACTGCTATAAAAAGGGTGAGATGTGTTTGTTACAGTTTCAGGGTAATGGTATCTGTATCCTCCCCTCCATGATCTACTCCAGTTGTTTCCAGTCAGGCCTCAGATATTGAGTCATCACCTATCTTTGGATAGGAGTTCATGGCCTACTCCCTTCTGACTGGAGTTTTTAAGGCTGAACAGCTCCTGCCTTAGACTGTGAAATCCCTAGAAAGCCAGTATGGCTAAAGGTTAGTGCCTGCATTTTGCTTTCTCTCTGAGATCTATGAACAATGTATTTGCCGGCAGTTACAAGTTATCACACAACTGTTTCTAAGCAAGCACATTTATTCTTAAAGTAAAAGTACTACAGCAAAAACATAGAACATTATAGAAGTTCCTATACACATGCTTACCAGAGGTCATCTATCAGTCCTAAGGGGCCCTAGTAGGCCCAAATCTTTCTAACTGTCCTGCAAGGGTTGGGGTCCATTGTGGACAGAAGGGTCTGTCTGTTTGCTGGATCATAAAGAAGGCCCTGAGTCAGTTAAAACTCATCCTTTTATACCAAAAGGCCTTTGTATCCTAGTCTCTGGAAAGCCAATCTTGAACCAATCTATGGAAACCATTTCAGGGGGTAGTACCTCTCTGCAGTTATTTAGTCTCAGAGACTCACTTTACTCACTGACCACTATTTTTAGTTTCTGGGAGAGGTGTGGTATCCCTCCCCCATAGAGTAGAACACAGTAATTCATAAATCATTCATATATTTAATGAAATAGCCCCCAAAGATACTGCCTGGGTTTGCAATATTTGTCACAGTGTTCACCAAGAGAAAGGAGAAAAGGTAAATGGACGGGGTGGAAGGCGGGCAGGATGGGTCTTCAATGGACAGTTTTGCTCAAAAGAGAAGTGGAGCAAAACTCACAAGGTGCATTTCAGGAGCAAACTCAGGTGCACTTGGAATATCATGGAAAATATTTGAAAGCTGGAAAAGAATTATTTAGAATGTGAAGTTAGGAGTAATGTGGGGACATTGAGCAAAGGAAATTTTAAGATGACTATTAGGGAAAAAATTAAGCACTATGTTCTTTAAAATGTGGAACAGACCCCAGTTTCCATTCCAGGAACACAGGAATCACCATACTGGATCAGACCAGTGTCCATCCTAGTCCAATATCCTGTCTATGGCAATGGTCAGTACCAGATGCTTCAGCAGAAGGTATAAGAAAGTTTCTTCCCAATTCCCCTTAGTTAGAAGTTGTCTGATGCAGGAGGATAAATTCTTCTTGTTGTTTTAGTCCTTACTCTTATAGAGATCTAGTTTGGTGAATGGAAGAAGAGATTTATATTTGATTCAGATATGTGGGTGAAAAATCATAGTCAAATGGAATTATGAGTCTTGTTCTCCTGTTTGTAGCAATCCTGGTGATTAACAGCTGAGAGAAGGCAAGTACTGGAAACAGAACATCACATCCATGGCAACTTGCAGCTCAACTTTTAGCTGTCTAACACACAAGAAGATAATTAGTTTTTCTTTAGGTTTTTATGATTTATAATAGCATTAGTGATCTCCAGGTCAGAAATTTCCAGGCAGCTAATGGCTGGCTGGGTTAAGAGCCCTCAGCTTTATATCAGGCCCTCTACTCATCCAGCCAGTCATTAGCTGCCAGGAAATGCCTCATTCAGAGGTCATTATTGCTTAAATATTGCCTCTAAAAGCTTTTTATTACTAGCCATTCATTTTGTTTTTGTGCTGTATTAGCAAGCCGAAATAGTAATACAATTAGCTATAATAACAAATCAGGCAAATAATAAGAGTTCTACAGGCAAGGGACAGATCCAAGAAAAATCACTTTACTTTTCACATAGTTCCAGTTTAGGGTGGGCCACTGACACTGCAATAAAGACAAACTGAAAAAAAGAATCAAGTGACCTAGTAGAGGTGATTGGGAAGGAGAAAAAGTCTCACTGTCAGAGAAAGAGATAGAGAATACTGCAGTTCAAAAGTTTTAACCATGTTAGTCATATTCCTCATAAGGGGGAAATCCATAAGTAAGTGATGCAGAGCATCTCAAATGATATTGCAATAGATATCTCACCATCAGTAAACTCTTTAGGACTGCATTTTTGCTATACATGTGTGATCGTGCCTTCCACAAGTGGTCCTGATTCCTGATTGGGACCATAATACAAATATTAAATAAGCAGTATTAATAAATAATAATAACAACGTGCCCATGATTAGACTTTGTCAAAATCTAAATTATCTGTGGGGAAAGATTTCAGCTGAAATTTCCACTGAGAAAAATCACAATAAAACATTCTGTTGACTCAACCTGAATCGAAATGTTTTGTTTGGGAGTATCTTCCTTCATCTGAGCAGCTGCAGTGCCTCTTGGGAGTTGTAGTTCCATGGTCCCTTCTGCCCCCATTCTGTCCTGTGGGCTCTCCTCTCTAACTGCCTGCCATCACCCAGGATGCACTATGATCTCACCCTGGGGACTCATTTCAACTTTTCATCCCAAGTAGGAATGATAACAAATGTCAATATATTGGAATTCCTGGAAGGCAGAACTTCTAATTTTTGATTAGCTCTAATACCCAGGAAAAATATCATGTCAGTAATTTAAGGGTTAAAAAAATTACAAGGATGTTGCAATTATCCTCAAAACAAGCATTACAAACCCAGGAAACTCAGAGTTAAATTAAACTTAAAAGTAACACATGAAGCTCTGGCCGTGCACATTTAAAGCACTCAAACAACCTCAGCCCTTCCCTGTCATGATGGGGAGGGGGGAAGAAAAATGAATCGCTGGTTAAAAATCTTTTCAATCTAACCTGCAACCACAAACATTAAAATTTCTTAATCAGTCATATAGTTATTTCATAGCATCACTACAAGCACCACTTAAGAATGACCTGAGCTATGGACATGATCTTATCTATTAGTCTATAATAATAATTAGATAGAACAATCATTAATAATTTAACTTAATTACAATCTAAAGTTTTCAATATGAACAAGATTTCAATTAATCATCACTATATGGAAATTTTGAAGGCTATCCCATTATTAATATGATTTGGGACCAAAAAAAAGGTGACATTATGTGCTATATTTCTTAGAGATTCCATTTTAAAATTAATTTTAACTCTAATTAAGGTATCAAATACTAAATATTCATTAAAAATCAACAAGTAAGCACATTGTATTTGGGGAGGATACACTATAAGTCTCTGTAAATGACAATAAATACATGATTTACATGCAAGACTGAGCCCCCACTATGAAGTTGCAACCAGATCCTCCATAATTAAAGTATTTTGAGTTTGGGCAGAGAAAAGGGGTCTGGAAGAGAAAGAGAGACACTTCTTTGGAGGAGTGGACACCTATCAGATCCCTGAATATTGGAAAAGTGTAGCATACTTTTGGGGTGGACACACTTGACGCATGAGGGGAGGTTGCTGGCGGAAAGAAGAAGAACAAATTTTGAGAGTGATGGAGTTAAGCAACATCCAGAACAGGTCCCATTTAGAAAATCTGTCTAGAAGAGATACCACTGCATATCTAATCCTATTTAGGGACAGTGTGTATTCTTTTGGAGTTTTGGCTAACTTGGAAAATATCATTTAAGGGATAATAACTAAGTTACATGGGAGAAAAAGTCAGATCTGTAATTTTCAAAAATGTTTGTGGGCCCTTGGAGTGACTCTTATTTTAATATGCCAGTAGATTTTAAGGCAGAGTTTTGTAAAGCATGGGAAATTCTACAAAAGGCAAAACATGCTATTTTGATTATCTAAAACATAGTAAATGGGTTAATTTGTATTTTGAAAGCCTCACGCAGTACACTCAGTAGTGGCTAACATTTGAATTCCAGCCATCTTTGCATATCAGCTTTTGAAGCCCCAAGAGCTTTTGCCATTTGTTCCGATTAGGTCTGTCTTCAGTAGATAAGTCTCTCAGGTAATCTGAAGCACTGGCACAAAATGAAGTCCGTTTGATGGTCTGAAACTAGAAAATGTCTCTTACCCAATTAATTAATGCTGTTCCTTTTAAATTCCTGTTCATGTTTCGTTTTATGTGCTGTTCTCTCAGATGTGGGAACCCCAATGCACTCATTCCAGGAGTTATTTTCCTGAGCGTATAAAGAGTTGCTTCTTATGTGAGTAGCTGTACTTTTTGCCATGTGCTAAATAATGGTCTGCTTTCTTTTTTATACTTGCATGCCCAGGCACACACTCCCACCAGATCATTTTAACTTCAAATTATGTGTGCTGTAGCGTTTAAAGCTAAACTGACCTTTTTTAGGATTACTCTAATATTTTACATTCCCCAGCATGTCTTGGACTAGTTGACACCAGGAACAAGTACATGATACAGAAGACTTTTGCTTTCTTTAATATTATGGTTGGATTGCTCTGAAGATTTCCTTTAAATTTACAGTTTTTTTCATTGAATCTGGCACTGCAAATATTGAGCGCAAAAGAGATTTCTAATGGTTAAAGCACTGTATTCGTAAAACTCTTGTCTCCATTATGTAGTTACTTTATTAATACTTTGCTTAAGCTCAGGCCTGAAGTGAATGCTTAAAGCAACAAAGACAAATGTCTCAGTCATTGAGGTGTTTCCCCACTGTAGAAACAGAAAAATTGCAACCGTTCAGCTTAGCCCAAAAGTGTGAAAGTTCAAAATGCAAGAATCATTTCTCAGTATAAATATTCCGTGAAATGTGTTTGCAAATGTCAGTTCTGAGTCTACTGCAGTTGGCAGCCATTTTGCAAAGTAGTGACACTACTTGTGTATGGCAGCCAACGTAAGATATTTTTAAACCAGTGCTAATGCAGGGTGGGTACTGTTTAACAACCAGAAATAGACGTGATTGGAAAATATAACAATGCTTGTAAAAAACACTGGGAACTTATGCATTTAAGGGAATTCCTTCATCACCTTTCCCCTCTTCCTCCAATTACTCTGTGAGCTGATTCCAATTAAGTGGGGGTATGATATAGTAATCTATGCATACAGGACAAAAATTTGACTTTCTCTACACATTCTCCAAGGAGCATAAGGAGGAGCAATAGAACCTTGAAGCTAATTGAATATTTACTATATTACTAATTGAATATTTTTAGTATCTTTAACTAGCACAGTGCAGTTCTTTATCAGCACTGATCCTTTTAAGCTTTTTAAAATGTCTGGGATCTTCTGAAATGAGTGGAGTGTATCAATGTTTTTCATTGTATAACCATGAAAGAAGTGTGAGAAATAGCAATAATAATGGGAACCAGAAACAGAATAGCCAATGCTGTCAAAAACAGTTTGTGATATTTTAGATCAGATAAATAGTTGCATGCATTTCCCTCCCTCCCAAAATCAATAATTGAGATTGGTAATTCTATTGTACTTGTTAGGTACTGAAAGCAAGAATTTATAACTGCATCAGTACTCTACCTCAAACATTAAGGCATTTTCTTCTGCCTTTATAATTTCAGTTGCAGAACAACCTCTCTCATATTTTCATGCTGTAGATCTTTGCTTTATTGTTGTAAATTGAGTGCGTTTGGCCATCTGACCATCCAATCTTTCCTAGTTTTTGGCTAGACAACTGATTATTGATTGTTTTCAATCCTGTGTTCAGTAAATGTAAAGGAATGAGTGTCTGACACACTACTATGACCCTAGAGAGGGAAGTGCAACTGAAAACATCTACTGAACTGTACAGCCAAACAAAAAAAAATTGATATGAAACAGTTTCAGCATCAAAAGTTGCTCTTATTACTCACAGGGTACAAAGCTTGATAGTGCCACATAAACACCGTGAAACACAGCTGTGCTGTCTCTTGGGTGCAAAGTGAGTTGACTCATTAAGCTAGCATAGGCTCAAAGCAACCATGAAGACAGAGTTTAGAAGCAAAAACCTCATTTGGTGGCCTATGATTCCACATCCAAAAATATATTGAATTCATCCTAGATTCACTGTGGTGTATTTCCATTGGCTTCAGTGGAGTCACTCCTGATTTAGACCCACGTAAGGAAGAGTAGAATCTTGCCCATTGTGTTAAAATGAACTGTGTACCTAAACTCACAAGCAGAACTGGTTGGGAATTTTCCACAGAATTTTTTTTTGTTACAAATATTGATTCATCAAAACCAGGGTGAAATTTCTGGGGAGAGAGAGGGGGAGACCAAGAGATATAGCCCCACATCCCAGAGTAGCCAATATTGTGGTGGTTAGGACACTCACCTGGCACATGGGAAACTGAAGTTCACATTCCCAGCCTGCATCAGATGGAGCAGGGACTTGAATCTAGGTCTACTATGTTGCCTAATCACTGAGCTGTTGGCTATTCTGGAGTGTCTCTCTCACTTTCTTTCTCTTTGTGAAAAACGTGCATCATCCAATGCACAAAAGAAAAAAAATTGAAATCTCAAAAATATTTGCAGAATGGCAAAAATATTTCCCACCCAGGTCTGCTCACAACCCATCTATGAATAAGAACACATTTGCTTAATCTTTGCACCTAGTATTTGGATGAATAATGTGTAATCTTCAGGCCAAGTGAAACCTGCAGCTTCATTCGGATTATGGCCATCCAACAGCTTCTCTAGAGGTGCTGTTGATTATGCAAGTTAGAGATGGCTGAACAATGTAAATGTCTTGCTTTGTATGAAGCTGAGAGCACCCTAATTACATTATTGTTTTTAATTTCTAAATGTCCTTACACTTCTTACTTCATCTCTACGGTCACGATTGCAGGCTTCTTCATTTAAAAAGTGCTGCGGTAGTACCAACCCATTCTACAGTGTAGTAGACAAAGCTAAGGACTCTCACGAGAAAGTGGTTCTATTCAGATTCAGTGCAAGTTTTAACATTTAATACAAACTAGAAGAAATTAAGATGGTCTCTTGGCATTTTGGAAGAGACAACTGCACCAGATCAGTCTAGAGACTGATATTGCATGCATCTCATTTCATACCTGTGTCAATTCCTAGAGCAAACCTTTATTTTTGTGTCTCCATAAAGAGTATATCAGCACAATTCCAAAATCCTCACTTTGATCCACTTGATTTTATATTGGATTTTGGTATTAGTTGTAAATCTCATTTTATATTTTTGAAAAATTTGTGAGCAGGGCTGTGATTTCACTAGATCCCTCCTTTTAACCACCCTTGCCTTTTCTGTGACAGTCATCTACCTATCTAGAACAGGTTGCTTGTGAAGGTCCGTGGCACAGGTCACTGCTTCCCAAACCTAAAAGGCCATGCTGGAGTGCGGCATGAGCAGGAAGCCCCTGACTCATGTTGCTAGTTGGAGACAACACTGAATATGAGACTAAGAGAAGCCTCATAATCCCTAGTGTTTAGATAATATCAGAAGCTAGGTAATCCTTGTGAGTTTCCCAGCAACCACCTACAAGGTAATATGGAGACTCTGTGCCAAGTAGAGCCAGTGGCTAGCTGAAGAAGCAGTATTTAGTTGCCAGGCTGCATTCAGCATACCCAGAAGAGCCTTCAGCGTTTGGAGAGAGGGAACATTGAAGATCTTGCTGCATGGAGGAGGAACAAAGTATGTGATGATTCCTGAACACCAGGGAGGAAAGAGGAGTTAAATAACCCCCAGAGCCTTTGGAGGACATCAGAGATAAGGTAGAGGGTGCTTGAGTGGTGTGAGAAGGAGAGGAAACTATATGGGGAGAAGATAAGAATCCGTTTTGGAGTTTCATGCTTGTCAAACTGAAGCATCCTTCAGGAAACAGTAGAAGCCACAAAGCCAGAAAAGGAGGTAATCCAGGAATGAACTAAAACCCCAAAAGAATGTGAAAGGAGTTTAAGAGCACTTTTCTGGCTCTCTGTACAGAAGATACCCGAGACAAGAAAGGACCAATACTTTATACTGTACAGTACATGTCATGAATAAGAAGCAATTCTAGAAGAAGTGAGATCTTAAAAGATATGGTAGCAGTCATGTGAGAAAGAAATGATATACCAGTAAATACAGAAAATGTGGGAAAACTCTCAGCAAAAGCAGGAGCTTATGGCCCATCAGAGAATCCACAGGAGGGAGAGATCATACCGCTTAGTCAAAAGCAGAAGCATTGTTGTGTCTTACTAGACATCAGAGAATGTACACGCAGGAAGGCATCTGTGTACATGTCCTCCAAAACTTCAGTCAGAGATCAAATTACCATTAGAAATGAGCCTCTATTTCTGTCCTGAATGTGAGAAAACTTTCACTTAGCTATCAAAGTTACTGCACACAAGAGAGAGAATCCCTATACCTGTCCTCTATGTGAAAAAAATTTAGCCCATGTTTCTGTTCTGAAAAGTGGCGTAGGTTTGGCTTATAAAGTTGGATGAGTGTAACTAAATCAATTAAAAACTGACAGTTTAGGAATCCAGCTCAATTTTCAGATTCTAATTTGCAGGATTAAGTTAAATCTATGTAAATGAGGCTTAAAGTGGTGTAAGTGAGGTTTTCACTGTTATAATTAGATTAATTTAAAATTGATTCAGTTACACTGGTCCAACTTTTCTAATATAGACAAACCTTTGGTAAAAATAGTACAGTGAAGATCCAATGTTTATTGTCTTTCAGTTACTTCCTATTCTAATATTCCCAGTTTATAAATTAAAAGGGAAAGCCTGTCTTCCACCACTGGAAACCTAATGTACAATCAGAAAATCAAGCTGGGTTCTTTCCTGCTGACCCAACATTAACAAACATTCTGTAGCTGGAACTTAGTTAATAGGTGTGATGATGAATGAGCCAGCACAAAATCTAGCTTACTCTTTCAGAGATGTGTTGGCTCTGCAGAACTAGCAGAAGCATAAAGGAGACAAACTTACTTTAGTCAGTAATATCAATAATTATACCCCTGAATACACACAGAGAACAGTTCAACCAACTGCAATCTTTCCAGGTAACAGGAACAATATTAGCACCTTAGCTACCCCATGGGTCACTACTACAGGAGAAACAAAGGACATCTAAGCAAACCAAGGAGAACATTGGCTCTGTTTTTCTGAGGACATCTAAAATGGTCATAAGTAGTGCTTCTGTGCTGACAAAAGTAACTCATGCCCACCTTGTCTCTGACAGTGAAAAACACGAACAGATACAGGATATGGGTAGATGCATTTCAATTGTGGAACAAACCACTTCTGAAGGAATTATTCTGAGAACAAGTGGCCATGTAATCAGAAAGACATCAAGGTTCACAGACAATAATTACTGACTGATTTGTTTGTGGTTGCTGTGTTTTATTTTCATTTTTTTAAAAAGATAGTAACTGTTCCTGACCCCCGCTATGTGATGGGATATTAACATCTGGAACCTGGACCTATGATAGATGACTAGGGCCAGGAAATAGAGTTCAGTCTGTTACCAGCATTTCTGTGTGTTATACCTTTATTATACAGTTGTCACCCACCCCAGACTCCAACATGCACTTGTCTCCTCACACTTTCCTATCTAACTTCCAAACTATAAAGGCAGAAGGGTAACTAGCTTTCATTTAGAACAGCCTGGCATCAGTTCCCTTGAAAATAATGAGAGCCGGTGTGTTGGTGTCACTAAGCATAACCCTAAGTAACTTAAAAAAGTGGAAGGCAATAAGAATGTGGAGTCTTCCTGTTTAGGCCTCTGACGAGCAAAAGTCCTTCCATGTTTGAACTCTAATCGACCTAAGAGGCTGGCAGATGGGAAAGGCCAAATGTAACAGCCGTTATCAGTTGCAACAGTTCTAATTGGTCTAAAGCAGAAATAATGAGGCCTGTGCACCTTTAGCAGAAGGACAAGATAATTTGCAGAAGGAAAACTTACTAATGAGCTGCCGCGGCCAAGATTACTTAATGCACCTGCGCTTACGTAACTGCTACAGGGGGCGGAAGGAGGAGAGGGAGGGGGAAGACAAAGAAGTGTGTGAGAAAAGAATGCTACAGCCGGACAGAAGAGGGACGGGAAACAGGGGCTTGCTAGTCAGCGAGAAAAGTTCTCATGGTATAAAGAAACAGACTACTTGTATTAGGTGTGCTGGATTTGAGGCATGTCAAATCTCCCAGCACCGCTTTGAGATCTCAAATAAACTTGTGTTTTGCTTCTCCACCTCGGTGTGTTTATTGGTGCTAAGCACTCCGGGCACGGACCACTGTTGTTTGCCTCAGCAGTCTATCTGCCTGCAACAAGTGGCCCTTTTGAGTAAGGGCAAAAGCTTGCAAGATTGCTGCTGAGCATTGGGACATTATCTGTTCCATTCTCTGCCTGTGGCACACAACAGTTTAGTCTTCTGAGGGCTCTAATACTTTGGTCTAGGTCCAGTTATTGGGCTTGGAGTGGAAATGGCTGGGTGGTGTTAGTGACATGTATATATCAGAGGTCAGACTAGATGATATTGTGGCCTTAAACTCTATGTATGACTATGACTGTATTAGATGCTTTATAAACAACATCTAAAAGTAAGAATTGAAACACTATTGTTTGAGTTGGCAACTCGACTTTCAAAGGCGAGAAATTCACTCCCCTCCATGTAGACAGATCCTAGACGATACTTTAAGTGAACATAGTAGTGTATACATAGTTGTCACATCTCCCAATTTTTTCATGAGATTCAAGATTTTAGGTAGTGATATGGTTTGGATTAGACCACATTCAAACTGATGGGCAGCCACCCTCCCATTCAGGCTAAATGAGGGATCAGGAGCAGTTAAATGTCTGTTTGCTGTATAATAGCCCAAACAATAGCTCCTCATGTCAAGGCTGAGCAGAAGCCATGCTATGGGAGCTGAGAGGTTTCCTGGGGACTGATATAACAAACACATGGACTGGGGCAGTCATTGGTGGAGCTGTGTGTTTGAGAAAAGCAGGAAGAAACAGGGCCAAAAAAGCCAAGGACAAAATCAGAACAAGCAATGTAACATGGCCTTTAGAAAAGCTAAGAGAAAGCTTTTGACTGGAAAGGGGCCTGGAACTGGGAGCAAAGACACACTCTCTCTCATTTGATTCCTGCAGTGTTTGAGGAAACAGGACTTTGGAAATAAACAGCATTGCATCAAAGAAACCCCTGTCTCCATCTTCAGTTTCTCCTCCTAATGTAAACCTTCCCCCAACGCCCTGAATCTGGCTATCCACTTGAGTCAAAAATGGGTAACAGTATTTCAGACACCTGGAGTAATCTTGTGATCCCCACCCCTTATTAAAAATGTCTTCCATCTGTTAATATTTATAGTGGGACTCAAGGCAGCCTGCCTTCAGTTATGAAAGCCCAGGTTTCCCTTCACCCAGGGCTGGCTCCAGGCCCCAGCGCGCCAAATGCGAGCTTGGGGCGGCATGCCATGGGGGGCTCTCTGCCGGTTGCCAGGAGGGCGGCAGGCGGCTCCGGTGGACCTCCTGTAGGCATCCCTGAGGAGGGTCCGCTGGTCCCACGGCTCCAGTGGAGCATCCACAGGCATGCCTGTGGGAGGTCCACCGGAGCAGCGGGACCGGCGAGTGGCAGAGTGCCCCCCGCGGCGTGCCGCCGTGCTTGGGGCGGCAAAATGGCTAGAGCCGGCCCTGCCTTCACCCTTTCTGAGTGGAAATGTACATTTCTCTATGGACAACTCCATTTCTCCTTGTGTTGAAGTTAGGCAGGAAATGGGGTGTGGGGGGGAGTTGAGAAATGTGAGGGGACAGGACAAAGGAATGAGAAGCCATAGAAAAAGCGCAGGGCGTAAAGTAGAGGAATATTAGGGTGGCAGAGAATGATGCTGTGAGGGGTCGGGGAAATGTTGGAGAGTATGGAGTGAGAAGGCAGGGGGCAGAACGCTGGTGGTTCTTGGCTCTGAGTGGCCTTCATGCTGTTCTAGCTGTGCAAAGGGCACCAAAATGCATCTCAGGCAGGTTGCTGAGCACTATCTCACTGCCATGAAGTGCTACACCAGCTGTATATTGCTCACTCCTCTACTTTACAGAGAGAGGACAAATCATGTTAGGAAGGAGTGTGGAAAGGCTCAGCTCCAGCCCTTAGGATTCTCTAAATTATACCATGAAGAGCTTTTTGGCTCCCAGAGGCCCATGATTAGGCCCTACTTCCCCCCACTAGCTGTTCTAAGAGTGAACTTGGCATGGCTCATGTTCTAGCTTGTAATTTTTGAACTCTTAGGGTTGGCAGTACTGTGAGCATAGATCTGCTAACTGTTAAATATTGAATTGAAAGAACAGGGACAACTTAGCTGTCATCTTTGTGGTACACTCTGTGTGCCATTCTGTATGGCTTAACAGAGATAAGCCTACAATGACATAAAAAAGTGCCTAGGACTATTTGACTAAATTGTTTCAATGAATTGACTTTGGCTATATTTATATCCTTGTTTTTGTTGGCTTGCTGGGGATGTATATGTGAACAGCATAAAGAATTAGGGAAAGTTTTCCATCAGCATTTGCCTTAGAAATCTGATTAAAAGAGTTACATTTGTCCAGTAAGTGAAGTAACAATACTTAAACGAATTACCACTAACCAACTCAACTTAATTTTAAATAACAAGCTTTTGAGTTAAACAATTGTAAAAAGATAATCAAATATCTTTGAATAACAAACCAAACTGAAAAAATCACAGTCCATTTGAAGGCATTTTGATGAACAGAACAAAGGCAAAGACTGTAGAAAAAAATCTAATGATTAGGTTGCAAGTGCTCAGATACTGTTGTGAGGAATGCAGTTTCAATACCTACATACATTAAATCCACCATTAAATAGAATGGCTGTGGTTTTGTTTTTGGTTGTTAAGTGTTTGTTGGGATTCCCTCTGTGACCCGTGGTACCAGGGGTAGCCCTCTCTGGAAATGCCAAAGTCAGGGTAGGCTGCAAAAGGGAGAATAGATACTCCCAAGAACGGTGGGTAACATTGAAGTTAAACCTCCCAACCAGTCACAAACTGTGCTTCTGGTTATTACGAAGAAAAAAAAAAAAAAAAAAAAAAAAAAAAAAAAAAAAAAGAAGAAAGAAAAAGAAAAAGAAAGAAATCACACAGCCCCCTTTGTTGGATTCCAGTCTCTGGCTCCCAATCAGTACCTAGGTTCAGTACAGTGAGAAGTTAATTTAAACTCTGCTCACATATACAAAATGTTCTTTTGACCCCAAAGGGTCAGTCACATTACCAGGTCAGTAGAGGTTTGGATCTTACCCAAAATACCACACTACCAGCCAATCCTTTAGTGTCTAAAACTAAAGGTTTATTATAAAGAAAAAAGAAAGAACAAGAAGAGAGTTGTTAAATGGTAAAACAGTCACATACATACAAAGACTTCAAAGTCCATATATCAGGTTCCTAGCAGTACTGATGAGGCTGCTGGTTTGAAAGTCCCTCTGGAACACATCCACAGCTTGGATGAGTCATTCAGTCCTTTGTTCAGAGCTTTAGTTCGTAGCAAAGTTCCTCTAGAGGTAAGAAGCAGGATTGACGACAAAATGAAGAAGACACAGCTGCCTTTTATAGTCTTTTGCCCTGCGGCCTGTGCTTCCTTTGTTTCAAACACAAGCTGCCCAGCACATGGCTTGAATTCTGTCCATAGGCATGCCTTGCTGAGTCTTAAGGTATATCTGCCTTCTCTCAATGGATCAGTTGTATAGCTGATGGCCCTTGATGCGCCATCAAGCGGGCTAGGCAGTGCTGATGCCAAACTGTCTGGGGTGTCATCCAGAAGCATAGCACAAGTTTTGTAATACAGATATGCATATATATCTATAACCCAAAATACAGAGGTGATACAAACACATAAATGAGATTATCATATATGGCAAATAATCATATTTTTGCAGATATGTTACATGGTATATCTGGCACAACTCACTGCAATTTTACAATACAGTATTGATATTCATAATATCCTAAAGTATCCCCCAGATTCCTTACAGCATCACACCCTGCGAGACCTTTTCCACTTAGCTTCTCCAGTCCAGTTCTGGGAGAACACTTTATCCAATTCTCTGGGATCCAAAAACCTCAGCTTAACTCCAATTTATGACTCAGTTTACTTTATTAAGCATGTAACAGCACTATGCCCATGCTGGCCCGGTCCAGATACAGGGGATTTAGGTACAGGATGATATCACAATTCCAAATCATGTCACACTAAACAGTTTATATACATTTTTCCTAGCTAATAACATCTATACTTCTTGAGTCAAATTGCTTGGACATCATACGGATCATGTAAGGATCAATTGCTTTTCAGACCGTGCACCCGCATATATCCTCACCATATCTACATTTCAAACCTATCAGTTCACTGTGCTCCTACTTCTCTCAACTACCCCAAAAACGCCATTTCCAGCCCAGTCTGTCACTTGTTTACAGTTTAACCTGGCACTCAAATAAGCTATATGCAAGTATACTCGTGCCCAACAAGATCTATGCCTACAGTGTGGAGATTCAGAAAATCTGCCATAAATTTTGAAATCTTTTCAAAACTAATCGAAATGTACATGAAACTCCTTGTTCTGGAAATTAAGCAAGAAATCTCATGTCAATAATATTTCTCATGAGATTTGCCATAGTTTTTAGTTTGTAGTAATTAGTTTAGTTATCTAGTGGACAATCACTTTTATGTGAGAATCTCCTTTCTCGGTGTATTTTTGTATTTCTATACCAGATTTGCTCAGTGCAGGATGGAAGGGGGCCCCAGGAGGGAGCAGGTTATGGCTCCCTCATTCTCATGGTCCATTTGTCCTTTTCCAGGTCCAGGCCTAGCTGGAGCAGTCTAGGGTCTTCTCTAACTTACATCAACTGGCAATGATCTCTAAGGAACCACATGCCAGCTGCGGAGCTATATCACAGTACGCTCCAGCCTTATTCTCTTGCCATTCTGACAAGCCTCTCACACATATATGATGCCAGGACTGAGTAGAGTGTTTTTTTTATTTGTTTGTGTCTTTTTTTAAAAAAAAACAACAACTAGTGATTCCAACAGAGCCCTGGGTTAACTGAAATTTCAGCTGTGCTGGGGGAGAAGTCTCAGATGGCCAGATCTGGCTGCTTTCCAGACCTTTTGCTTCTGAGGAAAATCTCCATACAAACCTCCTTGAAGATATCCTCAATAAGTGTATAAGAGCCTCCCGCCGCCATCCAAAACCTGGCAGCTCCCCTGTGATTAGTGTAGGTCCTGGGGATCCTCATCAGGTCCAAGCCATGTACCTCTACACCAGCTGTGGTCTCTGGCAGTCCCTTGACCCTTGTTGGAACCAAGCTACCAGAGACTGTCCCTGGTTGTAGCTGACTCCAGGTGCCAGCGGCCCCATTAAAAGACACAGTACAGTAATTTTTTCTAACTAAGCTCCATAGAGACAGAGTGGAGATGGTGCATATATCCCCTGCCCACTTTGTTTTCCCTGGCCTGGCCACTCTTCATCCCATCCTCAGAGGTGATGGAGGAGATGGTGATGGAGTCACCCCAGAAGACACTGTTTTGTATGGTAGGCAGGGGATCCATTTGTGGAAGGGATCCTCAGCACATGTATTCGGAGGCATGGTCTCAGCAAGGATTTAGCTGTATGTGAGTAGTCCTACTGAAATCAATGGGACTACTCACATGAAGAAGGACAGCTTGTGTGAACAAGTACTGCAAGATTTGACCCTAGTTGTAACCATCTTGGGTTCATTAAATAACAAACCAGTGAATGAGAAAGAAATAAAACAGAGCCTCTCTAGTGAACTGCAGCACACAGACATGCAGTGTTCCCAACTCCTGGCTCCAGGGCGGATCTCCAAATTCCCACACGCACAACACAGTCTCTTATGAGGGAGCATCTCCAAATCTCAATCTCTCATAACCATATCTCTTCACTGGTCTAGTTGTATCAAGGTTAGACACTGGGTTCTTTAAAATCCCATCCTTACCAAAGAGTCATGAGAAATACATCTACACTGATTTACTAGTACACATTGTATTCTTTTAAAACTGGATACCATAATCTAATTGTCTTTCTAACTGACCATCCCTGTTAATTTCAACTCTATGAACAAGCAATATCCACATAATAACTATTGTATATATAGGCTGGAAATAGGAAACCCATACATGGCCAGCATTCAGTAAGCAGTGATTGTTTGAATCCACAGAACAGTTCATATAAATGTTCCATAATGTTAAAAGTTCTTTATTAAACAGTTGATAAATGTTTTAGATGGTCTTAGAATCAAGGTGCCCCTAATAATTCATTAGTAATAATAATACCTACCTTTTGTTTAGATTTTTGTCATAGATTTCAGAGTACTTTTCTTCAAGGAAAAGGAAAGGAATCTCTTCTCTTCTGGTAAGATGTCCAGGATACGAACTTCAGTTCACGGAAAGTCTTTTACAAATATCGTCTGAGTCGCTAATTAAATTCTCTCTTTTCTAATTAAATGATTTCTCTTCTTGGATCTTTAAAATGTTTTTGTTTAAGTTTAAGTCAGGATGGGCTTGCTCCACAAATAGTTATCTATTGGCAGGCCTTAATTAGATGGGCTGTTCACAGTTAATGACCCAGTCCAAGCAGGCATCAGCATGGAAGGTTGTTACTTCATCTCAGTGACCCTTCTGCCTTATGCAGTATAGACTGTTTCCCAGCCAGACAAAGAAACCTTTGCCAGTAAATCTATTATCACTGAAATATTTCACCCAGAGCAGAGTGTAATGGAGCTTGGAGCTGAAGCTCTTGGTAGTATCTTTTATCATCCTTCTATCGGGGTTGAATCCAAGGAAATTACATCGTTCCTGGCCCTCCCTTCTGGTTTCTGTGGCTTTCTGTCAGCTAATTACCATTAGGATACTAAGTTCAGCCTAAGGTCTATACTATATTCAAGGCCAAAAAGCTGTCAATGAGCATTCAGAGTGGCAGAACCTGGCCTTATCTTTCTTTCCCTCCTCTGAGTAACCTGCAGTGGCTAGAACGGCTGAAAAAATGGGTGGTATTGGTAAGGAGAATGATGAGGACAGGTCATTCGGGAAGGGGCTGCCTCACTGCATCTCTTCAGCAGCTTCCATCAGCAGGAATCTTATGGTATTCCCTTGCTGATTTCAAAGCTGTTGTCTCTTGGCAGAAGCACCAAGGAAGGGTAAGAAGCAGAAACACCCTCCAGCCCTGTCTCAGGGTTAATTGCACTGCTGGCGAAAGGTGCAAATCACATCTTCATGTGCCAATTTCAGTGAATCCAACTCAATCTGCATAATAATCTCAGAATTAATTGATGTAACTGTTGCAAGATCCTCACGTAACTGCCCCATTCCACCTAAAGTTTTAGAAAGCAAGCCTTGGAGAAAATATATCAACAACTTGACCTCAAAATTTGGTCTCAACAACTTTTGTCAGCTGAAGTATAACCCAATCACATTTCCTGTAGAAATGAATGCCTGCTATTCAACTACTGCAGATGTCACCTCCCTCTGAGCATTCTCATCTCAAATTCACAGATCCCAAAGCCAGAAGGGACAATTGTGATCATCATCTTAGTCTGATCTCGTGGATAACACCAACCACAGAGCATCATCAGAATAACTCCTATTTACCCCAACTATTAACAGTTTACACCTTATTTCTGAATATACACCTAATATCTTAGAATCATAGAAGAAGATTAGGGTTGGAAGGGACCTCAGGAGGTCATCTAGTCCAACCCCCTGCTCAAAGCAGGACCACTCCCCGGACAGATTTTTACCTCAGATCCCTAAATGGCCCCCTCAAGGATTGAACTTAATTACATTGATATACTGATGCTGTCAGATATCATCACTAATACTTTACAGCACAATGTAAACCCATTCAGTGTGTCTGCACATCAGAGAAGAGACTTTATGATGTTCAATGGCCATCAAATTAGTTCTTGAAAACTTTAAAAACTTGTTCTTGAAATGTGTCTTAGGCAGTAAACATATTGTTCCTGTTTGGGGAGTAGAGTTTTAATTTCATTTTTAAAAAAGCAGCAAAGAATCCTGTGGCACTTTATAGACTAACAGACGTTTTGGAGCATGTGACATGCATCCGACAAAGTGGGTATTCACCCTCGAAAGCTCATGCTCCAAAACGTCTGTTAGTCTATAAGGTGTCACAGGATTCTTTGCTGCTTTTACAGATCCAGACTAACAGGGCTACCCCTCTGATACTTAATTTCATTTTTGTCTCCACTGGCATCATACTAACAAGGAATGAATTAGACTTCTGCAGGGGAAAGGTGAAATAAAACAAGCCAAGAATGAGGGAAAAAATGAAGAGGAAAAACATGCAACCAGAGTTTTAGCAAATATTCAAAGTCTAAAGAAAGACATCATCAATAAGATAAAAATGAAATTGACTATACTATTTAAAAGTGCTTAAATATTAAAAAAACATTTAAAATATAAACGTTGTCAAAAGTGAATGAAAATACAACTAAATCTCTGTTAGCTACAATATTGGGATTGAGATTTTCAACCCCAGCATTTATTAATTTTAATGGGAGATAGGTGTCAATCCTTTAGACTGCTCTTAAAAGGTCAGCTTGAATAATACAGTTTTTTAGAGAGATATAACATTTGTAAGTGCAGACAAACAAGAGGTTTTTCAGGAAATAAAACTTGTTTTCAAGAATAGGAAAAGTTTGGGTTTTGTTGTCTAAGATCATGATATTTTTTTAAACTAACAAAATCATCCAAAGCACAGGACTTCGTGGTGTTGAGGGATTCAACTACTCAGAAATCTGTTGGGAAAACAACACAGCAGGGCACGCCTTATCCAACAAGTTCTTGGAAAGTTCTGGAAACAATTTTTTATTTCAGAAGGTGGAGAAGACTACTAGGGGAGAGGATGTTCTAGATTTGATTTTGACAAATAGGAAGGAACTGGTTGAGAATTTGAAAGTGGAAGGCAGCTTGGGTGAAAATGATAATGAAATGATAAGAGTTCACGATTCTAAGCAATGGTAGGAGGGAGAGCAGCAAAATAAAGACACTGGATTTCAGGAAGGCCAACTTTAGCAAACTTTGGCGGTTGGTAGGTAAGATCCATGGGAAGCAAATTTAAAGGGAAAAACAATGGAAGACAGTTGGCAGTTTTTCAAAGAGACCTTATTAAGGGCACAAGAGCAAACTATCCCACTGCGTAGGAAAGACAGGAAACGATAGGGAGTATGACAAGAGACCACCCTGGCTTAAACAGGAGATCTTCAATGATCAAAAAATCAAAAAAGACTCCTACAAAAAGTGGAAACTAGGTCAAATAATAAAGGATGAATACAAAACAAATAACACAAGTATTAGGGACAAAATTAGAAAGGCCAAGGCACAAAATGAGATCAAACTAGCTAGAGACATAAAGGGTAAGAAGAAAAGATTCTACAATTGCATTAGAAGCAAGAGGAAGACTGAGGAAAGGGTCAGCCTGTTACTCAATGGTTGTGTGAAGGGGGAGGGGGATAACAGAAAATATGCAAATAGCAGAGATGCTTAATGATTTCTTTGTTTTGGTATTCACCAATAAGATTGGTGGTGATTGGACATCTAACATAGTGAATGCCAGTGAAAATAAGATAGGATCAGAGGCTAAAATAGTGAAAGAACAAGTCAAAATTACTTAGACAAGTTAGATGTCTTCAAGTCACCAGGGCCTGATGAAATGCATCCCAGAATACTCAAAGAGCTGACTGAGGAGGTATCTGAGCCATTAGTAATTATCTTTGAAAAGTCATGGAAGATGGGAGAGATTACAGAAGACTGGGAAAGGGCAAATATAGTGCCAATCTATAGAAAGGGAAATAAGGACAACCTGGAGAATTACAGACCAGTCAACTTAACTGCTGTACCTGGAAAGATAATGGAGCAAATAATTAACCAATAAATTTGCAAACATCTAGAAGATAACAACATGATAAATAACAGTCAGCATGGATTTGTCAAGAACAAATCATGTCAAACCAACCTGATAAACAGGGTAACAAGACTTGTGGATAGTGGGGACGTGGTATATCTTGACTTTAGTAAAGCTTTTCTTACTGTCTCACATGACTCTCTCATAAACAAACTAGGGAGATGCAACCTAGATGGAGCAACTTTAATGTGGGTGCATAATTGGTTGGAAAGCCATTCCCACATAGAGTAGTTATCAGTAATTCACAGTCATGTTGGAAGGGCATAACAAGTGGGTCCTGCAGGGATCAGTTCTGGGTCTGGTTCTCTTCAATATCTTCATCAATGATTTAGATAATGGCATAGAGAGTACACTTATAAAGTTTGTTGATGATATCAATCTGGGAGGGGTTGCAAGTGCTTTGGAGGATAGGATTAAAATTCAAAATGATCTGGACAAACTGGAGACATGGTCTGAAGTAAATAGGATTAAATTCAGTAAGGACAAATGCAAAGTACTCAATTTAGGAAGGAACAATCAGTTGCACACATACAAAATGGAAAATGACTGCCTAGAAAGGAGTGCTGCAGAAAGGGATCTGGGGGTCATAGTAGAGCTAAATATGAGTCAACAGTGTGATGCTGTTGCAAAAAAAGAAAATATCATTCTGGGATGTATTAGCAAGAGTGTTGTAAGCAAGACATGAGATGTATTGTGTCCAGTTCTGGGCACCACATTTCAGGAAAGATGTGGTCAAACCGGAGAAAGTCTGGAGAAAAGCAACAAAAATGATTAAAGGTTTAGAAAACATGACCTATGAAGGAAGATTGAAAAACCAAAATTTTTTCAGTCTGGAGAAGAAAAGACTAAGAGGGGACATGATAACAGTTTTCAAGTACATAAAAAGTTATTACAAGGAAGAGGGAGAAACATTGTTTTTCTTTACCTCTGAAGATAGGACAAGAAGCAATCGGCTTAAATTGCAGCAAGGGAGGTTAAGGTTGGACATTAGGAAAAAATTCCTCTGTCAGAGTGGTTAAGCACTGGAATAAATTGCCTGGGAAGGTTTTAGAATCTCCATCATTGGAGATTTTTAAGAGCAGGTTAGACAAACATCTGTCAGGGATGGTCTAAGTAATACTTACTCATGCCATGAGTGCAGGGAACTGGACTTGATGATCTCTTGAGGTCCCTTCCAGTTCTATGATTCTGTGATTCCATGTTTTATGATGACTTTTTTGTATTTTCCATCAAATGGCACATAAAAGGAGTTTTACAGGGTTACAGGCCTTGCAGAAATATGGATGTGTGTTGAGCCTGATGATTCTGATTATGTCATTTGCACCAGTGGATGCTGAAGCTGCAAATTTACTGTGTAACACAAGTCATATTATGTATATAAATCTAAAGATTTTTTCAGGATCTTGAAAAAAAAAGCCAAAATTAAGCTGATATTAAAATTACTTGGAAAGTAAAAAAACTGAAGCTATATTGATGTTTATTAAGCACTATATCTTACCCAATATGAAGAAATTCTTCATGTCCCCATGAGAATATAGGAACTTATATGTGGAAGATTGAGTATAGGATATTCTTCATCCATGGTACCAGAAAGAAAATGAGGTGCCACTTACCACAATGCTAAGGATAATTAAAGCAGTTATTTAGCTCACAACAGTATTGGACTCTGCATCTAATGTATCAATGCATAACATAAGACGAGGTTTTTTTTTAAAATGGGCTGTTCCTAATATTTTACAATTTTATGCAGAACTTTTCATGATCTTCTTTGCTTCATTGTTGCTCAGCTTGTTGCCTTACCTAGGGTAAAATTCATTCCACCCACAGAAAGCATGAATGTTCAGGTTCTGTGCAGGTGAAATGCACATGTTTGGAGAGGTAAAACCCAATCTCCAAGTCAGAGCCCGAGTCCAGGGCTTCTATGCAGCCCTCTGCCCCTAGACCTGTTCCACATTATGCTATCTGAGCCCACTGTGTGGGTCACTGAAGCCACTGAACCCCCATAAATGGGGATCCCCAGATATACTGTGGCTCAACCCTTCTTATAGTCTACCATGAAAATGAAAGGCCAGCATGGAGACACTGTCACTGGTGTGTAGGAAGTGCACAGATACTTCTGTAGAGTCACTCACCAATGGCTCAATTGCAAAGCCACTCTGTGGTTCTTAAATGGTGGATAGGGCCCTGAACTAGCTTTCTTCATAGGGGTATTTCACCCTACATTGAACATCACATAAGTATTCTTTGGTTGTTGTTTTCTTCAAGGCTTTTTGTGAAGAATTTCATTTAATCAAAAATGATTTACTCAAAAATAGTTTCAAGGGAAATATTTCAACCGGCCCTAATCTTGGTGTCTCACCATGGAGGTCTGTGATGCAACACCCATACTGTCTTACCCTTGCCATAATGTATAATCTCTCTTTTTGGGCTTGGTTATTGTTGGTTTTCAGATTCTGCAATGCTGTGCCTGAAATACACATTTTCTCTCTGCTGTTATCTAATCTCAATAATATTGTTTTGCAGCATGGGTGAATGTGCATTTTGTCTTCTTGCATAGCTGATTTGGAGAACTCCAAAAACAGCCTGCTCTAATGTTTGAATAAAGTTTTGCAAGGGCAAATTTACTTTCAAGTTACTACAATTCAGTGAGTTTCTATCTTCCTTAATTTGATCCCTGCCAGTCCATGTCTCTTCATTACACTTGGGTCAGTAACTTTATCCCCCACTTTAGAACTGAAATGCCTTGTAATCAGAAGCACACTGGGCAAATTCATCCCCAGCGTGCTCCACTGCAGTCAAAGGACTTACACTAGGGATGAATTTGGCATAATGTCAATGAGTTACTGTTGTTGGATCTCTAGTTCTTCATTTTTATCACCCTTGGCCGCTCCTCTTGGTATTTAAACTTGAATGGTTTTCAGATTTATTGATGTTGTTTTGAAGGGGGGAGGGTTAAATAAACTTGACACTGGCTAGATTATGTCCAGAATAAATGCCACTCTTTATTCAGCTCCCTCTTCTATCTTCACATATCAAACCAAATGAGTATAATGTGACGTGGGGGCTAACCACATATAATATCCATCAGAATAAAGATGAGAGCTGTGTGGCTTAAACCTCATGCCCCAAATTCAGAATATAACCCATAAGCTTTCTTCAGCGTAGTGGTAACATGCATGCAGTTGGTTTCTGAAAACACAGAAAACTTTGTGATGTTGATCTTTCTATTATATAATTCCCAGTTATTACAGGGTTTGGCTGTTCTATACAGTGATCTGATTTTCTGCCGTTGCACTTCCTTTTCCTATGCTGACACCATCAGGAGCTCATGTAAGCTTTGCTGCTGCTCTATCATCGTTTTGGCAAATCATTTTTAAAATATGTCACTGACTTCTATGGGCACTATCTAGAGTTCCTAGGGCTCTTTCTAGCATAGTGGTTAATATAAACACGGGGTCTATGGCACGAAGGGGATCTTAAACCAGCTCTAACAGGGCAGATGAGAATTCCTCTGATGGAGAGGAATCCACAGCTAGTGTAAAGCTGACTAAGTGTTCCACATTCAAGGGGCATGTCAAGGCTGGCTAACGATGGGATGGAAGTATAAGAGGGGCCAGAAGGGGTTGGGTTACAGGGTAATATACTCCAAAGGTCCTTGGCCAGCAGAATGGTGCCTAAGAGGCCATTCTAGCCAGTGTAAATTAGAGCAGACCTGTAGTTCCTTGAAGTTGTGCTAGAGGCTACTTCATCCACAGCAGGCCACTGAATAGCAAACGTGACAACGTGCTGTAGACTCTAAACACACTCACACATTGTGGGACCTCAGGATAGTGAAACTGAGTAAAGTGAATATCCACAGATCTGACTTGATTGTGACTTGATCCACATGAGGGAGTAAGAACCCCCTTTACATCCTTCAACACAGGGCCTGAGCATGCAGGGGTAAGCGGGTTCAGCATGCCTGCTTACTCCCTGTCCTGGTACAACTGGATAAGGATTGAGCAGTGAGGTGCTGGCAATAGGCAGAACCTTCTCCCTATGCCCAACCCCCAATCACTATCCAGCAGAGCTCAGCCAGCACTGAGCTGTCATAATTTGCTGCTGCTGCTATAGGCCAGCACTAAATTGCTACCACTTGAGGTGACTGTGAGGCACAGCGCCTCCTGGAGTTGTTCCTGGGATGATGCAGCTCACATATCCCTTTAGCTTAGGGCTGTGCTGAAAGTAAATGAATACTGTGAATTGTTTCAGTGTATTGCAATGTGCAAATTGAAGTTCTAGGAGATCTGCTTACAAGGAATGCTGTTCCATGGAACACCAAAAACATCACAAACAGAGGTTCACTCTCTCTCTCTATTCTCTCTGAATGATACCCACACACGGAAACAGCAGTGACCTTGCTAAGGAAAAATTACAATTTCTTCATAAAAAATTCACTCACTTTATAAACAATGAAAATATAAAAACAAATTTAGTTCGGAAGACATAAAGCATGTTCTTACAACAGATCTATTCCCTAAAATAGGTCAGCTTTCTACTTTACCTTTCCATGTGGTGGAACAGTGGAATTTTATTCTTTTAACTAAATTATTAATGTATTTGATATTCATGCAAAGGAGCTTTGTTGCATTTCAGTGAGAGTTTTGTTGAGCTAATGGAAATAGAGTTCTTCCTTTCACAGAGATTTTCCTTTCATAGTGACTATATTCTCCTTCTCCTTTAAATACACCCACCCATTCAACAGAAGTATATTTTATGCATTTGGGGAGGAATGTGTGTATGTGTGTTTATATGATATACACACACATGCTCTAAATGGTAAACAGTGATCATTTAAAGCCATAAAATAGCATTTCAGGGGAAAAAATAAACATTAGTGGTGTAATTCAAGAACCTCTAAAATAGCAAACAATTATCCCCTGTGTCTGGAGCTGTAAAGATGGATAATATAGCAATGTGATTTAAAAATTGATCTTAGTTCCACTCAGCTGAGCATAAAGGAAAATATATGACCTGCTGAAGTGACATAGTGAGCCTGCAGCATACAGTATATCACTGCCACAACTTAGAAAAGGCTTTAAAAAGATTTTCCTACTAGGAATGTAGCTTTCTCTCTGCAGTACATTTCTAGCTAGACTTTTACTTGACCTTGAAAATCTAAAAGCGTAATCAATGATCATTGAATAGGAGCTGTACAGGTACAGTGCAGCACATGCTTTTTTCCCTGTGCACATTTACAGATAATGCAGCAGCACTGGTATAGAGGTCTGAGTGTCACATCTTCAAATGGGCAGCAAACCATCTTTTCACGATGCCACAGACCACAGCTGTGGTTATTTTCAATCATGTTACCACTGCAGATGACTAGTGACTTACAGCTGGTGCTACTATTTCTGAAGCCAGACACAGAAGGCCAATTTTTCAGAGGATCTCCATGCACAGCAGTCCCTGTTTAAGCACCTGAAAATCCAGCCTCTGATTTAGAACTCAGCTCTCATTTAGGCAACTAACTGAAGTGACCAAAATTTTCAAAAAGTGCTCCACATTCAGCAGTTCTCAGAACGCGCTGCTGGCTGCTGAGCTTCTTTGGAAGGCCAGCTTCTCAACAGTAGACACCAAGCACTTTTGAAAATCTGTCCCAGAGATTTCAAATCTCATACCAAGACACTGTCACACAGCCTAATAAATTGCTGATTTATATTGATAGCTAAAAATGGATATAATTGCTGATGGACACAACAGATATTGTACCAGATCCTTAGCAGTTTTTGGATGGTGTAATTTCCTTGACTTCAGAGGAGTTACATTGATTTACACCAGTTGAGGATTTGGCCTGATTTTTAAATGCCCTTTAAATGTATGATGTCATATAAATATGTATCATTATAAATAATAACAGTTGAAGAATGTCACTGAATCATTAGTAAAGTGTAAACAATATCTTACCACATTTGACCCACTATGCTATCTGTTACTGTATAATAATTGGAGATATACCAATGTCCTAGAACTGGAAGGGACCTTGAAAGGTCATTGAGTCCAGCCCCCTGCCTTCACTAGCAGGATCAATTTTTGCCCCAGATCCCTAAGTGGCCCCCTCAAGGATTGAACTTGCAACCCTGGGTTTAGCAGGCCAATGCTCAAACCACAGAGGTATCCCTCCTGCCTGTTGCTCCTATTGTATGAACAAACTCAAGCAGGCAGTACAGTATGGTATTTTTAGTAATCAAAGAATGATACTGAACCAAATTCATTCCTTTGGTTGCTGGGCTTTCCTGCTCTCAGCACAAAGAACCCAGTGAGAATGCTGAGATTTCACATCTTTCACATCATCTTTTATGCTGATCTTAACAAGTTAAGTGGCCATCCTTCCCACCTCTATTGAAATTGCACCAAGCTCCTATTTTTGTTTTTTAAATCCCTATTTATTTGTGGAACTAAAAGGACAACATATATTATAGCTAGTATATATTGGACTTTTACGAAAGACATCTACAAAGCAAAGGTAACTTCACGGAAAATACAGAACTTCACAGCATTCTCATGCAGCTCATCATCATGCAGCTGTCTTCTATTTTCTATAGTCTTTTGTCAGAATTGAAAAAGAAGAAATCTATCTTCATCCAGATCCTCTCTACCTCAAATGAGAAATCTATGGAAGAGTCTACATTCCATTAGCTGAATAACTCAGACCAGAGTTTACATAATGTCGCAGAAAATCTACAAAAGAAGCCAGTCTATCTCCAAGGATCAAACTCTGATGGCAGCTAATATTAATTTATTATTTATGATTTTTAGTAATACTTCCACCAGCAGAATTTCAATGGGGAGTTACATAAGTATAACTGGGAGCAGGCTTTGGCCCCATGTTATTATTTTCAAACTGTCAAGTCAAGTCTTCATTTGATCACTGCTTTCTTTCAGTTCAGTTCACCAAGGCAAGAGATTTGGACTTATCTCCTACACAAAAGTTTCTTGATGACTGACAGGAGCCATACCACAACTCTGGGTCACTTGTAGGTACCGGTCTCTCTCCCCTGGGAACAACTCTGTCCTACTGAGATGTCCTAAAGAGAGCTAGGTCTAACATTGTCTCATATTCAATCTGTTTGCTTTTCTTTGAAACATACATATCCCACAAGCTTAACCTGCTAGTCAGTCACTGAATGCTTGACACAAATCTTTCTTTGGTAAGGAAAATGGAGACATCTTGTCCATTTCTAAACATTTGAGCGAAATAATTTTTCTCCCAAATAGTCCATCTCTGATGCATCATTAGGAATTCCAAGTACTTACTAGATGTTCTGGTTAATTAAACAGGGCAAAAGACAATGCCACCACTTTTAAACTTGTTCAATTTTATTGAATTCACTGGAGTTACACTGCTACAAAACTGGTGAAAATGAGATCAAAATCAGCTCCAATTTCTTTTTGAAAATTTTTCCCATGGACAGCAGACTGAGTTGTAGCTGCCTACAGACAAAGGATTAAACCAACTGCTTACCCAGAAAGCATCCTCCAACCCCCCCCCCAAAAAAAACCCATCGCCAACAACAACAAAAAAACACTTTTGGAAACACTTATGGAAAGCCCTTTAAAATTCAATAGGGATGAAACCAGTAAGGTTGTGTAGAAATTGCTCTGAACACCTGTACAATTTAATAGAGAATAAAATAATTTCTATAGGATTTTTTGAACCCCCTTACTACAGACACATCAATCTTTATTCAGTTCTGTAGGGTGTTTCACAAACCTATTCAAAGATAATAATTTTCTATTAACGTCTCTAAGGACTTATCCATAAGGGAAGATATTGGAATTTGTAGACACTAAAGCTGGCAAATTCATTTTTGCAAATTTTACCTCAATATTTGCATCTCCCATCTGTCTAGTTCTTTTTTCTCAATGGTTCAAAGTCCTTCTATTAGCAGACTTGTATCAAATCACGCAGAAAGAACTCTCGCCATACAGCTGTAGGTGTTAATGTTAGTGTACAGTAAAGTAGTGGTATTATAGTTCCATTGTTCCTAATACGGTGAGAGAGAGAGCGCCACTCTAGAGTGACTGACCAGGGCAGCCCAGAGGATTCAGGGGGCCTGGGGTAACGCAATTTTGGGGGCCCCCTCCATAAAAAACATTGCAATACTATACAATACTACATTCTCGTTGATGCCCCTGCGGGGCCTGGCGCAAATTGCCCCACTTGCTCCCCCCACCACGGGTGGCCCTGAGAAAAATAAACCTGCATCTCGGCACAAACTCAGTTTTGAGAAAACTTCTTTACAAGGTATCCCTGGTTCTCAGCATCAGCTAGTGCTAAAAGGCATTAAAGCTCACTAAAAGGGTTGGACAAATATTTTCTGTCAAAACTTTTTCTTGATCGAATACTAGACAGGGGTTAAAAAGCAGAAAAAAAAACATGGACATTGTCTGCTTTTCTTCAAAATTTGTTGTAGTTTTTTTAATTGAAAAGCTGAAATTAGTCTGCCAAAACCTGAATATGGTTTGAGGTTTCAGAAGTGTCTGGCCAAATATTTGCTGCTTGCTGTGTTTGATTGTTTAGAGAAACAATACAAAATTCTGCTTAAAAAAAATCCAAAACTTTTGAACCACCTCAGCTTGTGACTAAACACCTGAGTCCATCCAGGCAGAGATTTTTCCAGGTTTCTGATACTCTGCTGGCTTCCTTGACTCATATCTGTCTCCGTAACTTTGGGTTCATTTAGGTTACAACATAAGAACAGCCATA
>NC_133774.1:115913427-115920847 GCF_003597395.2 Chelonoidis abingdonii
TCCTGTCTATCCAATCAGTGGCCTAATGCCACGTGTCCACAAGAGGAGTGAATCTAACAGGTAATGATCAATTGATCTCTCTCTGCTATCCATCTCACCCTCTGACAAACAGAGTCGAGGACGCCATTCCTTATCCATCCTGGCTAATACCAATAATAGAATCAAAGTTCACTGGGGTTTAAAATTGAGTCTCTTTAAACCCTGGATGTCTACACCACAGATTATTCTGATTTTACATAAAATGGTTTTGTAAACAGCTTGTATGAATCGAGTGCACCGCGCCACACTAAAGCACATTTAATTCAGCAGTGTATTCCATGTACCGGGCTAGTGTTGGATTTCCGGAGCATTCACTTGTGGTACTAATCCCGTAAGCTATCCCATAGTTCCACGCCAGTCTCCCTCTGCCAATGAAAATCTGGCTTAGATCCCATGCATGATGGTGCAAAACAGTGTCTGGTGATTCTGAGGAAATGTCGTCACTCCTTCCTTCTCCGTGTGTAAACAACAGACAGGACAATCATTTACGCCCTTTTTCCTGTGATTGCCCTGGCAGATGCCATAGCATGGCAACCATTGGAGCCCTTTGCTTTCTGTCATTCACCTATGCTGTACTATGCCGCTGACAGCGCCGAGGCCTGCAGTGCTACACCAGTAGCATTCATTTTGCTCTTTGAAGGTAGCAGAGACAGTTACAGTTGGTCTGGACGTCTGGCTAGTGCATTGTAAATTGCGATGAGTTGATGGTTAGTCATCTGTACCGTCTACTGCGTCAGGGCTCCTGGGCTTGGCCTTAGCTGAGGTGGCCAGCGGGCGCAAAGACAAAATGGAAGACTCCCCAGTCAATCCCTCTGTCATGGATATAATTCCCGTTACCGTTTTGGGGCTTCTCATCTAGGATTATCCTTCTATTCTTCAGGAACACCCTCTAAAGAACTTGCTCCAATTGTCTTAGGAGATGCATGTCATCCAGAGATTTAACATTGGCTCTGATATCCAGGCTATATTTTCCCAATGTCGTTAGGCGTGTCGGGTGTAACTGACACATCCCGTTTCCACCTTAGGTCTGTAATCTCTGACGGGCATGTCAGTGTTACCCCCATTTCTGCTTCTGGCCTTGGATTTTGAAAAGTTTAAATCTTTCATGTTCTCCTTAGGCATTTCAGCCGCCACCTCTGGCTAGGGGTCCACTAAGCGTGGCCTCATTATCATGTACTGGTTTCAAGATCATGTACCTAGACAGTTCTTTCAAAATTTTCTAGGAAGGCTCGAGTGTCACAACCTAGCTTAAGTGGGAGAATTTCTGAGGATGTGAACAATCTGGAGAGGGTTGTTAGGGTTGACTGGGCATTGCGCCTAGCTCGCTAATTCCAGTTCATGCTGGTGGCTCCTCTGGAGTTCTAACCTCTTCCTGGGGCAGCCTCTTTTTCTCTTTCTTTCAGCTCCATTTTTTACTCTTTCCTCTCTTCTTTTTCTCTCTTTTCCGTTTATCTCCAGCTCTTCTCCTGTTTGGGCAGCCTCGCTTTCTCTTCTCTCGCTCCATCTCTTTGTTGTTTAATTTCTATTCTTGTAGTTTCTTTTCCTGTCCGCTTGTGGTTCTGCGTCTTTGATTTGTCTTCTCTCCAGTTTTGCCCGTTCCTGTTTCCGGGTTGTCCTTGGTACTCATGGTTTCTGCTTTTTGTGTTTGGCCGCCCTCTGCGTTACTGTCTGAATGCGTTTCTCTGTTGCCTCTAGGTTGTAGCAACAGAGTCTTTTTTAACTCCTTCTACCAGCTATTCCCGACAGAGTTAGAAGGAAAAACCCATTCATTTGCAAATGTGTTTTGTCGTGTATGGTTACTACGCGGTCCTTTCGCTTTAACGGATCCTGTTAAACCAGTGTCTTGCCTTCAGAGTACTTAGAAGCGATTGAGACCAAAATTGCAAACCTTTGCTTTAAAACAATCCTACTTGCTTGCTTACACACACTAGCAGGGAAAAGAAGCAAAATCCTACTGACTTTGCTTCTAAACCCAACCTCTCAGTGCCTGGCAGATAGCTAGCAGGAGAGAGAAATAAAAGCCTCACTGCTTTTGGTCGTCTTATTAATCAATCCACCGCTGACACCATTCATGGTATAGTTCCACTCTGACCTTAGATCCAAATATGGGTACCAGCATGAATTCCGTCCAAGCTCAATACCAGTTAGTCTTTGTAAGCTCTCCACCAACCGGGAACTCCGTGCCTGGTACACTTCTGTCCCCCCCTAAACCTTGCCTGGCACCCCAAGACCCAGATCTCTGGATCTTAACACAAGGAAGTAACCCTTTCCCCCACCGTTGCCTTCTCCAGGCTTCCCCGCCCTGTTACCCTGAAGATTCAGTTGTGTTCAAAACTTTTGAAATCTCAGAACAGAGAGGGGGGGGGGAAAATTCCACCTCCCCCTCCTTCTTCTCTCCCCTCCCAGATCTCCTAGAAGAGAAGACATCCTATCACAGAGAGAAAATTACCCCTCCTCTCCCCTTCCCTCCTATATCTCCCCATCAATTCCCTGGTGACCGACCAGTCCTTTGGGTCTCACCATGAAAAAAAATATCAGGTTCTTAAACAAGAAGAACTTTTAATTAAAGAGAGAAAAACAGTAAAAATTATACTTTGTAATTTAAGATGGATTAGTACAGGGTTTTTCGCTATAGACACTGGGAATACCCTCCGCCTAGTATACAAGTACGAGAATTAAATCTTCCAGTAAAATCAAGTTTGAACTCCTTCCAGCAACAGACATTAATCTTTCCAGCCAATATGCCACATTGGCAATAAAAGGAAACACTAAGTTAACTCGCAATTAAATCTACTAATTTACTCATATTTTGAACTGATTGTACCTGTATTGTGAGAGAGATTCCTGTTTCCATGTTGGTTCCTCTCCAGAAGCCCAGGAGAGGAGACCACCACCCCAAAACTAACAACTACACACGGAAAACCTCCTTCCCTCAAATTTTGAAAGTACCTGTCGCCCTTATTAGTCTCCGGTAGGGTAAGGTGAACAGCCAGGACCTACTGAACTTAAGCCCGCTTACAGTTCCAAAAATGATATAGAGCAATACTTCGTTCTAATTAACTCCTACTATCTGTTTTATGACACCCTCCTTATTAGTTATCTAAAAAGATCAATCCGTGCCCTGATAGGGCAGTTAATTTTTCTAGGAACCAGGCTATCAGATAACCAAGGGACACAGCCGCTCTGGACATGTGTCATGGATCCCCGCGAAACATGCTTAAAGCCATTCACGGCGGCGGCACACCCGGGGCGTGGGGGAGTGCCTCTGCAACTACCCCCCCTTGTTCCTTCGTCCCCCAACACGATACACCCTTCTGGGCTACCGTGCAGTCTGTCCATTTGTGTGAATTTGAGTGTGTATAAAGAGCCGGATAAGAAAAACACTGACTTTTATGAGTTTAAATGAGGGAGGCCCAGCTCCAGCGCATGATATAGTCCCGGCGGACATTTCACAGTGTTGGGGGAGAAGAGCCCAGCAATCCGCCTGCTATATGTATAGCCAGCAATACAATCTTTTCTTTAGACATGGGAAGGGGTGGGGCTGATGGAAGTCCAGCCCTATCTATGATTTGAGGACGGTTACCAGGCCTTCTGTGCCACATTCATGGGAGGATGACCAGGAGTCATTCGCTATTTTACCCAGGGCCCCTGGCCACCTCCATGGGCCAGCCAGTAGCACTCTTCATATGGGCTGTGACGTGGATAGCAGTGCATATGGTCCCGTCTGCCACGGGGAGTGGTGGGGAGGGAGGCAGGATGCTGCTATTCATGCTGCGACACCGCATTACCAGCAGCATCTGCAGGTAGACATCGATTGACATATAAAAAGTCAAGAAGACAACGATTTTCTTCCCTTTTCTTTCCTGAGGAGGTCATGGGGGGGTAATTCGAATAACCCTTGAAAAACCCCGGACATATGTGTTTGACCCTACACTGCACTGGGAAGCTCAGGCCAAGATGCAAATGGCTTTCGGAACTGTGGACGTGGATATAGCGGGAGTCCCTCTTCAAGCAGGTTACCCTTCCCTAATCCCCTCCAATGAATTTGTCGACTTCTTCTTTTTTGCTTTCCGTTACGTCTGTCACCCGCGCACTGTTTTATGCTGTGGCCTCTCTCACATAGCCTGGATTATTTTTCAAAACTGCTTTGCATTTCCTTCTGTAACGCAGCTCTTTAGAACAGATTTGTTCCCATACCAGCATCAGATCGCAGTGATCTCCCGTACGCCGGCCACGCTGTCAGCTTCTTTTTGGATTTGGACGTGCATCGCCACCCGTGCTGATCAGAGCTCCATGTTGGGCAAACATGGAAATGAAATTCAATAGTTCGCAGGGCTTTTCCGTTTACCTGGGCCAGTGCAGGTTCAGATTGCTTTCCAGAGCAGTACACCAATGGCCTATGGCGGATGAAAGGATCCGCCGAGTGCCTACTGTCAATTTGCCGCCACACTTAACCCTAATCCGACTATGGTTATACCGATTTCAGCCGCTACTCTCTCGTGGAAGAGTAACAGAAACGGCTTTAAAGCAGCCCTTTTGACACTATAAGGGCCGTGTGGGCGGGCGCGTTAAATCGGTTAAGCGCTGCTAAAATCGGTTTAAAAATGGTAGACGTAGGCCCCGTTAATATGCCTACCCTTCACAACCGTCTTCAGGAGGGTTCCACAAGGTTGGACTGTGCGCTGTTTGAAGAACAACTTCTGGATTGTTTAAACAGCCGCCCATTAATTAATTTGGTGTGGCCCATTGAGTTTTATATTATGGGACAGTAAATAACTTTTCCTTATTCATGTTCTCTACACATCAGGATTTTATATACTCTACTCAATCCCGCCCCCCCCCCCGTCTCTCTTTTCCAAGCTGAAAGTTAGACAGGATACTGGGCTGGATGGACCTTTGGTCTGACCCAGTATGGCCATTCTTATGTTATGTTCTAATACTTGCCATGTAACAAAGTGAATTATTAGTGGTAGCTGGAGTGAAGTTAGGTTTTCATTCTGTTTAACAATTTTGTGTTCTACAGTCTGATTCTGCTTTACGTCGTTGTAAGCCCATTTAGCATAATACTCTGAAAAGACACTGGTTTAAGTGTTTGCAGACCCTATATGTCCTGAACATTTAAAAAGTCAAGCGTTACAATACGCTTACCACTGCTATATCCTGAATTAGGTATAGGAGAAAACTTTGATATCTTAGATACCATTGCATAGCATTGTAATGGAATTCACACTGCTCCCCTCTGGATTTAGTCCCTTGGCCGCTCTCCTCCATGAATCAGGGACACTTCAATCTGGTGCAACATCCGTGTTCTTTATTCATGATCAGTTTCCCACCACCAGTTTCCAACAATATACAGACTTTACAACAGCCTGACCAGGAACAGACTAAGAGGCTCCTACTCCCTCTGAGCCTGACCTCCTGCTCTGCCCCCTCTTTTCTTTCACTTCCTTCCAGCCTTATAGCTCCTGCTAATGAGGCTGGCAGGTGTGGTCAATTACCAGGCAAACATAGGGCAGTTCATCCAGCCCCAATCCATTCCCCCTGATTGGGGCTGCAGTGGCAGGAGCTGATTAAGGACTTCTGTAGCAGCACCCTGCCACAGGCAGTCATAGACCAATACTGTCCTTTTTAAATGGTAAGAACTGCATTTTAAACAAGTTCATGGCACTCAGATGCTAGTGTGGTGTGTGCTAAATAAATGTGTATAAAAGTAAATATGTTAAATGAAGTAAAAACATAGAATTAAATATTAAAGCTGTTAAAATATAAACTAAATAGGAAGATTTGAATCCCTCCCAGAGGATACAGGAATTCCATTGTCACAACAGATTCATCACCAGATTGTCTTATTTATATAAGCAATGTAAATATAAAGAAGTTGGTTTTACATACACCCAAGCATACTCAGAAGAGAAAGAATGGAAAAACCTTTCCCCACTATTCCAAAATAGAATAGAGGGAGAGCAGGCTAAGCATGTTCAGCCTAAATCCTGCAGTTCTTTTGGAGCACACAAAAAATCCCACTTTCCATTCACCTCTTTGCAGCTCTCACCTCCTGCTGCCATATTTAACAGCAATTCAGAGGAGGCTGGTTTCCTTTCAGATTTTAGCTTCTGTTAAAAGGAACATTAAATCTGAAGCAGTTTACCACTCGTGATTTGACTCTTGAACAAAAACTGAAACCTGAGAAGAACCCCAGCCACCTCTGAAGTGCTACTTAATGCAGCAGCTGTGTGCTTATCCCTCAGAGGAAAAGGTAGCATTCAAACTGGACTCCTAGTGGTTCAGTCATTGCCATGTTTAGGCTGTGTCTACACTACAGATTATGTTGGCATAACTTAGGTTGCTAAAGGATGTGAATAAACCGCCCCCCAAGCAACAGAAGTTACACTGACCGAAGCACCAGTGTAGACAGCACTGTGTTGGCGGGAGAAACTCTCCCACCAACATAGCTACCGCCACTTGCGGGGGCTGGAGTAATTAAACCAATGGGAGGACTTCATGGGTGCCTAGGTCATTTCTCAATTTACTTTCTATCTGAACTACCCAACCATGTGCATGGAAGAGCTTCCCATTTATCTTTTTTCAAATAGCAGTCAGGGAAGTGTCTTTTACATAGGAAAAATGAATTAGATCTTACACAGCTATTCCCACTGAAATCAATGGGATTTCTTGCATGAATATTGGAAAGACCTGGTCGAAATCTCATTGAACTGAATGGGAAACCCTCAGGATAAAATTGTCCCATCAAAGTTAATAGTAAAACTCACATTAACTTTAACGGGGCGAGATTGCACCCTCAGAGTTCTCCAAGATAAGGGCTTCTCAGTGGGGTCTTCAGGATATTGAACTAGTTCCATGAAGTGATCAGTATAAAAAAGATAACACTAAGCCAAGCAATGTATACTTTTCCTAATGCATCAGTCAGAGATCTCCAACCAAGGGAGCAGATAGCTTGAAAATTACATTTCCTCTCATTACATAGATAGGGTAGTTTAGAGAGAATAACCTAGGCAGTCAGCCACAGGGCCGCCCAGAAGGGGGGGGCAAGTGGGGCAATTTGCCCCAGGTCCCTGGCTCTGCAGGGGCCCCCAAGAGAACGGCTGAGGCGCCTGCCCCGGCCCGGACCGACCCTGCATCTGCCCCTCTCCCAGAGCCTCAGCGCAGCCAGGAGCTTCCCTGAACAGCGCTGCAGTGTGGCTCCCGCGGGACCCTGAGTTCTAGCGGGGTCTAAGCTCCGTCCACTCGGCCTGGAGCTCGAGCCCCACCCCCTTATCACACGGCTCTGAGTGGGGTGGAGCTCAGGGGCCCCACGGGAGCCACATTGTACCGCTGGTAAGGGTAGCTCCTAGCTGCGCTGAGGTGCTGGGTGAGGGGGGAG
>NC_133774.1:115920947-116041384 GCF_003597395.2 Chelonoidis abingdonii
GAATCTTTCCATGTCTCGCTGTGGTCTCGTCTTTGATTTCTTCTCTGCCTCCAGTTTTGCCCGTTCCTTTTAGGGGTGTCTTGGTATACTCATGGTTCTGGCTTCTTGTGTTGGGCGCCCTCTGCTGTTTTACTGTCTGAAATGCTGCTTTCTCTGTTGCTCCTTAGGAGTTTGCCTTAGCACAGAGTCTTTTTTTTAACTCCTTCTACCCAGCTATTCCGACAGAGTTAGAAGAAAGAAAAACCATTCATTTGCAAATGTATTTTTCTAGGTGTATTGGTTACTCCACAGCTGGAGTCCCTTGTTTAACAGGATCCTTGTTAAAACCCATAGTGTCTACTGCCTTCAGGAGTACTTAGAGCGACGAGAGACCAAAAAATTGCAACCTTTGCTATTTAAAACAATTCTTCTCTTGCTTGGGCTTTACACACAATAGCAGGAAAAGAGAAAGCAAAAATCCTTACTGACTTTTGCTTCTAACCAAACCCTCTCGGCTGCCTGAGATAGCTAGCAGGAGGAGAGAAGGAAATAAAAGCCTCACTGGCTTTGGATTTTTGTCTTCATCGATCAATCCCACCGCTGACACCATGTCATGGATATAGTTCTTCCACTCTGAACCTTAGCATCCAATATGGTACCAAGCCATGATTCCTCCAGCTCAATTACCAGCTTAGTACTTGTAGCTCTTGCCACCAATCCGGATTTCCAGTGCCTGTACTCTGCGTTCCCCCAAAACCTTGCGGTCACCCCAAGACCAGTTCCTCTGGATCTAACACAAGGAAGTAAACCCTCTTCCCCACGTGCCTCTCCAGGGCTGTCCCTCCTGGGTTCCCTGGCAGCTCATTTGTGATTCAAACTGTTTCTGATTCAGAACATGAATAAGAGGAAATTCACTTTCCCCCCTCTGTCTCTCTCCCCTCCCAGACTTCCCTGATGGATGAAGTAATTTCCTATCACAGAGAGCAAATTAACCTCTCTTCTCCCCTTCCCTCTTTCTCCCCACCAATTCCCTGGTGAACCAGACCGTCCTTGGGGTCTCACCAGAATAAAAAATATCAGGTTCTTAAACAGAAGAACTTTTAATTAAAGACGAGGAAAAACAGTAAAACATTTATCTTGCTAAATTGTGAGATGGATTAAGTACAGGGTTTTTCGCTATAACACTGGGAATTTACCCATCCAGCCTAAGTTAACAAGTACAATGTAAATCCTTCCAGTAAAATACAAATTTGAACTCTTCCAGCCAACAACAGACAATTACTTTCCAGCCAAATGCACAATTGCAAATAAAGAAAACACATCAGCTTAACTCGCATTATCTACCGTGAGTAACTCACTATTTTTGAACTGGATATTGATAGCCTGATTGGAGAGATTCCTGCGTTTATGTCTGTCACTCTCAGAACCCAGACGAGAACCCACACCAAAAACTAACAACACAACGAAAACCTCTGTCCCTCAAGATGTTTGAAAGTATCCTGTCCCCTGATTGGTCCTCCGGTCAGGTGACAGGCAGGCTTACTGAACTTGTTAACCCTCTACAGTCAAAAAGTGTATAAAGTACTTCTGTTCTATTACCCTACTACTGTTATTGACCCCTCCTTTATGTTTTCTAAAATAGAGGTCAATCCTTGCCTAGATATGGGGCAGTTGTACTAGAGAACAGTGTATCAGAGAACCAGAGAGCACAGCCGCTTCCGGGTGTCGATCCGCCAGAAACGATGAGCTGCAAGCCATTCACGGGCGGGGGGGTCCTCTGGCGCAACTACCCCACCCCTTGATCTCCCTTCCTCCCCCAACCTTTCTGGCTACCGTGGCAGTGTCTCCCATTTGTGTGATGAAGTAATAAAGACGCAGGAATAGAACACTGACTTTTAGTGGATAAAATGAGGGGGAGCAGCCTCCAGCTGCTCTGATATGTCCGGCAGCGACATTAAACAGTGGGGGAGAGGAGCCAGCACATCCGCTGCTATGATAGTCCAGGCAATACAGAATACTCTGCTTTAGCATGAAAGGGTGGGCTGATGGAACTCCCACCTAGTTGCTATGATGAGGCACGGTTACCGCCTTCTGTGCCATCTTCTACTGGGAATGCCAGGAGTCATCCTATTTTTACCCAGGGCACCTGGCCGCCTCACCTAGCCAGCCAGAGAGCGCCCATGGGCTGATAGAGTGACGTATGGGGATGAGGGCAGGTCAATGTACCGTCTGCCACCGGGGTGATAGTGGTGGGAGAGGGAGAGATGCTGCTATCATGCTGCAACACCGCATCTACCCAGCAGCAGCAGTAGCATAGGATGACATATAAAAAAGTTCAGAAACATTTTTTCCCCTTTTCTTTCACGAGGGGGGTGGGGGGTAATTTGACGCATATCCCTGAAACACCCGGCAATGTGTTTGACCCTACATGGCATGGAAGCTCAGCAAGAATGCAATGTTTTCGGAGCTTGGGGACTGTGGGGATAGCTGGAGTCCTCCGATACCCTCTCCCTCCCTCAGAATGTCGACTTCATTCTTTGGCTTTCCGGTATACGCTTGTCACACAGCACTGTGCTGTGGCCTCTCTCCATCATAGCCTGGAGATTTTTCAAGACGCATTTGCCATTTCGTCTTCTGTTAACGGAGCTTGAATAGAACAGATTTGTCTCCCCAATTACACGCGATCAGATCCAGTATCCTCCCGTACGGCCCACGCTGGAGCTCTTTTTGAGATTTGGGACTCCTCGCCACCTGCTGAGCAGAGCTCCATGTTGGGCAAAAAGAAATGAAATGTTCAAAGTTCGCATGTTGGCTTTTCCGGTTACCTATGGCCAGTGCAGTTCAGATTGCTGTCCAGAGCAGTCACAATGGTACATTATTGGGATACCGCCCGGGGGCCAATACTGTCAATTTGCGGCCATCACTACCCGTAATCCGATCATGGTAATACCGATTTTCAGCGCTACTCTCTCGTTGGGGAGAGTACAGACCGGGGTTTAAGAGGCCCTAATTAGTATCATATTAAAGGGCTTGTTGTGTGGACGGGGTGCAGCGTTAAATCGGATTTAACGCTTGCTAAAATCGGTTTAAACACATAGTGTAGACTAGCCCCTGTTATAGTCTACCGTTCACAACCTTCTCAGGCCAAGAGTCCACAAGTGACTTGTGCGCTGTCTGAAGAACAACTTCCTGGATTTGGTTTTAAACCGAGTCTGTCCACTTAATTTCAAGTTGGTGGCCCCTAGTTGTTATATTTTGGAACAAGTAAATAACTTTCTATATTCACTTTCTCTACACCTACTGCAGGCTTTTAGCTATCCCTCTATCATATCCCGCCCCCAGTCCTCCTCTTTTCCAAGCTGAAAAGTCCTAGCCTCTTTATCTCTCTCATAGGACCCGTTCCAAAAACCCTAATCAATTTTAGGTTGCCCTTCTCTGAACCTTTTCTAATGCCAGTATATCATTTTTGAATTTATGTAGACCACATCGTGTACACAGTATTCAGATGTGGCATACCATGGATCTTATGTATGCAATAAGCTATTGTCTATCTTATTCTCTATCCCTTTTTTATATGATTCCTACATCCGATTTGCTTTTGTGACTGCCGCTCACAACTGTGTGTTATGTCTCAGAGAACTACCCATGCAAAATCTCTTTCCTGATTAGTTGTAGCTAAAATTAGCCCCCTCATTTGTTATATTATAGTTGGGGTTATTTTTCCATATGTGCTTACTACAATTTATTCCACATTCAAAATTTCATTTGCCATTCTTGTTGCCCAATCACCTTAGTTTTGCTGAGATCTTTTTGATTCTTCGCCGTGGTCGTCTTGGTCTTAAACTCCCGTGAGCGGTTTAGTATCATCTGAAAAACTTTGCCACCTCATTGTTTAGCCCTTTCTCTAGCTCATTTATGAATAAGTTGAATAGGATTGGTCCTAGGACTGACCCTTGGGGAACACCACTAGTTACCCATCTCCATTCTGAAAATTTACCATTTATTCCTACCCTTTGTTCCCTGTCTTTTAACCAATTCTCAGTCTATGAAAGGATCTTCCCTCTTATCCCATGACAACTTAATTTACGTTCAGGAGGGAGGCCTGAATATGCCACCAGTGCTGGTAAGAATGCCTCAGAATAAACCTTTCACCGTAGTCTGAAGGTCACCAGGCTGTGAGCAACTTGCAAATTTGCATTCCTCCACTGGGAATGTCCAGCTACTGTCTCTCTCATCAGTCGAGCCTTAGAGACTGAAGGAGGGATTTTCAAAAGCATCTATATGACTTAGGTACCTAACTTCCCTTTGAAAGTCAATGGGAGTTAAATACCTTTGGATATACTAGGATGTAAATTCCCACAATGAAACTTGGGCACCTAAATACCTTTGGGGAGCTGGGCCTAGGCACCTAAATCACTTAGGCATTACTGAACATTTCGCCCTGAGATACAGTGCACTGCAGCCCAGATGTTGTTAAAATGACCTACTCATCCAGTGAGAACACAGCTCTGAACAATGCGTGTCCAGAGCCATATCATCCAGACATCTGGAATGGTAATACATTGTAGCCTAACATTTAACAAAAGACAAAAAAGTTACATGACATTTTATAAATGCATAGGCACTGACAGCTGGATAAAGAACTTCACTCTACAGATGTCAAGGCATGACATTTGGGGTAGCTGTTGTGTGGGAGGAGTGTTCTTTGTTCCAGTGTAGCCGAGGAAGAGGAGGAAGAAGATGTATAAAAATATGCCTTTTAGCAGTAATAAGAGAGAAGATTGGATTCTCTAGGACAACACGTGCAGGTCGACTGTGTCAATCTTGATGAGAACAGAAGCAATGGACTGAAGCACCAAATCAAACACAACTTGTTGTGAATGAGTTCAGCACACAGCACAGTGGGCAGACAGGAAGCTGAATTTGATTCCAGCAAAGATGACCCATTACAAGACAATATAAACAGAAAAACACAGTAGATGGGTCAATAGCAGCATCCTGCCACTGGAAGCATTTGTGCACATCCCCTGAGGAATCCAAATGCTGAGCTGCTGTAGCTCCATTGAAGTCAATTTGCAGTATAAACATTGACCTCAGTAGTTACTCTGATTTACACCAGCTGAGGCTCTGGCCCTTATCCTTACCTCTGAGCCTTTGGGCCTCATTCTGATTTCATGTCATTTTTACACTGTTGTAATTCCACTGATTTCAGTGGCAATACTTCTGCTTTAGGAATATTGCCAGAATCAGGTCCATTATTTCTTAGATACATACACTTAATGACATGTCTCATGACACTAGCTCTGCCCCCTTGAGCAAATGTCTTATAATATAGTCTTTAATAACATGACTACCGCTGTCTCAAATAATGCAATATGATATTTTTTTCATTGATGTAATGACATGTATGTAATTTGTTTTGATATTTCTTTCATTCTTGCATACTAAGAATTATATTGTACCATAACTATTTTCATTGTATTAATAGTCTAGGCAGGGGTTAGAGATTTAGCACCAGAACTTTGATTGAGGTAAAACATTGTTGCTCAATTGGCTATACCAATTTATCTGGCTCATACACTTTTCAGTCTAACTTCTTTTCTCTCCAAGGAACTGTAGGCATGCATTTTAATAATTTGGTAAATAGGCATATACTATTCAATTTCTTTTCAACCACCACACGGCCTAAATTAGGTGCAATTGCAGGGATAAAGCAGTTAACTACAAAGTTTATTTACCTCTTACTTCCTCCACTCCCTGGTCTTCCCCTTCCACCACTCCACACACACACTGCAGCCTTTGTTACATGCTGTTCAGAGGATGAGGCAGATAACTCATTCAGCTAAAAATGTAGATGACCAACATATTTTCCCTATTACTCCATGAGAGTTGTTTGCTAATTAACTTTAGTTGCCAATGAGTTTATTCATGCTAGTCTGGCACATGCCACAAACATATTTGTTCCAGGGGAAAAAAACCCCAAACCTTTGTGGTTTACCCTAATCTGAGCTACTTTTCTGAAAGCGAGTGGTAAAACCTATCACAATGATAGTTTATAACCCTCTATTGTGTAACATAATTGACCAAAATTATAATGGATGCTGACAACTGAATCCAAGCCTGCGTTCCTTTTCAAACTCTCCTTGACTTCAATAGCAGTTAGTCATGCATATGAGCTGCAGGATTAAGCCCTAGAGGACAGTTACATGACTTCTCTGATATAATGCTAGTTAAATTAGGCATCATATTGCCATCATAACCCATTATAAAATACCCATTTATAGTATGTAAAGTCCAAGAGGCCTATAAATAGCTTCTCACATTTCAACATGCTCTGCTGTCTCCTCTTTTTAAATTCAAAACATCTTGTTGATGAAAACTGGCCTTTTTCTAGCTTTCAGGTTTTTGTAAATCAAAATAACCAAAACAGACACTGGAACAAATTATTAAACAATAAGTTTATAAGCACCTGGAGGATACTAGGGTTATACAGAATAGTCAGCATGCATTTGTCAAGAACAAATGATACCAAACCAACTTAATTTCCTTCGCTGATAGGGTTACTGACATAATGGATAGAGGAGAAGCAGTAGACATCATATGCCTTGATTTTAGTAAGGGACTTTTGACATTCCACCTGACATTCTAGAAAGCAAATTAGGGAAATGTAGTCTAGATGAAGTTACTAAAGTCTGTGCATAACTGGCTGAAAGAGCAGACTCAAAGAGTAGTTCGCAATGGTTTGCTGTGATATTGGGAGGCTGAATCTAGTGGGTTCTTTAGGGTCAATGTTAGGTCCAGTACTATTCAATATTTTCATTTTTGATTTGGATAATGGAGTAGAGTATGCTTATAAAATTTGCAGATGACACCAAGCTAGGAGGGGTTGCAAGCACATTGGAGGACAAGTTTAAAAAAGTCAAAATGATCTTGACAAACTAGGGAACTGGTCTGAATTCAACAGGATGAAATTCAATGAAGACAAGTGCAAAGTACTTCACTTAGGAAAGAAAAATCAAAAGCGCAACTACAAAGTGGGGTATCACTGTCTACGTGGTAGTACTGCTGAACAGGATCTTTGGGTTCTAGCAGACCACACCCTGAATATGAGTCTGTGTGATCAGCTGCAAAAAAGGTTAATGTTAGTTTGGGCTGTATTACCAGGAGTGTTTTATGTAAGACACAGGAGGTAATTGTCCTGCTCTGCTTGGAACTGGTGAGGCCCCAGGTTGAGTACTGTGTCTGAATGTTGGCCCCACAATTTAGGAAAGATGTGGACAAATTCAAAGAGTCCTGAGGAGAGCAATAAAAATGGTAAAAGATTTAGAAAACCTGATCTATGAGGAAAGGTTAAAAAAAACTGGGCATGTTTAGTCTTGAGAAAAGAAGACTGCCCTTACTGTAAGATTGTTATCAAAAGGATAGTGATCAATTGTTCTCCATGTCCATTGAAGGTAGGACAAGAAGTAAGGAACTTAACCTGCAGCAAGGGATATTTAGGTTAAATATTAGGAGAAACTTTCTAAAGGTATGTCTTCACTACCGGCTGGATTGGCGGGCAGCGATCGATCCAGTGGGGATAGATTTATCACGTCTAGTCTAGATGCAATAAATCGATCCCTGAGTGCTCTCCTGTTGACTCCTGTACTCCAGCTCAGTGAGAGGTGCAGGCAAACTGGACATGGGAGCGGCAACAGTCGACTCACTGCAGTGAAGTCACCATGGTAAGTTGATCTAAGTGTATCAACTTCAGCTATGTTATTCACGTAGCTGAAGTTGCGTAACTGAGATCGATCCCTCCTCTCAGTGTAGACCAGGCCAAACTATAAGGGTAATCAAGCTCTGGAATAGGCTTCTGAGGGAGGCTGTGGAGTCCCCATCACTGGAAGCTTTTTTAAAAAAACAGTTTGGATGAATACCTGTCATGGATGGTCTAGCTTTACTTGGTCCTGCCTCACTGCAGGGGGCTGGACTTGAGGTCTTGCCTTCCCGTCCTACATTTCTTTGAAAACTGAAAAACAAGAAACATTTGTTTTAATGAAACCTGATTTTTTTTCTAATTCTTTTGTTGAAAAAAAAATAATGGAAGTTTTCTAAGAAAACTTTTCTGAGCAGCTTTAGAAAATAAGCACTAAACTAACATATCCTTTCTAGGGGTGTGCAACTTACTTAAGGTTACAGTCAAATTTTTGTAGCCAAAGCTGCTCTGTAAGCATTGTTTGATCTGAGTGGGTTTCACCAATGTTCTTCATGAGGCCAAGTGGGTAACAGATTAATGAGAACTCTTTTAATCAAGGCAGTGAGACCTGATAGTGAACAGGAAGTTTCATCTTATGTATGATACCATCTGTAACAGTGAAAAGGTAATAGAAGGTATGCCCTAGAATAGGAAATACTGCTAGTACCATTAATATTTTACTTCATAGTACAAGCATACAAGGAATTTGTCCCCCTCCCACTCCTGCCCACATACCAAGTGCATAAGCTTTGTTTATTATGACTGCACTGTATGGGTATCCCTCAACACTGATGATAACTTGCCAACTTCCATCCCCACAGCCATAGGACTCAATGTAGGAAGGGTTCTTTGTGGGAGAGCTTTTCTTTGACTGTTCCAAAGTAATGGTAAGGAACTGGAGGGAACGCTGCCAGGGTTACATGACACAGAGCCACATCTAAAAATGAATCCAGCTGCTTTCACCCCATTCCATCTGTCATGTGTATATGTGTGATTGTTCACAAGGATTTGTTCAAGTCAATAGGGATCAAAAGTTTCATTGCAAAATCAAAAACTGCAGAAGTCTTGAAACCTTGTGCCTTTCCAGAGACAGCAAACACATTTTGTTTTGAGCTTTGATTAGAGGTTTGAGGGGGCCTAAATAGGGTTCAGCTGAAACTCAGCAACAGTCGTTTTGTTTCTAGATTTGAACCTAAGATTGAGATTTACTCCTCTGAGTTTTGGAATGAAACTTTTGCACACTGCTAGTATTTCCTTCTTTAATTTCACTTGTGACCAGCAGACAGAACTTTTGTTGTTGTCCATGTTTGCTTACTGGGTTCATATACCCTATGTAAGTGTTTAACTTTTTAAACAGTACAGAGCTCTGCAGACAGTTCACTTGGAATCAGTCTTCTAAATGATGCTGCTGAAATAGTAAAGCTTGTGGGGGAGGGAGAAGTGGTCTAAGGAAACTTGGTTTCTATAGTTCAATATTTCACACCTGATCTGTTGTAGCCCACTGGATGGAAAATAATTTTATTTTTGGTGGAACAAACTTTTATTCTGGGAAAGCCATTTCAGAAGGCTATTACCATACCTGTGATATTTGAAATATGAATCCATAATTCACAGCTTATCAATAAAAACACATTGACTTTCACAGAGGTTGTCTGGTGGATTCTAGTACAGCAGTACAAACATTTACTTACATCATGTTCACAGCTGATAAACTGCAGTTGCTAACAGTTTGTTAATTAAATCTTAGTTAAGCTTTGTCCTTCCTGCTTTTGAGCAAACCCTTAACATCTGAGGTTGCAATTTGCATGCATCAGTCAACACAACCGCTGAACAAAGTGCTTGTTTAAGTAATAAGATAAGGAAGTACACTCTCCACATTTCAGCTTTGACTGCCTCAGAGGTACTGTTTCCCAAGATTCCTAGCTGCTGCTTGTTCAGGCAGCTCTGTGGTTTGCACTGCATATTAATTTCTGTCCAACACGGGAATTCAATTTGTACTGTACATTTCATTTCTTCACAGATTTAGATTTATTTCATGTTCTCTGCTTTTAATTAACTCTCTGGCACAGCTGCTGGACAGGATATAAAAACTCATTGCTCTCCCTGTGTTATGAGTACACCACCAATCATTTACCACTTAGATGGTGGTGCAGTAGCTATCAGTTTCTATGGCAACCAGAGCCGTGGTGATTGATTCCTTGCCAGTATGGCATCACCACAGGGAGTGAAGCTTGTGATTTTTGTATGCTTGCAACATTCATCTAATTAAAATGGGATTAGAGAATCGTCCCAGTATATGTTCAACAACTATACTGCAATCCGTTTATGTAAATGTCAACACTATTCAACACAGTAGTCAGAGTGTTTATGAAGAAATAGTTGCTTTGCTTTTTGGTATTTTGCAATGGGTGAGAGAGGGAATAAAAGGAGAGAAATGCACACAGCATTATTTTGGCTAGTAATAAAGGGAATAAAAGTAGCCTTTGACTGATGCTAAAGCTTTAAACAAATAACATCCCATTTCTGAATTTGAATCGTGAATGCAGGAAGCAAAAATGACAGGGCTATTATTGCTCTGCTGACATTGTGATGGCTAACCTGGAAAACCGCACTAAGCTGTCTTGGCAATTGGTTAATTAATTTAGCATGAATTATTTATTTGTCAAAAGCTCTTAATTCATATGATTGATTTTAGTTCAGTGGTATCCCCCTGAGAGCAAAGTAAACCTTGTGCTCTCATAATTTCTTTTATACAGCATTCCTCAAGTCTTCTAGCAGTTACTTGGAATTTTGTGAAGCCCTATGTATCAGGTGAGATGACAGACACACAGTATGCAAGGAGACTCCAGATGAAAAGAGAAGCTCAGGGATTTTGTGAAGGACTAAAAGTGAAGCTAGGTTCTTTGGGGCATTGTTAGATGTAAATGCAAAGAAAAAAGGTAAAAGAAAGGACAGAGGGTAAGAGATCTATTAGGAATTTTTCCTTATATATCAGTGTTTCTTCTGCATAACACTGACAAAATAGTCTGTTAACATGAAATACAGTAGTTTGCAGTACTTAACGGTCTTGTGTCAGCGTGCATATCACTTTGCAATGTATTTCTATATTATAAAACTTAGAAACATTTTATAAAATTATAGATAAATCTAATGACCCTTGGGATTTTATCTAAAATCCCATTAATGGTGGTCACATCGCCAATTTTAAAACATAATGCTATTTGTCTCCGGCAGCAGGACAGGGATTATGTTGAGGTCAATACATGTCAGTACTCTCATGTCGGTACACAGCTGGGTATAGCCCAAGATAAGGAACAGTACAGGGGAGGGAACAAAGTGGCACCAGCTCAGGAGCAAATCCAGCCTCAAGTCTGGAGGCAGAAGACACAGTAGGGGAGAGAAGAAGCACTGTTGACTCCTTTGAAGAGATGACTTTGGTGCAGGTAGGATACAGAAAGGGGAGCAGAGTGAGAGTGAGAGGTAGACATAGAGCTATTAGAAGGGAAAGAGATGGAACTGAAAAAAATAGTTTGAATTTTAAATAAATGCATACGGGCTCCAGGTTTAATACACTAAGGTGATGGGCATGGTGTAAGAACTTGAACGGAATAGGGACAATAGTCATTAAATGCATTGTCCCTCAAAGGAAAACAGTTCACTTAATTGTACCTGCTGCTTCCAGCTTCTGACAATGTACCACAAACCCAGGAACTGTTTCGCCAGCACTGCTGCCTCGGAACAGTATTAACTGCTCTTGCTCATTGCACCAGTGAATATTTGTATTTTGTAGGTATCCATTAATTTATATACATAAAAATAAACTGTAGAAATGCCTACACCCCACTGAAGTCAATCGCTGTCTGTCCACTGATTCCAGTGGGTTTGGATCAGGTCCAGAGTGAGTATCTACAGACTATGGGTCAAATGCCACCACCTATTTGACACCCGCAGGAGACTGGACACACTTGAAGTCTGACCTGGGAAGTGTGTACAGCTTGGAGTGACAGCTGTTTGGCACATAACACACCGTTTCTTGAAGCTATGGAACACTTTCTACATGAATAGCTCTGCGCAGTGGGCTGAATGGTTACAAAGCCATGCCTTCTTCCCCTTCCACATCCTGCTAACTGCTTCACCTCAAGAGACACATGTGTTGTGATTTCTGCTGATTAAACACATAGGGAAAAGTTACAGGTGTATATTTTCTTTCCCTATATTTTATGCTGTGTAGGTATGTTTTGGCCCTATGTTATCCACAGCATCTATGATTTAATTTAAATGCTTACATGTAATTAGTTATATAAACTTCCAATTTCCATGTAATGACAAAAACTTGAAATCTTATAGAAAATTAACAGAATTTGACAAAACTGAGAAAACATTAAAAATGGGAAACCCAACACAACCAGCATGTCTAAAACTGGGTCAGAAGTACAGTTATGTTACCTATAGAGCTGGTTAAAGGGTTTTTTTTGCACAAAAATAATTTTGTTGAAAAATATCTAAATCAACTTTTTCCTTTGGAAAATGTCAATTTCAATTAATTGGTTTTCATTTTCCAGTTAGAAAATCCTAAGGAATTTTTTTTCACTTTCAATTGACTTTTTGAAATAAAATGAGAGTTTTTGAATTTGGTTTTTGAAAACCAAACTTTTCTCATTTTCAAGTATCAGAGGCGTAGCCGTGTTAGTCTGGATCTGTAAAAGTAGCAAAGAATCCTGTGGCACCTTATAGACTAACAGACGTTTTGGAGCATGAGCTTTTGTGGGTGAATACGCATGCATCTGACGAAGTGGGTAGTCACCCACGAAAGCTCATGCTCCAAAACGTCTGTTAGTCTATAAGGTGCCACAGGATTCTTTGCTGCCTTCTCATTTTCAAGTTTTTGGAATTTTGGTTTCCTCTCTTTTTAAACACACACTGGAAAGAGGGGTAGATGTGATTTTTAAAAGAGATCAAAACCAGAGAATGAAAAACTGAACTTTTTCCATTTATAAAAGCTTTAGCAAAAGGACAATTAAAATAGAAATGAAACTAAAAGTTTTGTTTCATTTTGAAAGTTTAGAATGAAATAGAGTCCTTCATACTGCACGCATACAATCAAGATGAAAAATGATGAAAGGGCATGTTTGCAGTAGAAACCAATGCCTCATAAATCCCAGCACTGGTGTGACTATCATCTTTCTATGGTCTGCTACTAGGAACACAGTGTATAGGATTGCTTAGATCTTTGACCTTCATCCCATGTTGAGGGAAAAAAAGTTACATTAACTGTATTGTGAGGGAATTTTGTCCCCCAAATAGTCAGAAATTACGAACAATTCTTTAATGTTTTATGTGAAAAAACTTTAAACTAGGCAATTAAAAGAATTAACAGGAATCTCATTCAGTGAGAGCCTATATGCAATTTTCACACATCATCATCAACAATGTAGAGTGCTCACTGAATACAAATTCACTACATAGTCCACATTGCTTGAAGCTCTTCTAGTAAACCAACCATGGGAAAATGTGGCAGCATCCACTGCTGAATTTACTAGGTGCTTCTGTGGTGGCTAGTTTTCAATGATAGACAAGGGATAAGAGTGCTGCTTTGACGGCATCAAGGATTCTTCTTTTTAAAATGTGCATCTCTGTCTTGTTCTCCTAGATTGACAAGGAACAAGCACTTTCTTTGTCTTGGTTGAGTGGGGTGCCAAGCAGGGTTCTCGCTGACCTAAACCATGAAACTTGCAATGCCAGCAACAAGCATATTGAAGAAAAGAATCATTGGCTATGGATTTATCTTGCACCTGCAGGAGTACATTCGTGCAAGATGGTCCATATTATCAACGCCACTTCTGGGTCTTTGTAGTGGAGAATTGGGGGGTTTCCTTTTATCCCCTTCCACATCCTTGTCACGATGTATTGTCAATAGCATTATTATTGACTTGCCTTTCTTTAGAACATAGGAAACCAGAGTGAGTTGCCTTGAAAACCCAAACACTGATGATAATTTTCTCTGCTGCAATTTGGATGCATCTCACTGGGTATGTCTAGCTCTTTTCAATGGATTGTTCCAACACAGATCAAATTTTCATTCAGCAAGCTAAATTCTGCTGAAGAAGTTATCCCCAGATACATTTCTTCTAGTCTTATGTTAGGGCTGAACACAAACTTTTCTTTGAACATCACTTTCTTCTTCAATCAAAAGTGTTTTTCCTTCTCAGAGCAACTCTCAACACCATCTGGCACAAAGTCACTATCATCTAATACATTGTCATCACATTGACTCCTCTTTCAGAATTGAAAATCTTTTTTATGTGGTCAGAAGCAGAATATCATCTCCATTGTTCACCGTCTCAAATTGCACAACACAGAAAATCACCTTAAGAGTCTCCAGAGTGTGCAGTATTTGGAGCACAATACCTAGACCTAAAATCCCTCACAAGTGTTAGGCAAAGTCTACCACCATCAGTCCACTGCATGTTGAAGATATCTAATAAGCACGGATCTGAAGGGACCAACCTCCCTGGAGTACCTTCTCTTTTAGGGTGACTGTATGCAGGAACCACTGTCACTGCAATGCATTGTTAATTAGCATATGCTAACTATTCTTCTCACTGGAAGCAAATGTGCACACAGAACTACTAAAATAGAGGATAACAGTACAACACATTTAGGGTACATTTGTACCCCACATACTCTTGATTAGAAAAAATGTTTTTAGTGTTAAATTAATTTTTTTCACTGAATTGTATTCATCTGCTTAGGTAACAAATGTCCTAAAACAACATACCTGGAGGCCACTAATTCATGAAATATCACAACATATACTTGTGGGGTACAGCATTACCCTACAAATGTAGATAAGGGATATGTAGTTTGAGCCCTCCAGTGGCCCCCATAAACGGTCTTCTGTGTTCCAGTCACCACCCTGCCAGACCAATAGCTAAATCATTATGTAACTAGGTCTTGTATGATGTACATAGCTAGTAAACATGGCTATTTGACTCCAACTGTGCCCATGCAGTTCCTTCACGTTATGCACGTTGTATAAAGAGCAAGAGATAAAAACTGTCATTGTAGTGGAGGATGGTATTCTAATCTAACAGCACAGTGAAATAGAGACTGTTTACCAAGACTTTGTGTTATTAAAGAGGAAATTGCAGCTTGCAGCCACTGAATCTGAGAGTTAACTACACATTTGGCAAAGAGGTAAAAAAAAAAAGTGGGGGGAGGTTTAAAATGTCTGGCTGTTGGGGGAAAATTGGTTTGATAGGTCAGAGGATTGGTTTACATAAACACAGTGTTTGTCCAAGTTTAACCTAGCGGAATCCTATCTACAAATGAAGATTGAAAAGCATTAAAAAGGGAACATTAAAAATGTCCTTTAAAAATGTGACTTGGGTGTCCCCTAAAATGTTATTGTGCCGAAGTTAGGGATTCAATTTAATCAAAGAAGTGCAAAATGAGGATCTTAACCCTGCTTCAAGTGCTTTTCTCAACATAAACTTCACTATGGAGTTACTACCAATGTCACCATAATATTGTGGACAGGGCTGCCCCCAGATGTCTTATTATCCAGGGCAAAAAATGGTTTTCGTGCTCCCCTCCACAAAACAAGATGCAAGCAAATAAAAAAAAAAAAGCAAGGAGATTTGGCATCCCCAAGTAGGATGATTTGGCACCCCAGGCCAGCCTCATGATTAGCCTGCCCCTAAGGCCTGCCCTGATTGTGGAACTGTGCAAAAATACAGGGCAAATATACATCAAGTAATGAACAAACTGTTGGAGGAAAATGAAAATTCTTTAGTGGTGCAACGGTGATTCACAGGTGATTCTGAGGATGATTCAGCTTTTCACAAACAGACATTTCTGCATATTATGTTTGTTCTGCAGTTTTATGTATCACATAACAATGAAAAAAAATCAAAGGTCCCACTGAATGGATTTCTGAATTTTTACTATGTACCACCTATGAAGTACTGGTTTATGGCCTGGGATATAAGATTTTTTATAAAAAATGGAATCCTTATAAAATTTAAAATTGACTATTCCTTTCACTGTACTCCCTATTGTCCCAGCTTTGCATCCCAGGATCTGCTATCTTGGACCTCTGTGCCCATCCAGAGTCTAGTTGACTCCACAGAAATGCAGCAATCTGTGGTACTAGATCCTGATGCTGGGTCAGGCCCATGTTTAAAAAATCACACTCCTTGCTGTCTGTTTGTATACTCATTTCAATAGAGATTTAAATGCTATTGATCTAATCAGGGAGCAGAAATAGTCCAATATACCATAGGTAACCAATCACACACTATAAATGAATAGCAAATTATCAAATAGAACAATCCATGGGAAGAAAATCATTTGTTCTGATTACGTGTCTAGTCCCTTCCAGTAATGAATATATTAGCAGAAATGAGGTTCAAATTGCAAACGATTCATTAATATAAAATAAGGGCAATGAGTGCAGCATTTGTAGCAAATGTTGCTCACAAAGTATAATCCAAACATCTGCACTTACCAAGAAAGTTAGGCACCTTTCCTCATGAAGACCCCACCTAGACAGTTTCCAGCTCCCTACATGCTCCAACAGAAATACAGTGGTCTGCATCAAGCGTTTTGTTTTTTTAATTCACAGCAAAGCAGTCAAACTGTCTTTCCTCCACTACTACCAGCTAAATTTAATGATTGTGAAAGGTGCCAGCTGGACGGTCTCACAAACAGAAGACTTCTGTCCACAGAAGCAAGTCCCTAAGGATAACATCAGTACAAACTTCCATGTGTGTCTCCTCAGTGCACCTTGGACATGTTCTGAAGGGACCATGTCAGATCAGTCTTTCTGCTTATTCTGTCCTTAGCATCTCTGCTGAGACTGGAACACTTTTTGTCTGCAATTAGTGTCCAATGAGATAGGATTTTTAATTCTTTTTCTACTCTGAACTCGACTGAACAACTCAGATCATTTCACATAAGGCACAAAATGGCCAATACATAGTAATAGACCATCACTACTGCAATCCTATTTTTTTTATGACAACATATTCTGCTTTGCTGGCAGCCTCCCACTGTCTCTTCCTGAAGCATTCTAATCTCTCGCACAGGTAGAATCTGAACACTGTTTATCTTTTTCTTTTGAACAAGCTTCCTATAGTGACAGAGTATCATTCTCCATAGATTCTCTACTCTTTTTTTGTGCTTCTCTGGAACCAGTCTGAATACAGGATCACTAGCCATTATTGTTAATTAATGGCTGGAAAGAAAATGCTAGTGAAGTGAAACTGCTGATCTCAGCTTATTCCCCAGTGTGGAAAGTTATTGAATATTGAAAGAGTCTTTTTTTCTCCTCCGAGGTTAGTTCCTGCAGGTCATGGCTGAAATAGAGAAAAACCTAATGCTTACATTGTAAAATTATGTAGTTAGAGGAGAGGACTGGCCAGGAGCATAGCTGAACAGAAGTCTGAGGGAGACTAATTCCTCATTTATTTTTTGTCCTGCATTGCTTTGTTTTAGCCACAGAGAAATCAGTGGCTGAGCATGCTGCTAAACTGGGAGGAGGATGAGAGTCTAAACTGGGCTGAAAAGCCACCATGGAGGGATAGGAGGACTTGGAACAAGTAGACATGGTCGTCGCTCTAAAGAGTCTTACAGTTAATTGGAAACCAGACATAACATGATATATGGCCCCTCCACAAATACTATTAGCAAATATCTCCAGCAGCCAGAGATGGGACACTAGCTGGGAGGGTCTGAATAACTACAGAGAATTCTTTCCCAGGTGTCAGGGTGGTGACCATCATATTTGGGGTCAGGAAGGAATTTCCCCCTGGCACAGACCTTGGAGATTTTTTGCCTTCCTCTACAAGGTGGGACGTGAATCACTTGCTGGTTTGAACTCAAGTAAATGGTGGATTCTCTGTAACTTGAAGTTTAAAATCAAGATTTGAGAACTTCAGTAACTCACCCAGATGTTACAGGCCTGTTACAAGAGGGGAGGGGGTGAGGTTCTGTGACCTGTGATATGCAGGTCCGACTAAATGCTCGTGATGGTCCCTTCTGACCTTAAAAAGCGAGCCTATAACAGGTTCAGCTTCTGAAATCTGATAAGATCACAGTTTGAGGTAATAGGACTGTTGACAAAGCCTTTTGGCCAACTTGTAAAGCACAATAAACCTGAGAGGTATTAGATTTTATTAAATCCACTTACAATAAGCCAGGCAGTAGTAAAGGCATGGGTCCTACTATTGACCTTCTATCCTGCTGTTTGCCCATTTGCACAGGACATTTGATAAGAGCCATTCTCGCACCATTTGTAAAGCTGCCCAAAAATTATCTGGAAATATAGCCGACAAATGTATTTGGGACAAGAATGGAGGTTGTAAGGCTTCATCACATATCATTGCTCATATTGCCCAGGCTTAAGACCAACAATGGCTTGAGTATATACAGTGAAGATTTCTAATTTTTTCTAAGTTGGGATGGGAAGGATCCCTTAATTTTTACCTTCCCTGATAGCCCTTTGCTCTCCATCCCATGCACAGTTATTCATTCGTGGGCATTCTTGAGTCTTAGTACCCACAGTATTTTTAGGAACTATTATATTCTTTTGACCTACAATGCACATTAAGCTATGGTATGTTGAATTCAAAAATAAAAATCAGAGCTTCTGGTTACTGTTTTTCCATATAGTGCCATATAGTGAAGAAATTGGCCATCAGAATCTGCAATGCAGAGGACTATGATGTTTACATGACCTCTTTGCTACCTTATGTCACTGTAAATGTGCTTTGATACTATCTAGTTAGCAAATGTTCCTAGAATAGACAGATAATCAGGATGAGGGGGAAGGGGAATGTTAAAAAAAAAAGTAGTAAGTCCCTAGAGTATTTATTAACTCATTATCTTTGCCTCAAAGAGTTTATACACTAAATATGATACATGTGATAAAACAGGGTATTTCTTGATGGAAAAGGTGAGACTGCAGACAAATATAACATAACAGAAATAGACATAAGCCAAGAAAGAGAAGATGATTTAAGTCAATATCCTTGACAATAAAGTTCAGACTGGGGAAAAAAAATCTTACTACAAACATATCAGAGGAGGTGTTAAATTCAAGAACGCTGTATCAGGCAATACTGTATCAGTCACAACTCCTATTGATTTCAATGAGTGTTTGCTAACACCAAAGTACTTCACATAGAGAGTGATCCAAAGCTCACCCAATCAGAGAAGAGACTCCTATACATAGACAAGAAACAACAGGAATAGTGAAATACAGTTAACATTTACAGTGTACCAAATCACTGAAGTATCTACTCATTTTTACCCTAATCCTAGTTTCATTAACTTTGAGGGGAATTTTGCATGAATAAGGAGTAAATATTGAGGATTTGGCCCAATGTAGGCTGCACAGAATTATATTTCAGGGAGGAAAAGACTTTCCTCAAGTTACTCAAGGAGGCCATTTGATAGATTAATTCAGAATGCTTTTATTATATGGGTGAGATTCTGTGCTATGCCTCTTAGAACTAACAGCCTAGGGTAAGGAAGCAATAACTACTTTAATTCACCTCCTGGTCCTGGCCTGCTTTGGGGTCTCTAGCACAATTTAGACAGATCTTGGGGCCTATTTTAGTTAGAGCACCTTAAGAAGGCTGCTGTGGGTGCCTGGAATCTTCACAGAACTGTATGCCGAGACCCTGCCCCCAATACAACCCTGCACCAAGGCTTGCAAGGACATTCCTAAGAGGCAGCCTTGTGGCTGTCTTCTCCAGATCCTGGTTTAGAAGAATCTTTTAAAAATAAAAAACTCAATAATAATGGGGGATTTCACCTATCGCCATATTGAATGGGTACGTGTCACCTCAGGACAGGATGCAGACATAAAGTTTGACACCTTACATGGCTGCTTCTTGGAGCAGCAAGTTCTGGAACCCACAAGAGGAGAGGCAATTCTTGGTTTAGTCCTAAGTGGAGCACAGGATCAGGTCCAAGGTGAATATAGCTGGACTGCTTGGTAATAGTGACCATAATATAATTAAATTTAACATCCCTGTGGTGGAAAAAACACCACAGTGGCCCAACGCTGCAGCATTTAATTTCAGAAAGGGGAACTACACCAAAATGAGAAGGTTAGTTAAACAGAAATTAAAAGGTGCAGCACCAAAAGTGAAATCCCTGCAAGCTGCATGGAAACTTTTTAAAGATACCATAATAGAGGCTCAATTTAAATGTGCACCCCAAATTAAAAAAACATAGTAAGACAACCAAAAAAGAGCCACTGTGGCTAAACAAAGTAAAAGAAGCAGTGAGAGGCAAAAAGGCATCCTTTAAAAAGTGGAAGTTAAATCCTAGTGAGGAAAATAGATAGAAGCATAAACTCTGGCAAATGAAGTATAAAAATATAATTAGGAAAGCCAAAAAGGAATTTGAATTACAGCTAGCCAAAAACTCAGAAAGTAATAGGATTTTTTTTTAAAGTACATCAGAAGCAGGAAGCCTGCTAAACAACCAGTGGGATCACTGGATGATTAGGATGCTAAAGGAGCATTCAAGGACAATAAGAGTACGGTTACACTTCGAATTTCAAAGCGCGGCTGCCGCTTTGAAGTGTGAGTGTGGTCAGAGTGGCAGCGCTGGGAGACAGCTCTCCCAGCGCTACATGTAAACCACATCCTTTACGGGTGTACCATGCAGCACTGGGAGCCGTGCTCCCAGCGCTGCTGCCCTGATTACACTGATGCTTTACAGCGCTGTATCTTGCAGCGCTCAGGGGGGTGTTTTTTCACACCCCTGAGCGCAAAACTTGCAGCACTGTAAAGTGTGAGTGTAGCCAAGGCCTTAGGCTACTGTGGAGAAACTAAATGAATTCTTTGCATCAGTCTTCATGGTTGAGGATGTGAGGGAGCTTCCCAAGCCTGAGCCATTGTTTTTAGGTGACGAATCTCAGGAACTATCCCAGATTAAGGTGTCATTAGAGGAGGTTTTGGAACAAATTGATAAAACAAACAGTAATAAGTCACCAAGACCAGATGGTGTTCACTGAAGAGTTCTGAAGGAACTCAAATGTGAAATTGCAGGTCTACTAACTGTAGTCTGTAACCTATCATTTAAATCAGCTTCTGCACCAAATAACTGGAGGATAGCTAATGTGATGCCAATTTTTAAAAAGAGCTCCAGAGTTGATCCAGGCAACTACAGGCCAGTAAGTCTGACTTCAGTACTGAGCAAACTGGTTGAAACTATAATAAAGAACAAAATTTTCAGACACATAGATGAACATAGCAGTAAAGAGTCCTGTGGCACCTTATAGACTAAGAGACGTATTGGAGCATGAGTTTTCGTGGGTGAATATCCACTTCGTCAGTAAAAGACAACATGCATCCGACCCATGTATTTCATGTATTCACCCATGAAAGCTCATGCTCCAATACGTCTCTTAGTCTATAAGGTGCCACAGGACTCTTTGCTGCTTTTACAGATCCAGACTAACACGGATACCCCTCTGATAGATGAACATAATTTGTTGGGGAATAGTCAACATTGTTTTTGTAAAGGGAAATCATCCCTCACCAATGTACTAGAATTCTTTGAGGGGGTTAACAAGCATGTAGACAAGGGGGATTCAGTGGATATAGTGTATTTAGATTTTCAGAAAGCCTTTGACAAGGTCCCTCACCAAAGGCTCTTAAGTAAACTAAGCAGTCATGGGATAAGGGGGAAGGTTCTCTTGTGGATTGGTAACTGGTTAAAAGATAGGAAACAAAGGATAGGAATAAATGGTCAGTTTTCAGAATGGAGAGAGGTAAATAGTGGTGTCCCCCAGGAGTCTGTACTGGACAAGGCCTATTTAACATATTCATAAATGATCTGGAAAAGGGGATAAACGGTGATGTTGCAAAACTTGCAGTTGATACAAAACTATTAAGATAGTTAAGTCCCAGGCAGACTGCAAAGAGCTACAAAAGGATCTCTCAAAACTGGGTGACTGGGCAACAAAATGGCAGATGAAATTCAATGTTGATAATGCAAAGTAATGCAGATTGGAAAACATAACTGTACATTTAATATGATGGGTCTAAATTAGCTGTTACCACTCAAGAAAGATCTTGGAGTCATTGTGGATGGTTCTCTGAAAACATCCACTCAGTGTGCAGCAGCAGTCAAAAAAGCAAACAGAATGTTGGGAATCATTAAGAAAGGGATAGATGATAAGACAGAAAATATCATATTGCCTCTATATAAATCCATGCTATGCACACATCTTGTATGCTGATGTGGTCACCCCATCTAAAATAGATATATTGGAATTGGAAAAAATATCAGAAAAGGGCAACAAAAATGACAGGGTCTTTTCATCTTGGAAAAGAGACAGCTAAGGAGGGATATGATAGAGGTCTACAGAACCATGACTCGTGTGGAGAAAGTAAATAAGGAAGTGTTATTTACTCCTCATAACAAGAATTAGGGACCACCAAATGCAATTAATAGGTAGCAGGTTTAAAACAAACAAAAGGAAGTAATTTTTTCACATGACGCACAATCAACCTGTGAAACTCTTCGCCAGAGGATTTTGTAATAGCTAAGACTATAACAGGGTTCAAAAAAGAACTAGATAAATTCATGGAGGATAAGTCCATCAATGCCTATTAGCCAGGATGGGCAGGGATGGTGTTCCTAGCCTCTGGGTGATAGGGAATGGATCATTTGATGATTATCTGTTCTGTTTATTCCTTCTGGGGCACTTGGCATTGACCACTGTTGGAAGACAAGATACTAGGCTAGATGGACCTTTAGTCTGACCCAGTATGACTGTTCTTATGTCCTTTTCTTCACCCAGCTACAGCCAAGGCTTTTTAGGACTCCTTTATACTGCTACAGTCCTTCCACATGATGCAAAGGGGCCAGAGCATGGATAAAGGTCTCACCTATTTCTAAGGCCATTTTATAAGTGCCTGTCTTACACCTGTGCTCCCATTCCATAAATAAAAATACATACATAGTATTCTCCTATATCTACCTCTAATTTAGTTTTGGAAATGGGAGTGATACTAGTGTGTTTCTTTTGTTCAGAAAATGTTTTGTCTGCGGTTTGTTTGAATCTTGGCTCCAGAAGGAGTATTGCCAGAATAAGGACAAAGGCTTGGGACCCTTTAATATTTGGGAATCAAGACACTTTTATTTTCAAAGCACATCCAAATGTTTCATCACATAGGCCAACCCACACAGGCATTTAAAGTAAAAAATGAAATCTGTACAAAAGGTAAAACTGTGATAAATCTTATATATTTTACTCTTATGTGGGTGATAGAAATAATTACCTCTAGACATATCACTGCACTGCGCATAGTTGGCACACAGGAGATAGCCAGGTGTTGGATGTGATAGGAAATGTGCAGCCTGATTACATGTACTAGAATCCAAGTGCTGCAAAATATCTCTTAAGTGAGATGGGGGCAAGAATATAAAGATACCACTTAATTTTTCCATCTGCAGCTAAGTTTTCAAGATTAATTTGTTAATCACATGGGACTTGGGAGTGTATGTCATAATAAAAGGCTAGAAAAATTTTTTATGAGGCAACAAATACTATCCTAATATGTTTTAAGTATTTTTTTCCTTCTTCCTTTGCTAGTCTCATTTCCCTTTTCCTACTATCTACTCCAATTTATTTATGGATTCTAAATTTGAAGTCAACATGCGGATTGTGAAAGGCTCCAGATTCATGATTGTGGAAGTGGAAGTCTTTCACTCTGTGATTAAATGGAATTCACCCCTGTGCAGAGGGCCCAGGCAAGATTCGTACACAAATTCAGTCACACTTATTTCCTCAAGATAGTGTGAGTAGTGCACAGGCTTTGGGTAGGCCCTCTCCACATGAGCGGATTTCTCTAGTCATTGTATTCACAGTGACAGTACAAGCTTCTCCATGCTGTCCTGCCAATGTCCTCATCACTTTCATGCCAGGACGAGAGTCTGATAACAAACCTCAATTCTCTCCTCATTTCTCTGCTGAGATGGCTTGTACCGGTGCTAAACAGTGTTGATTAGGAGGCTATTTCTTAAGATATGGATATTTGTTCACCGAGACCATCAATTCTTTGATAAAGGCTCCTGAAGAACCATCAGATGGTAACACATTTGTATAGCCACTATATTTAAATCACAAAGCTAACTTGCCTAAGTTCACAGCTAATTGCATACTTTATGTATTATTAAGCAACAACGAGGTCTAGGCAATTAAACACAGAACAGGGAGACAAAGCCCTCCCACCCCCCTGAGACCTGTGTTTGCATGTGAACAAGGTTATCCATGAAGGAACAAGAGTTCAAATTGTTGGTTATATTCTCCGATGTTCGTTTTTTAAAAACTTTCAGCTAGACAACGAAGAAGCAGAAATGTTACCATATAATTTAGGTCATCCCAAATAATGAACAATAGTCAAAGTAAACAGTTCACAAACAACCCCTATTGTGAAATGTGGTTGCATAAACTGTTATTATGAATGGGCTGAATAAGGTCCTGATCTCAAAATGATCTTTATTATGGATACAGAGATCCACCTGCACAGAGCTCATTGCAATGTTGGGGCCTATATGTGTACACCTCTGTCAATTTCTATTTGTGAGCAGGAAAATAAGGGATAAATCGGTCAGATCAGTTTTTTCCCCAATGAATAATTTGACCAGCTCTAATAATATTAATTCATGTCTTTCTCATGGGGCTCACTCACGGCTAAGACACCGTCTCCAGGCCCCTCTGGAGATTAGCTGCTTCAGATACTGTACTCTCCTCTGGTGGTCTCTCCACCCATCTCTGCAACTCCAAGTGCTCCTTCTTCACAACTTGGCCCTCTGGTTAGATCACTGTGAGTGTTTGCCCCTTTTGGGGTACCTGAGTCTTTTAAGGCAAAATATCCCAGGCAGTCTGCTCTCCACTGTCTGGTCCAGGCCACTTCCCCAGCGGCTAATATGGGAACCCAGGTCCATCCTATACTCCAGCTTCCAGCTCAGGGAACCTCTACTTAACAGCCAGGTTCTGTTTCCTCCTGGATCTTTCTGTCTTTCCTTAAGCCTCTTCCATATCTTCTGGCTCTCTGGGTTTGCCTGCTCAAAGTCCCTCCTTCCAGGGAGTAACTGCAGACTATTTGCCTGTATAGCTCCCAACCACCACACCAAGGAATGCCTGCAGAGTACTTCCCTGCAGCTCCTTCTGCTATCAGCTTCGTTACTCTACAAGCCGAGCTCAGCTCCTTCCTCCTCAGCTAGGCTCCCTCATTCCATCAGTCATAGCCTGTTTGGTTAAGTGTCCCCCTTCTTAGCCTACATTAACCCTTTCAGAGCAAGTGTGGGGTGAACACACCATCACAGTCTTTCATAGTACATGGCTATCACCTACCTCTGTGATGACTAGCCATATATGTACATTAATCACAGGAGAGTGCTTCACATACAGAGTAGTTTGTAAGGAATTAAGATCTATATCTTGTACCCCTCGATTCTATAAGCATCTAGAAATTAAGCACCTCACTCAGCACCTGTTGAAGTCAATGGTAGTCTCCAACGTAAGTTCTGGAACTAGGCATGCTGGAGGTGCTGCTGCACCCCCTGGCTTGAAGTGGTTTCCATCATACACAGCGTTTGCAATTTGGCTCAGCATCCCCTAAACTCCAATTGACGTTAATAGCATTGTAATAGGCTTGGAGAGTCATTTGCAGTAACGCATGCATTTCTTTTACATCTGGAATTTTATATTTATCGAATTCTTCTTCGAGTGATTGCTCATATCCATTCCAGTTAGCTGTGCGCGCGCGCTGCATGCACGTTCGTCGGAAGACTTTTTACCCTAGCAACACTCGGCGGGTCGGCTGGGCACCCCCTGGAGTGGCGCCGCTATGGCACCGGATATATACCCCAGCTGACCTGGCCACTCTTCAGTTCCTTCTTACCACCCGTGTTGGTCGTTGGAACAGTGGAGTGCGACTTAGCTGACCTCCACCTTCCCTAGCTACTCGTAGTTTCTCATTGTTATCGTATACATAGTTGTTATTCTTGTAGATATATATATAGATAGATAGATTTAGTTGTAAATTCTTAAATTAATAGTATAGTTAGTTTAGTACTAGCCAGCGGGCTTCGGGGAGTAGCCCCTTCCCCGCACCAGGAGCTCATGCCCAGCTCACCGGGTTTCAAACCGTGCTCGGCCTGTCACAGGCCAATGCCAACAGGAGACCCACACGACTCCTCTTTGAAGTGCCTCAGGGAATCGCACTTAACAGCTAAGTGCTTGATTTGCAAGGCTTTCAAGCCGCGAACGAAAAAGGAGCGCGGACATCAGACTGAAACAGCTCCTCATGGTGGCGGCCTTGACACCGCCACCTTCGGCACCAAGCGCCAGTCAGTCGGTGAGCAGAGGCACCCCTACGGCACCAGATGGCACCGGTACGCCTAAAGACTCTTAACACCGGCCGCCACCAGCACCGAAGTCGACTCCACATCGCTCCCTCTCCCCGAGGTCGACAAAGGCCAAGACTCCTGCTGCTTTGGCACTGCCCACGCCATAGCCAGAGAGTGTGCCCAGATCGGACCACCCGGCACCGATACCCGCCGTTTCACTGACTAAATCGGCACCGTTGATTCCGGTCCCACAAGGGCCGTCGAGTCCGGCGCCTGATAGCTCCCCGGCACGTGCCGTGGTAGAGGTCACCATGCCATCCACGCCAGAGGCGTTTTCAGCGGCGAGAGACTTAATCGCCTTAACAGACTTGGCACTGCCTCTACCCCCGGCACCGCCGCTGAGGGTAATCCAATCTCGGGGCAAGCCGACCCTGACTAGACCACTGTCTGTCGGCACTGCGGACCAGCACGTCTCAACATCGCGGTCCCGCAGATGCTCCAGGTCGAGACGAGACTCCCACTCTCGATGCCGCTCGCAGTCCTGGCACTGTTGTCCTACACCACACCGGTCAGACTCGCGGCACCGGTCGGATTCCTGCTCTCCACCTCACTATCCGCGGCATCGCTCCAGTTCTTGGCACTGATCCAGGCACCGTACCTCTTGGAGCCGTTCACACCACAGGGACTCGAGATCTCAGTCGACCTCCCGGCACCGGTCTGGTCACAGGTCCCGATCTTGATGCCGGTACTGCTACGAATACCGGTACCAGTCCCCGTTAAAGAAGGGAGCAAGGTCCGTCAGAACCTCAGCCCAAGGTTTCTCTGCTCCTCCAGGGCCATCCAGGCAGACGTCAGTGTCCTCTCATGCGGACAGTTATTATGACCAGGAGCGAGATACGGAGGTGCCTACCGGGGTCTTCCAGGAGGTCTGGTCTCAGGACCCGGGACCTCACCAGTGGTCCTTTTGGACACCCTGGGTGTACCATCAGGCCCAAGGTGCTCCATTGGTCCAGACCCGCTCCGCTTCCTCAGAGCATCGAGCTCCAAAGGCCACCATTAGCCATCCCCCTCCAGCTGGGACAGAGGAGCAGATGAACCATCCACCAGGTTCCCTAGTACCGCTGGAGCAGGAACCGACCCATGAGCCAGAGGCCATTCAGGACCCCCTCATCCCCGGGGTATCATCCTCTTCCTTCCCAGACAAGGCGGTGGCAGGGACCTCCTCATCAGGGTCCACGCCGATAGATCTCAGGGCCCATCAGGACCTCCTTAGGAGGGTAGCGCTCAACATTAACCTTCTTGTAGAGGAAGTCCCGGAGGTCAAGGACCCAGTTGTCAGCATCCTGTCAGCAGATACCCCCACTAGGGTGGCTTTGCCTTTCATCAAGACCATCCAGGCCACTGCTGATACCTTATGGTAGTCCCCAGCCTCCATTCCCCCTACAGCAAAGGGAGTCGAGAGGAAGTACATGGTATCCTCTCGGGGGTACGAATACCTATATGTCCATCCTCCTCCCTTCTCATTAGTTGTCCAATCGGTCAATGAGAGGGAATGCCACAGCCAACAGGAGCCAGCCCCCAAATCGAAGGAGGCTAGGTGGATGGACCTAATGGGCCGCAAGGTATATTCGGCAGGTGCCCTTCAGCTCCAGGTGGCCAACCAGCAGGCTCTCCTGAGCTGTTATAACTACAACACCTGGGCGGAAGTGGGTAAGTTCACAAAACTTCTACCCCTGGACTCTCGCCAGGAATTTGCCGCATTCCTTGAAGAAGGGAAGAAAGTGGCTAGAACCTCCCTCCAGGCTTCTCTCGATGCGGCCGATTCGGCAGCCAGAACTCTGGCCTCAGGTATCACCATGAGGCATATCTCATGGTTACAGGTCTCCAACCTGCCACCCGAGCTCCAATACACCATCCAGGACTTACCCTTTGATGGCAAGGGTCTGTTCTCTGAAAAGACCGACCCCAGGTTGCAGAGTTTAAAGGACAACAGGGTCATTATGCGCTTGTTGGGCATGCCTACGCCTGTGACCCAACGTAGACCCTTCCGGCCCCAATCCCACCGGCCATACTTTGTGCCCCTGCACAGACAAGACTTCAACAGAAGGCATGGGCGGGGTGGCCGTAGATGTCAGTCCGGGCCCCAAGGGGGTCAAAACCCCGGCCCCCCAAAAGCGCCTCCAGGGCCTAAGTCTACCTTTTGAAGGTACGCCCGAGGACAGCGTACCAGTTTCTGGACAGGATCCTTCTCCTCCCTTCGCCAACCGCCTCTCCTACTTCCTCCCGGCGTGGTACCAAGTGACCTCAGACATCTGGGTCCTACGGACAGTGAAGCAAGAATACCACCTCCAATTTGTTTCAACCCCATCTTCCCACCCCCCAACCCAGTCCCTCTTCAGAGACCCCTCTCACGAGCAAGTCCTCTTGCAAGAGGTGCAGTCTCTCCTTGCCGCAGGAGCAATAGAGGAGGTACCACTAGAGGAGAAGGGAAAAGGGTTTTACTCCCGCTACTTTCTGATCCCCAAGTCCAAGGGAGGCCTCAGGCCCATCCTAGGCCTGCGAGGCCTCGACAAGTTTATGGTCAAGTTGAAGTTCCACATGGTCTCCCTGGGGACTATTATCCCATCCTTGGATCCTGGAGACTGGTATGCCGCCCTTGACATGAAGGACGCATACTTCCATATCGCCATCTTCCCTCCACACAGGAGGTATCTTTGCTTTGTAGCCAATCACCAGCACTTCCAATTCACGGTCCTCCCCCTTGGCCTCTCCACGGCCCCAAGGGTGTTTATGAAGTGTATGGCCCACCTCCGCCGGCAGCAGATACATGTATTCCCGTATCTGGATGACTGGCTCATCAAGGGAACCTCCCAGACTCAAGTCAAACAGCACGTGGACATAATCACGAACCTTTTCTCCCAGTTGGGGCTGCTCCTCAATGCAGAAAAGTCCACACTGGTTCCCACACAAAGGCTGGACTTCATAGGGGCAACCCTGGACTCCACTCGAGCCAGGGCCTACCTACCTCAGCCACATTTCCAGATGATCACGGTGATCATTCGAGGCCTGCAGAACTCCCCAACCACCTCGGCTCGCATGTGTCTCGGCCTACTAGGCCACATGGCCACATGCACTTATGTGACCAAATATGCCAGGCTCCGCCTCCGGCCCCTTCAAACGTGGCTCAACTCGGTCTACTGTCCGGGCAGGGACCCAATAGACATTCTAGTGACCGTTCCCCCGAGCACCTTACGCTCCCTCGACTGGTGGCTGACTCCCTCCCTCGTGCGTGCAGGGTTACCGTTCCATCCACCACAGCCCTCGCTGTCCCTAATGACAGATGCGTCATCTCTCGGTTGGGGGGCTCACCTCAGTCACCTTTGTACCCAGGGCCTTTGGGCATCACAGGAGCTGACGCTCCACATAAACGTCCGGGAGCTGAGAGCAGTCCACCTCGCATGCCAGGCATTCCAGCAACATCTTCACGGCCGTTGTGTCAGTGTTTACAGACAACACAACGGCCATACATTATATCAACAAACAAGGACGGACTCGCTCTTCTCCCCTGTGTCAAGAGACCATTGGACCCTGGGATTTCTGTATAGCCCACTCAATAGACCTGGTAGATCCTTCCTCTGTCACGAATGGTCGATAAGACCAGACGTTATTCATTCGATCTTCCAGAGGTGGGGTTTTCCCCTCATAGACCTGTTCACTTCTCGCACGAACAGGAAATGCCAAGCGTTCTGCTCCTTCCAGGGTCTTTCACCGGGATCGATCACGGACGCATTCCTCATGTTCCGGCACCACCTGCTCTATGCCTTCCCACCGTTCCCTCTGGTTCACGTAGTCCTAATAAAACTCCGCAGGGACAGAGCGCATCTAATCCTGATCGCGCCAGTGTGGCCCAGACAGCACTGGTACACCACACAGCTCAACCTGTCCATGGCTAGCCCAGTTACCCTACCTCTCCTTCCAGACCTCAAAACACAGGACCACGGCAGTCTTCGCCACCCAGACCTGCAGGCCCTTCACCTCACGGCATGGCTTCTTCATGGCTGAACAGATCGGAGTTACGCTGTTCCACTCTGGTACAGCATGTTCTTCTAAGTAGCAGAAATCCTTCCACTCGGTCAACGTACCTGGCCAAGTGGAAACGTTTCTCCTGCTGGTGTACAATGCAGAATGTTACACCTTCTGAGGTCTCGATCCCCACTGTTTTGGACTACCTCTGGTCTCTTAAACAACAGGGCCTGGCGATTTCTTCTCTGAGGGTGTACTTGGCGGCTATCTCCACATTCCATCCTGGAGAAGGTGGCCACTCCGTGTTTTCCCACCCCTTAGTTACTAGATTTCTTAAGGGCCTCGAGCGCCTATACTCCCCAGTATGCCGCCCTGCTCCCACCTGGGACCTCAACTTAGTCCTAAGCAGACTTATGCATCTGCCTTTTGAGCCATTGGCAACTTGCTCACTCCTGTACCTGTCGTGGAAGACAGTCTTCCTGGTGGCCATTACATCGGCCAGAAGGGTCTCTGAACTTCGAGCGCTTATGGTGGACCCACCGTATACTGTCTTCCACAAGGACAAGGTACAGTTGCAACCTCATCCGGCGTTCCTCCCTAAGGTAGTGTCGGCTTTCCATACCAACCAGGACATCTTCCTCCCGGTCTTCTGCCCGAAGCCTCACTCTTCTCCACGGGAGCATCAGTTGCACTCCTTAGATATCCGTAGGGCACTCGCTTTTTATATCGAGCGGACAAAGCCCTTCCGGAAATCCTACCAGCTGTTCGTGGCAGTCGCTGAACGGATGAAAGGTCTACCAATCTCCTCCCAGAGGATTTCCTCTTGGGTAACGGCGTGCATACGCACTTGCTATGACCTGGCTCATGTCCCTTCGGGCCATCTCACTGCGCATTCTACCAGAGCTCAGGCTTCATCAGCCGCCTTCCTGGTCCATGTGCCTATCCAGGAGATATGTCGCGCAGCAACCTGGTCATCGGTCCACACCTTTGCTTCGCACTATGCTCTGGTCCAACAGTCTAGAGATGATGCAGCCTTTGGCTCAGCAGTTCTGCACGCTGCTACATCTCACTCCGACCCCTCCGTGTAGATAAGACTTGGGAATCACCTAACTGGAATGGATATAAGCAACACATCTCGAAGAACAACAGTTACAAAGGTGAGTAACCATCTTTTTTCTTCAGTTCCTACAACTTAACAACACTTCTCAGATGACCTTGTGGCAAGTAACTTCAATAACAGTTTCCTTTTCATATTGATACATTTTTGTCCCTCCCTTCTTGTGTTCTGCAAGAGACCTTCCTTTCTTGTTTTCTTCTAAATTCTGTTTTATTTTTATCTGACACTATGAAATGCAGGGCATATTTTATCCACGATAACTAGTAATTCTCCACAGTGCAAGGCTAGGCTTTTTGTTTTTCATCTTTTTGAAGAGAAACTTTTATTGATTTTTGCATATCAACAAGTACAGAATGCTTCAAAGAATGTTATTACAGAGATAAAAAGTAAGGAAATCAAAATCACTGTGACTTTGAAGAACATGAATAGAAAGCCACAAATATTGTTTGAGTGAAACATTATACTAAACATTGACTATAATATCACTAGCATAGGTCACATCATTGAATCCAATGGACTCAACAACCCAGACAGTCAATAATCAAATAGCAAAAAGCCTGGAAATCACACTGACAAAAAGATGACAGGAGAGTAGACTTTCATTAGTTAAGGGGATGAAGGGAGAACTGAGTGTTCCATTGCTAGGACATGGGCCTCTAAGCAGCATCTTTCCCTTCTGAAAGAATCAGACTAGGCCCGAGCAAATATTCCACAATGAATAATACATCCAAGAAATTTAACCTCTTTCTGCTCACCAGGAATCCATGAATAAGTTTCAATGTATTTGAACTTCTTTGTTGTTCAGTCTTATTTGGGGGCAGGGCTAGATTGTCACAGTTCTTATTCTGTATTGCAAGGGAGTAATGGGGAGTAAAACCCTTCTTTGCTTTCCTGCTCGGATTCTGGGTCTGGCTGTGAAGAGGAGATCAGGAGCTATTTGCCCAATACTACTCACCACATGCAAGTGGGCAGATTGGGAAAGGAATTGGGAAGGGGGGGGGGATGGAAGGAGCCCTGGCTCCACCCTCTACTCACTGATGAAAGTATCTGGTTATGCACACAGTGGAGAGTTAGCTGCTCCACAAAAAAAAGGCATTATTCACCTACCAGACCAAGGGGAACGCTAGAGAGGAATTATGACTCTGAGACAATTTCTTCTCTGCCCTTGTTGCCTTGCCTGATCTATTAATTATGTCTTAATTATATTGATTATTCAAGAATTTCTAATCAATACTCTGAGATTTGGTAGGTTGTTGTCCCAAGAGCAGGCCCAGTATTTTAGCTGGGAACCCCAAGGTGCACAGTTGCAACACTCACACTTAGGAAAAATCCCTTCTGTATTTATAATAGTTTTATTAACACAATTAGCAAAGTTACAAACATGCCAGCTAAACAAGGTAGATAGAGACAATACAGAATGTGTGTCTGAGCATCCATATGCTCACTCCATCCCTTCCAGAACAACCTGAAGTGTCAGTCATTATCTTCCTCATCACCATCGCCAATGGCTCTCATCCTGGCACCTCCCAAGAGTTACATCTCCCAAGGAACACAGGCCAGGACACCACTACACCTAATCCATATTCAGTAGAGGTTTCATCCCCTTTTCCTTATGTGTAATTCCTCACCCTACTACTGTTGGGGGCCCTTCTCCCATAAGTTACTAGACCTTTTACCTTAAGACTATTAACATATACATCAATTAGTTTCCATGGCACTCTTGTGGTCAGATATCTGCTGACATTCCTAATTTAAAATATCCCAAACTGGTATAAACTAGCATTACCTGTCAGCAGTTTAGTCATTACAGCATTCTATCTTGTGATATCTTATGATCTCCTGCTTAACTGCTTATGCCAAGGCTTTTGGAGCATGATATCATGTTTAGCTATTAGCTTACAGGTCTTCTCAGCTCATTACCTTACTGCCTTAACTTATACTCCTACCTCTATCCATCTATTGTCTGCACAAGTGGGCCAGTGAAGCTATGTGTCACCGCTAACTGAGGGTGGATTTTGTATTCTCCAAACCCCGTTCAGCTATGCCCTAAATGAAAATCTGATTTTTTTTAATGCTAAAAATTGATTTCCAATATTCAGAATTTGAGCTGTGTTTCTTAGTTGTGATTTTGCAATTAGTCAGCTGATATTTTTTTCTGAGTAGTTACCAATGGTATTATTTCCATCCCAGTTCCATTACAGAGACCATAGAATCACAGATTCATAGAAGATTAGGGTTGGAAGAGACCTCAGGAGGTCATCTAGTTCAACCCCCTACTCAAAGCAGGACCAACACCAACTAAATCACCCCAGCCAGGGCTTTGTCAAGACAGGCCTTAAAAACCTTTAAGAATGGAGATTCTACCACCTCCCTGTGTAACCCATTCTAGTGCTTCACCACCCTCCTAGTGAAACAGTGTTTCCTAATATCTAACCTAGACCTCCCCCACGGCACCTTGAGACCATTACTCCTTGTTCTGTCATCTGTCACCACTGAGAACAACCAAGCTCCATCCTCTTTGGAACCCCCCTTCAGGTAGTTGAAGGCTGCTATCAAATCTCCTCTCAACCTTCTCTTCTGCAGACTAAACAAGCCCAGTTCCCTTAGCCTCACCCCATAAGTCATGTGCACGACCCCCTGATCATTATCACTGGAGAGAGTCCAGCGGAGGGCAATTTGTCCACATCCTTTCTGTAGTGGGAGGCCCCAAACTGGATGCAATACTCCAAATGTAGCCTCACCGTGCCGAACAGAGGGAATAATCACTTCCTCAATCTGCTGGCAATGCTCCTACTAATGCAGCCAATATGCCGTTAGCCTTTCTTGGCAACAAAGGCACACTGTTGACTCATATCCAGCTTCTCATCCACTGTAATCCCAGGCCCTTTTCTGCAGAACTGCTGCTTAGCCAGTCGTCTTCAACCTGTAGCAATGCCTGGATTCTTCCATTCTAAGTGCAGGACTCTGCACTTGTCTTTGTTAAACCTCATCAGATTCTTGAGGCCCAATCGGCCATTTGTCTAGCTCACTTGACCCTATCCCTACCTCCAGCATAGCACCTCTTCCCTCTCCGTTTAGTGTTATCTGCGAATTTGCTGAGGGTGCAATCTATCCCATCATCCAGATCATTAATGAAGATGTTGAACAAAACCGGCCCTAGGACTAACCCCTGGGGCACTCTGCTTGATACCAGCTGCCAACTAGACATCAAGCCATTTATCACTACCCGGTGAGCCCGACAATCTAGCCAGCTTTCTATTTACCTTATAGTCCATTCATCCAATCCATACTTTTCTAACTTGCTGGCAAGAATACTGTGAGATACTATATCAAAACCTTTGCTAAAGTCAAGATATATAATGTCCACTGCTTTCCCCATATCCACAGAGCCAGTTTTCCCATCATAGAAGGCAATCAGGTTGGTCAGGCATGACTTGCCCTTGGTGAATCCATGTTGACTGTTTCTGATCACCTTCCTATCCTCCAAGTGCTTCGAAATGGTTTCCTTGCTCAATGATTTTTCCAGGGACTGAGGTAAGGCTGACCAATGTGTTGTTTACCTGGCTTTCCTTCTTCCCTTTTTTTAAAGATGGGCACTATATTTGCCTTTTTTCTATTGTCCGGAACTTCCCACAATCCCCACAAGTTTTCAAAGATAAAGACCAATGGCTCTGCAATCACATTAGCCAATTCCCTCAGCACCTGCGGATGCATTAGATCTGGACCCATGGGCTTGTGCATGTCCAGCTTTTGTGCGAGGTGGGGCTCTCCCCTTTTTCCTCTTCTCTTTGATTTAGCTCTAGAACCTTTAGCCATTGCCATCTGAGCAAATCAATACATTCGTGGTTTCAGGACGGGCCAAAGAGAGCATAAGAATATTCTCTGTGCTTCTAACCTCTATTAATAATTTTGGATTCCTCTCAAGATATAAAATAATTGGGTCAATCAGAAATCTTAGACATTAACAAATATGCCCATAAATTGGGACTTTCAATGACAATCCTCTTTTATGAAATATTTAGGAATACTGATTCTCAAAAACATTCAGGATGTCCCGAAGATAAATATAGAACCAATTATTGCCAAAGTGGCTAACAATTTGCGGTGATGGAGTTTGTGAGTCAAAATTAATGTATAGAAAATGAATGTCCTTCTCAGAATTTTGTATGTCCTAAAGGATCTAGCCCTCAAAATTTATCTTAAGTAATGTAATAACATTTCAGAACATTCTATTGGGGTGCAGGTAAGAAATCTAGATTGACACTGAACAAATTACAGTTCCCCTTATCTCTGAGAGGATTTTGTTTTCCCAGCTTGGAAAATTATCATTTTTGGTAAACCAGGCATCTTTGTGGTAGTTAGAGATAGAACAGAGATCTGGCTACACAAGTCGCTCTGACCCAATGGAATACATATATCTAATGTTAACAATCTAATGTTGAACTGAGACTATGGCTTATTCACCCAAAGACATTTTTTCAAATATACTGGTCCCCCCATAGGCTAATGGCAATGGACCTCATAGATGCTGACCACTGTGGGAAACGTAACTCCGTTCATGCTACCTGAGCTCATATGTTTTGGGAGTGCTCCTGTATCAAAAAATTTTGGTATAAGGTGGGTCAAAGGATCAATTTGATATTGGATGCTAAGTTGGAGCTCTCCCCCTGAAGTGTCATTCTTGGATATAGTCCTGATACATGGAGATTATCTGATAACAAGGGCAGTGTGTTTCCAAAGTGCACCTTTGGTTGCTAAAAAATTAATCCTGCAAAAATGGAAAAGACAGTCCCTGCCAAATATTGTTGCCTGGTTCAGTGATATGGATGACCGCGCAGCTAATGGATGACTGACATTCTGCAGAATAGGAATGCCCAAAATATTGAAAGCCATTTCAACTGGCTTTTTAGAGGTCTATGGTTAACATAGATTCATATTTCCTTCTCCTAGCATTATCCTAACTGTCTTTATATACTTTGTATATTATGAGGAATCTGGGATATTAGTGTATCTGTTGTATTTGGAAAATTAATAAATATTATAAATATGAAAACACGAAATATTCTTGCTGGGAGGTTGCAATGTAACACTAATTTGTTACTTAGAATTCTAAAAACAGAGAACCCCAAAAGAGAGAGAGAGAGAGTGACAAAGGAAGCTGCTCCCTAAAATAGAGAGGTGCAACTCACTTCACCTGTCTGTCTGCAAACTAGCTGCTGCTAACCCCAGGTCGTATGCTTCCCTACAGAGTCCCTTGCCTGCAAGCAGGATCAGGAAAACCCCAGAGAATTTAAAGTTATAGATCACAACTTTAACCGTTTTCAATACATTACACTTACCACTGCAATACCTTGAAAAAGTCTATAATATACAAATTTCTGGACTTGATTTGCAAATTCTCTACTGACAGCTTTTGTTGTTGTTCTGCTGAACTATTGGTAGTGTCTGGGTTTTTTTCCTTGCTGTTTACATAGGCCTTAGCTGTTGACTGCTTCTGGTTAATTTAGACAATAGGAGTTATCTGGATACTGTAGACTTTAATCACCAGGCCTCTGAACAAGGAGAAAAATAAATACCAGAGAAGGGAGAAGGCTGAAAGGCTAACCAAAAGGAAGTCATTGTTACCTGAAACCTTCTGCTGCTGGAATTAAATAAGAGAGTGCTGAATGGATTCTTTCCTTCTGAAGCTACTTCTCTGAGATCTATCTTCTGACAAAGATTCATAGAAGTCAGATGCCCCCAAAACTACTCGTCCTACTTCTGGTTGCTATGGACAAATTAAATAAAATTTGACTTAACTAGAGTATGTGAACTATGATGCTTCATTGGTATTTCATTCACTATGTAGGAAAACTGAGAGTGAAGCTGGGCAAATACATACAAAATGTTCTGCAAATATTACCTCAGATAAAACATGTAGGCCCTAATCTTTCAAACCTTTTCATGAGGTAAAACCCCTGCATCCACACAGATGTCAATGGGACTCCATACCAGTGTACGGTCCAACTACATAGGGAATTTTTTAGGATCCAGGTCTTAATTCATTTCCATTTCATATATAGCCCTTTTGTGTTCACCTATTACTATGAATATTCTATTAAATTAGTTTACTTTGCAGGAATGTTTGCTGAAACAGATAATTTTAAGCTAGTGTCAGAGAACATTTTCTTTCTGTGTAAAAAAACAATTTTTAAATTCATACTCATATATGAACAGGAAAATTGATTCTTAAGGATATGAATCCCCAATCAAGGAACAGAAACAATAATAGGTTACCCATGTATTCAATGAAAGTTGATCAACACATCTCTCATTTTGGCAGCTAGTTGCTTGCAAATAATCTATAGAGCAAACACTATAGCATGTATTAAGTGAATATTTTCAAATAACAAGAATGAGAAAATTGTAACCTGTTTTCAGCCAATTTGAAAACAAGAAAGGAGACAAAACAAAATATTAACTACAGAGTAATCAGAGGCCAAAGCTTGTCTATAAGGAAAGCTGGTCCAATGGCTGGATGACTAGTCTAGGACTTGAGATACATTTGGTTCAATTTTCTGCTCTTCCACAGACTTCCCATGGGACCTTGGACAACTAACTTCATCTTTTTGTGCCTCTGTTTCCCATCTATATAACTGGGATAATAGAACTTCCCTACTTACCAGGGGCTGTTGTAAGGATAAATACCTTAAAGATTGTGAAAACCTGCTATGGTAATGAGAGATGTATAAATACTTATGCTGGATCAGTGGTCAGGAAAAAACCATTTAGTCATACAACAATGGCAATTTTTGGCTTTATGAAGTAATGGGACAGATTATCAGTGGGTGTAAATTGGTATAGCACCATTGATTTAACAGAGCTATACCAACCCATGCCATCTGAGAACCACTGTGTGCTGTACCAGCAAAGCACTAAAGTATATGCATAGCCCCAGTGAAGTTAAAATAAGTCTTAAGTGGAACATAGGCAGGTAGTATTTTTTATGCTCTGTGAAGAGGTAACCTTTATTTTCCATGTTCTGTCTTCATCTTTGTGCTCTGTTTACCTTTTTGCATTTCATTCAGCTTACATAGGGAATCTAATATGGATAGTTTCACTAGCTGATTATAATTAGTTTTCACTGGCTCACTGTTGTGGGGCAGATTGGCTGCCCACAGACCCAGAGGGGGAGGAGCCCCTCACTGAACCCTGGTGGGTGGAGCCATGCCATGCTCAACCCTCCTGCCAGAAGTCAGTGGGCGGGACCGGAAGTACAAAAGGCCGGCCGGAGAACTCAGTGGGGAGCCAGCCGCTGGAAGAGCCAGATGCTTCCTTAAGTTCCCAAGCTGGGAGGCTGCTGCAGATCCCCAGGGAGCTGAAGACTAGCCAGGACTGCCAGGCCCATTTATGGACCCGAGCATGGAGGAGCTGCAAGCACTAAGAGAGGCCTTCTCCCTGACAACCAGGACGACCCTCTACAGAGCCAGATATGCCCTGAGGGGCAGTTAGGAAGTGGCGCAGGGGTAGCTGACCCATCTGGGTGCAACACTGACAGCAAGAGAGTCAGCGTGTTGCAGTCAGAATCCCTGCTGATCCAGTGGCAGACCACTCTGCCACTGCTAGGGCCCTTGGCTGGGACACAGTGGAGTGGGTGCGCCTGCGTCCCCCCACCACCCACCGCAACCCACGGGAGGCAGTCTCTTTCTCTTTTAGGCAAGAAGCCTGTGCATGTTGGCCCTCTGCTAGAGCTAGAAGGCCCGACTGTTTGCAGCTCAGCCTGAGTGCAGGCCTGAGCCAGAGACTCTTTGCTGCCATGTCCCGGACCAGGGGCTGGGGCTCCATAACTATTTAAATGTGGTCCTAAATTAAACCATTTTCATTGTTCAAATTTTAATCATGTTTAAACTTTTCTATGAAGAGTCGATTTGAACTGTACTTTAGAGCTTTAAATTACCTGCCAGTGTCTTTAGCTATTTGTAAGTTCTCCTTCAAAATGCCCTCTTTACCTACTTAGTTTTGTCTTCCCTTCCAATGGGCACAGGCAGTCCTATCCAGAGCTGTTGATTTTTAAACGGGACCTGGAAAACTATAATGACAGCAGTAGGTTTGTACCCTGGGTAACAGAAATATATACATTTCCAGAAGATGGGTTCTCTACTTACACTACACCCAGGTAAAATGAGACTTTGAAACCAAATCTGGACACAGATTTAATTATTTACTCTTCCCCTCAGAAGACACATTCTTGAGACTGCTCTTCAGATTTTGATGGGTCAGTAGTTTTAAATTGAGGCTCTTAATTGCTTTTTGTTTAGTTGATAAATGAATAAGGCAGAAAGGTTAACAATTTCTTCAGTGCTCATTGCTTTCTCTTATCTGCAATCCTGAAAGGAGGGAAATCATGATAGAAAATGTACTTATGTTGGGAGGAGGCAATGTGCTTCTACAAGAGAATTTTGCAACCAGTTAGTCCTTAGTTTGTACCAAGCACTACTGTTGTTGTGGGTTGGAGAATATTTGATAAGTATCTGAGGAAATCATATTCGTAAAATAGCCACGTTTTTGTCTGTGTACTGTAATCATGCCACATCTGATCCAGCTCCCACTGACATCAGCACAAAGACTCTCATCTGCTTCTGTGGGATAGGATGCACCATGGCTCTAATCAATTAGAATTTTACACATGGGCAGATATATTAAAGGTCAAATCCTATTGGTTTTATTCATGAAAGTAGTTCTGTTGATATACCAACTATGCCTGCTTTGGGGTTAAGGTTGCTCAAGTATACTTCCTATCAATGCAACAAATATAAACAAGGAAATAACCAATTAAACCAGTGTTAACATCCAGACCAACATCTAATCAAATGTCTTATCAACCAAATATCATCATACCCAAATGTAGTCAGAGTCAAATTCGCAGCTGGTGTAACTCAATGAAGTTCCCTTGACCTCAGTGAAGCTACACCGATTGGCCCCAGGTGAGAATCTGGTCCTCAGTCCCCTCACCTCCACAGCAAACTCCTTTTCAATTCCAACATGGTGACTTATATTGCACATGTCCAATTCGTCCAGATCAAACACACAACCTTAGCTCCAAACTCAGTACAATTCTGATCTCATATCAGACACATTATTACTTTAGAAGGATGTGTTGTTTCAATCCTAAACATTCTGAGGCTGGAAATCAGGTTGTTCACATAGGAGTTATTGTGCAGAGGGCATGGGAAAGATGAGGGAGAAGACTATGGAGGACAATGGGGGGTGGGAAGCCAAGATGTTGGGAATTGGGACTGAAGATGTCTGGCATAGAGAGAATGGAAGAATAGTGGGCCAGGGATTATTGGGGGAGTAGAGCTCTGATAGGAGGCATCAGAGGTTTTGGGGTCAGTCTAAGGGGTAGGGTTTGGGTTCAGGCAGGTGTATACAGGGTCTGGCATGGGAGTGTGGAGATCTGGCAGGTGGGGAAATAGCATGGGTCAAGATCAGGCTATATTTAGAGATACAAGGTTAAGCTATATTTAGATTTTAGGCTTCCAGTTGAGCTCTGCATGGACAAACTCATTGGCCTAGATTCATCCATCCTTGCTAGCACTGAGAAGTAGCTAACTACACAAGCAGTCCTCCTGAAGCCAATGGCTCTACATACTGACAGAGGCTATTCAACATGAATACAAGTGGCAGAATCTGGCCTATTATAATTAAGGCATCTGGTTTGGCAGGGATTTATTATTTAACCTTTATAATGCAGCAGTGTCTAAAAACTATAACCAAAGAGGGGACCCGTTGTGCTAGTCACTGTACAAATATCATAAATGACAATTCCAGCCACAGAGTTTAGTCTGAAAAGTAGTCCCAATTGTGGTTGTTTTTAAATCTCTCTAAAATGTTACAGAAAAAAATAGGAGTATATGTGGCAATGAATAAAGGTTTTATCAGCAATCATTGGCAGGTCCAGCATAACTCACTTATGGCTTCATCCCACGTGTGTAATGCTGCCATTTTCAACTCATGCAGAAAAAACCTTCTATATTCCATAGCAAGCATTCCAAATATAGTGGCAAAATCGGTGTGATATACTGTGGAATCATATATGATGAGTAGTTCCTACCATGCCCCTTTGAATGTCTCACCTGTCTGTCCTCTGTTCCAGAATACATCTCGCCAGGGACTGTTTGTACCACTTGCAATTCCTAACCACATTAAGACAGCCACAAGTTAAAAACAAGCAATTGATCTGCTCCACTCCTCCCCTTCCATTTCTCCCCAATGACTCTGGCCTGACATACAGGACAAGCAATATTCAGAGCTGCACCAGTGAGGGTTAGGGTGAGATTTTCAAAAGGGTTTGATTTTAATGGTAGCAGAAGTAAATTAATGAGGAGCATTTTCAAAAATCCCTATCCTTAGTGTCCAATACCTTCCAAATGATTAGGGCTGGAAATAGGTATGATTATGCTATCAAAAAGGGGAAATTCTCAGCTTTGAATATTTTAATAAGGAATAAAGTTCTCTTATGAAAAGTTCTAGGTTGAAAACCTGTGGGAGTGATGAACAGGAAAAGCTTTTTCTATCACACCACCCCAATAGTGCACCTCCACCCTGACCTAGTGAGGCCACCTTTCAGGCTGGGAAAGGTAATTCTGGCTTCATACGCACTCAGCAGAGACTGATGAGGAGGATTCTAGCAAGTGCCCTTGCAGTGGTTATAATAATACAATAATTACTTAGCTCATGTATAGTGCTTTCAACAGTAGATCTCAAAGTGCTTTACAAAGGAGGTCAGCATCATTATGCCCATTTTAAAGATTGGGAAACTGAGGTACAAGGAAGGCACTGACTTGCTCAAGATCACCAAGCAGGCTAGTGGCACAGCCAGGAACTGAACCCACTTCTCACACACCCCAGTATATACTTTGTTCATTAGGTCACACTGCCTCCTGATGTGGTCATCTATCCACCAGGATCAGGGTAGAGTGCCTTACACACCCCCTATCAATTCATTTCATTTATCACCAAACAATGTTCTGATAATCCATGATTGGTTCATTAGGTAAATTAGATAAGTTGTATCTGCTGTGATAAATGAATGGGGGTGGGGGAGGATAGCTCCCTTTTATGGGCATCCAGCCAGTCAGTTAGCTATAAAGTCCTTCTTGGCGGCTGCTTGCTTTACCTGTAAAGGGTTAAAAAGTCCCCCAGGTAAAGGAAAGGGAATGCACACCTGACCAAAAGAGCCAATGGGAAGGTTAGAACCTTTTAAAATGGGGAGAAAGCATTCCCTTTGTCTCTTTGTTGTTCTCTCTGGGCTGAAGAGAAGGGGCAACTGGAATGATGTGTAAAGTTTGGACCAGGTATGAAAATTCATCATCCATACCTAGAAGGATTTATTGGGACAGGGAATGTTTAGATAGATGCAATTAGATTTATTTCTTTTATTTTCTGTAAGGCTTGTGGACTTCTCCGTGCTAACCCCAGATGCTTTTGTTTGCTTGTAACCTTTAAGCTGAACCCCCAAGAAAGCTTATTTTGGGTGCTTAATCCTTGTAATTCTTTTTTCAATCTAGCAAAAGCCTAAACTCCAGATGTATTTTCTTTTTGTTTTTAATAAAATTTACCTTTTTTTAAGAACCTGATTGGTTTTATGTCTTAAAAGACGTGTGTATGGTTTTTTTTTAATTAGCTGGTGGCAACAACTGGCTTTCCCTTTTGTTTGTTTTCTTTCTCAGCCTCCCTGAGGGAGAGATGGAAAAGCAGAGGGGCCTCAGGGAAAACTTCCCAAGTGAGTTTTTCCAGGATTTGTAAGAGGTAGTTTTTCACTTTGGTGGTGGCAGCGTTTACCAAGCCAAGGTCAGAGAAAAGCTGTAACCTTGGGGGGTTAATACAAGCCTGGAGTGGCAAATATTAATTTGTTTAAATCCTTGTGGGCCCCCACCTTCTGCACTCGAAGTGCCAGAGTGGGGAATCAGCCCTTATATCTGCAAAGATACAGCATAATTATCTCAAATGTGCCTATTATTCAATGAAGGTTTCCTTCCACCCACCAAACATACTTTTCCTTATGGCTTGCTATTCATAATAAAAAACTCAATGCACATAGGTGGTGGATAGCTAGCAAAGCCTAGGCTATGTCTCCCCCACAGTGTGTCAGGCAGCACAACTAAGCCATTGTGGAGCATACTGTAAGCCCCACCAGGTATAGGGTTAGCATACCTTACTCTTCCCTTGAGGTAAGCAAGGACCATGTTGTGATTGAGTCACAGTTTAGTCCCTTTTTTGATCCTGGAGCACAGCAACTCCAAGTTCTCCTTTACTCAGGGTTCCATGATCTGGCCCTTAAAGTATCTCCCCCATCCTACTCTCCATTGTCTTCCTCCCGCTTAATGGAAAAGCAGCTAGCATGCTGACACTTCTGCTGTCTGAATGAAGCAGGTTTGATTCACTGTTAACTTTGTCCTCTTCCCCATTTGTTTTTTATCCACCTGTTGCTGTCATTGTCAGCGGTTTGGGGCAGGATTTGTCTTACACAATGTGTGTACAGAGTCTAGTACAATGGAGTTCTGAGCCCTGTTTGTGGCTTCCAGGCATTATCTTAAGAGAAATTAATAATAATCAGGGATAAAATAATCCCTTTTCCTTTCCCTTTGTTGCTAATGGGAAGAACATCTGTCTTTCTACCATTTTCTCTTATGGCAAAAAACCAAAACCCTCCTGATTTTTTTTTTGTAGACTTCCTTAAGGAAAAACAAAAGCACTGCAAAAACACTCTGACACTGCAAGAGTTACTTATGAATCAACTTTCCTTCTACCTCTCACCCTAACTTGTCAGCGTCCTTTGTAACTTTCCACCCTCTGATATCCTTTATCTTAATGAAAATACATGAACCTCTGGTTTAACTATATGCTTTAAAGAGGCTTCAATGGCTATTTTGTCTTGTGTGTGCTCACCGCTCCTGATTAAGTCTCTCTCATTCTACTTACTCGCAGCAACAACATTTCCAAGGATCAGAAAAAAGGTATATTTTTGTTTATTTAATGAGCTTGGGTCAAAGAAACTCCCTCAGCAAGGAGTCCGATTCATTTTTACAATTATACAGCACCATCCAAAGATGGAAAGATACATTGTATTAAATTAAGCCTGAAACTTTATAAATGTGCATTGCATTGATAAAGGATAAAATAAGAGGGAAATGTTTGCAATAGGTTCCCCAGAAGTTTTTGGTATTTTATAAGAGTATTTTTGAAGGATCATTTTGGGAGTCTTTCCATTTGTACAATGTTTGCGACTTTCTAGAGTCTGCTCAAATTCCTTTATCACTAAGCATGTCTTACATAACTAATATTATTCAGGCTGTCTTGGAGTTTGTTCCATTAAAGATAAGGCTGATTTAATTTCTCATGTTACAAAACATTATAGTCTCTCATCACATTGTTATTTTTTGCTGTAAATCAGTTGATCATGCAGTCCCAACTGATTGTGGAGATGCTTTGATACATCTCAGGTGCTGGTGTAATCCCAAAGGGAAGTTAAAGACGCAGTTTTGCTTTTGTTACTGAGCTGACACTGAATTTAAATCTGAGCTGAATCTGCCACAGTCCTTGGCTTGCATCCAAAACTGAAAAACAGTGTTACAATGTCAGGTCTGGATATAACCTTCTCTTATGTCCTCAAGAGGTAGTACTCACATTTGATGTTCTAATTCCTATCTTTTGGGATCTGCACAACTCCTTGGCTTTGTTACAGTGACTATGCTGCTCACTCAATCAACTGTGGTCTGACTTCCCTTCCACAAGGAATCTCCTTGACTCACTGGTTGGCTGCCATCCCTGTGCTCGCAATCCAGCTTCCATTTTCCTCTCCTGGATGTGCCCTGGTCTGGGCAGCAATTTCTGAGAGTTTCCCCTTCCTCTTTATATCATTTTCACCCCTGATTATTAACATCAGTTGGAAGGCACCCTTCCTTCAGGATTGACATTTCTGGGAAGTATTACAAGATGAGTGAATTTAATTCCTTTGCCTCCAGGATAGATGGTTAACCCCTTCCTGCCCTGGTGCAATGTGATGTTTACCTACCATCACTAACATTTTGTCAGCTTACCTCACACTCAGAAATGGCTTGTTATTATATGGAACATCTGAAGGTATATTTAAATGAAAAATGTGTGCATGGACAAGAAGAAATTAAGTTGGAATTAAGCAAAGTTATTAGCATCTGTTGTATTTAATTGTTGTATATAGTCAGAACCCTGATAATATTTCATTCTTAAGTGGAGGCATTGTGATCTCAGAGGTAAGTCAACCAGCCACAAACCTTCCTCTCCAGTTCATTTGCATGCTTCAATTCTATTGGACGAAATGAGGCTGACAGGTGTGAGTATCCCTTTCTGAAATCCTTTGCCTATGGTGCTCAATCACAAAGGGACTAATCCCTTCCCAAGTCATCAATGTTGTGGGTGTATTTTCACACCATCTTCCACAAGCAAGCTGCAGAGTTCAGTCCTAAATCTGTGTTCCTCAGTTCCCCATATTTAAAATGGGAATAACAATCCTTCCGTTCTTCAAAAGGGTGTTGTGAGGATAAATTATTTAACATTTACAAGCTGTTCACGTAATAAAATGATAAAGACAGAAAAACCTATAGAAAAACATTAATGTTAACGGTTAACATTAGTCTGGGTTGTATTAACAGAACTGTTGCATGTAAGACATGGGAGGTAACTGTCCACTCTGCTCTGCACTGGTGAGGCCTCAGCTGAAGTACTGTGCCCAGTTCTGAGTGCCACACTTTAGGAAAAAAGTTGACAAATTGGAGAGTCCAGAAGAAATAAACAAAAATGATTAAAGGTTTAGAAAATCTGACCTCTGAGGAGGAAAGGTGTAAAAATGGTGCATGTTTAGTCTTGAGAAAAATAGTGAGGGGGGCCTGATAACAGCCTTCCAATAGGTTAACGGCTTTTATGAAGAGGACGGTGATCAATTGTTCATGTCCACTGAAGGTAGGACAAGAAGTAATGGGCTTAATCTGCAGCAAGGAAGAGTTAGGTTAGATATTAAGGGAAAAAATCAAACTACAAAGGTAGTTAGACTCTAGAATAGTCTTCCAAGGGAGATTGTGAAATCCTCCTCACTGGAGGGTTTTAAAAATAGGTTAGACAAATGCCTGTCAGGGTTGGACTAGATTTACCTGGTCTTGCCTCAGCGCAAGGGGCTGAATATGACTTCTTAAGGTCTGTTCCAGCCCTACATTTCTATGCTCTTAACTCTAATACACACATGAAATTAGCTCTTACCTGATGCAAACCTGTGGAACTCCATTGAAATCAATGGAGCGATGCTGCTTTATTCCAGTGAGGGATTTGATCCATGATTTTCTAATCCTGAGTATGTACCCTTCTTGCATTACACTGACAGAGCTAGTTAATTACCATAGAGAAATAAAACAGCTGGCAAAGCAGTTTTTCATTGATAATTTCTGCTAAAATGCCTTAATATCAGAGACATATAAAATGTCAGTAAGTGAAACAGCACACACATCTTTTGATAATGTCTTACTGTAGCAGAGTTAGACACTGTAAAAAAGCAGCCTAAGAAGTCTGTGCTTAGTGGTTGTCTCTCTAATGAGAGTTAATGGGAGTTACACACTTATGCAGAAGAAAGAATAAAGCCCGAAAAGCAAAGATGTCCAGAAAAATATCTACAAAGTTACAAAAAAATAGTTCTATACACTTATAGTCAGATTAGTTTCACCTGAAATGCACTGAGACGTGTGAAGTTAACTGAACCATAAATCATGTTTATAGTTAGCACTATTATTGTAATTGTTAGAATTGTTTTTAAGCAATAAAAACAGGTTTGTTGTATCCACCGATAATAGACCAAGTGACTCTGACTCGCAGCTATACAAACTATTTATGTCAGTCTAATTGTGCCTTTTAATAGGGCTCAACAGTGGAACCAAGCCAATTTTACAGTTACAAATATTGCTTTTGACCAGCAGTGTAGAATGTTAAAGCAATTACTTGGCTGTTATCAAACCAATGAAACTGGGCAGTTAGGATGCAGCTTTAAATAGGCCTGGACAAACCTGAGAGGAGCAATACAACCTTACAAGAGGCCTGATCAGAAGCCCATTGAAGTCAATAGAAAGACTTCCTATTGACTATTTATTTAATTCTATAGAACACTATTGCTTTCAACCTTATTAATTTCTACTGCTATTTTCCATAAAGTGGTATCTGTATCCCTTGAGAGTCTGTCATAGAGGAGTCCAACTCCACCCCCGTCTCGTCAGATACCAAATCTATTCACAGTGCTAAAATAAATCCCACATTTTTAAAGAAAAATGAGAAATGTATATTTTTACTTCAACCTAGGTGTTTCCCTCACCAAGATTTCCTCCCTGACACTTCTGTGGCTTGCCCCCAGAGACCTCTGGCTTACATCCATCAGTCCACAACCATGCTTCCAATATACCCAACAGGATCCTATTGCCCTAAATAGAAATGTCCTCTCTCTCCAGCTGTTCCTTTCCTGACTGAAGATCCCTTACCCCTAGGCAAAACTGCCTTTGCATAAATCCCTCTCCCTGCTATCTTCCATCCACCCCTCTCTGGTTATTCACTCAAGAGTCCATCTCCCCCAAAGAGAATTGCCCCAATAAAACGTTTCCCCATATGTTAAACTCCTAGGGCCATATTTAACTCTAGCATAATTCCACTGAAATCAATGGCTGAAACTGTCCCTTTTGACTTTTTGCATTGCAAGGCCTATTTCATATCCCTGTTGCATAACAGAAGAACACTATGGACTACACCTTCAAACCTGTGGAGGCCATGTGCCTCCCTAAAACCAGAATGTGTGTGCAAATTCATACTCAGATAGGCATGCAGATTAATGACAAAACAAACCGATTAAGATGTACGTCATTGTTTCCAAAATGGGCTCATAAATGAATGCAATGGGCTGGCAGGAGAAAGGAGACAGGGATCTTTTAAGGGTCTGCAAAGCAGCAAAGAGTCCTGTGGCACCTTATAGACTAACAGATGTTTTGGAGCATGAGCTTTCATGGGTGAATACCCACTTTGTCATCAGATCTAGACTAACATGGCTACCCCTCTGATACTTTAAGGGTCTGGTCTGAATTTGGTTTATGGGAGAGGGGAAAGGGAGACAGACTTATCTGAAGAAAACTAAGGGAGGGGGAACAGGAAGTGGCCAGCCCAGGCAGGAGCACTGACCCATCATGTGCTTTGGGGGAAGGTGGGAGACCAGTGCATTCCAGAAGGAACTACCTCTCATCAATTACTAATTAGCAGCAGCTACAACGAGGCAGCAGAGGAACTCTAAGGAGATTGGAAAAAATGGGATTCAGGGCTCCTAACATCCAGTACAGCAGGAAGCCTGCTCCCCCCACCCCTTAACCTTCCACAACAGACTGGGACCTGATGCTCAAGGCGGGTAAGCAGATGGCAGCCCTCCAAAATAGGTAGAACTGATTAAGGAAAGAATGATTACTTGCATTGTACAACTGCCAGGTATTCTGAGATAAGTGAATAAAGTTGTGGCCTAATTAAACCACATCCATTGCCTCTTGTCTGTCTTCCTGCATGGTGGGGACAATTATTATTGGCACCCTTTTTTGCCAATAGTTGAAATTTGGGGCCTTGTGGAGCAGTTTCAACTTGCATGAGAACTTGGGGATAGAGTTAGGGTATTTAGAAAATGTACATGTCCTGTTTCCTTGAACAGGTGCTGCTGTCTTTTGCCAAAGCCTCTGACCAAGCACCTCTGCCCTATTCAAACAGTTCCTTTGCCTCTTTCTCTCCAGAGAACCTAGCACAAGGGTGGTCAGCCTGTGGCTCCTGACCCATACGTGGATCTTCAGAGGTTAATGTGTGACTCCTTGTATAGGCACTGATTCTGGGGCTGGAGCTATAGATGCTAATTTTCCAATGTGCGGGGGCGGGTGCTCTCTGCTCAACCCCCTGGTCTGTCCCCACTCCACCCTTCCCCTAAGGCCCCTGCCCTTCCCCTGAGCCTGCCATGTCCTTGCTCCTCCCCTCTCTCCCATGGCCTCCTGCACATGTGGAACAGCTGATTGCAGTGGGTGGGGGAAGGGGGGGATAGGTGTGATTAGTGGGGGCTGCCAGCAGGCGGGAGGTGCTGGGGGCTGGGGAGCGGATGCGGGGCTGCTGATGTATTACTGTGGCTCTTTGGCAATGTACATTGGTAAATTCTGGCTCCTTCTCAAGCTCAGGTTGATCACCCCTGACCTCACAGACTCACTTTCTGATGACTGCTCAAACAAATTTTGTCTCAGCCCTCTTAGCCCCAGAGTTTGAACATAGGAAACCTCATTTGTGCCCTCTGAGTCACACAATCTTGCCAAGTGGCTCCAGGCACCCTCCTAATGGCAGGCCATTAATACCTTTCATTACATTTAGAAATAAGCAAGGAAATAGAAGCCCCTGAAAACAAGCAATGCTGTGTAGGAAGCTGAAACTTATAGACAGTAACACAGGGCACATCTACACTGCATCTGGGAAAGCATCCCAGCCTGTGCGTGGGGCTCAGTATAGAACTCTAAAAATTACTGTGTAATGTTTGTTCTATTCATTGTGTATTAATTATGTTGATTACTTAAGAATTCCCAGTTAACACTCTGAGATTTGGAAGGTTCTTGTCCCAAAACCAGGCCCAGTATTAAAATTACTGTTCAACTGGGAATCCTGATGAACATGGTTGCAACATTCATACGTACAAAAAATGTTCTGTATTTTAATCGTCTTTTTTTTTTTTTAACACATTTAGTGAAGTTACAAACCCGCTAATCCAGTGAGGTAGGTAGAGATGATACAGCATGTGCATCTGAGCATCTGTATACTTACATCATCCCTTGCAACAGGCGCCTAAGTGTTAGTCGTCCTCCTCATTGCCATCATCCTGGCATCTCCAAGAGTTACGTCTTCCAAGGCACATGAGCCAGGCTACAACTTTAACATGTCATGCTGATGCCACTGCATATTTGGTAATAGTTTCTCTCTTTTCCTTACTTGTAGTTCCTCACCTTACTAATTCTGGGAGGGGGGCTTCTCCCATAGGTTACTAGCCTGTTTACCTCATACTTATTAGGATATGTCAATTTGTTACCATGGCACTCTTGTCGTCAGATATCTGCTGATGTTCCTAACTAAAAAAGCCCCAGTTGCTATAAACTAACATCTTGTGGTTACCTGTCAGCCATTTAGTCATTACTGTAGCACTGGCAACTGGCTAGCTCAGGTCAAGACCTCAAAGAAGTGTTAAGTGTACCAATTCACTGATGGGCAAATTTTAAAGGAATGTTAAAAGGTGCTATTGTATATCTAGACCAGAGGTCTCCAAACTGTGGGGCACACTCCCCTAAGGAGCCATGAAGGAACACTGGAGGGAAAGGGGAACTGCAGAGCCCAGGCCAGCCCACACTTGGCCCCTGCTTCCATCCCCAGCTTCTGCCCCCCGTGGGTGTGGGCAAGCGACACTAAATCACACTCCCTCCTTACCACTAAAAAGTTTGGGGACCATTAATCTAGACTATTCACTCGTTTAGATGTTAATTGTATTTGTCTTCATCTACCTACATCCGTGTAATGGATATTAGTGTAACTCAATTAACCTGTTGTTGCTATATCCTTTTTCAGGTCCCATAACTCTGTAATTATCTTTACATTATGTAGGCATATCTACTTAATCAGCATTAGGTCAAAGGGCCTATATTTAAAGGTTTAGATGTGAAGTTCCTGGCTATCACATTGTGTTTACATTATCTCTAAATGACCCAAACTGAAGCCTTATAACTTTGAATGAGAAGGTTGTTGACTTCTAAGCATGGGTCATTATGTGAAGTATTAGGGAAGACCCACAGACTGTCTACTTTTAGTCAACAGAGCAAGACTCAGGTGGTGATGAAAATAACAGACTGTTTTCAACAATCAAAAGGCACATGGGGAGCAATTCTGCATCTCTGAATCATCAGAATTCTGTTAGGTGCATTCTAGATAACAGACAGAGGTTCCCAAAAGCCATTTTTGGGAAGCCCTGAGGAATTTAAGAAGAGACTGTAACAGACTAACAGATTACTAAACCTCTGCTATCATTTGGACTACAAACTCTGATCCAACTGTAATATATTTTGTCTGCTTTAACACACATTTCATAGAATATCAGGGTTGGAAGGGACCTCAAGAGGTCATCTATTCCAACCCCATGCTCAAAGCACAACCAATTAACCTTTTAATAATTTTTTTTCTTAGCTAATTTTTAGTTTACTAAAGAAACTGGCTACAGCGTGTCTTTGGTGTGAGATCCAGAAGCATCCAGTGACCTGAGTGAGTGACCAAGCCTTTGGGGTTGGATGAACCTAATATTTGGCAAAGAGAAGCCAGAGAGCGAGTCAGGGGACTGTCTGTGTCTCCAGAGTAAAACTAATATTATGACCCAGGAGTACACTTTTGCTACTGTCTTGGTGAAATCTAATGATAGAATGTATTACCAATCTGGGTTTTCTGCCATGGTTTCTGACAGTCTGATCTGAGTTTGGAACTCTTAGCTGTTAGGATATAGATATTCAGGCCTGTCTGCAAAGGTCTATACTGGTGTATTCTTGTCACTTAGCTAGTTATAGAGGTATAAAAGAAAGAATCAAAAATCACTATCTGTCTCTGTAATAGCCTTCTCTTACTGTGACAGGCTAAGGCCTTCAGCTAAGATGTAGTTAGGCAGCCATAAGCTGGGAAGTGTATGGTCACATTCTCACATTCCAAACTAGTCACATTGAAATAAGGTGCTATTGGGCTATTAGGAATACAATCCTTTCCTGATATTCCTATCACCTCCAGAGAAAGAGAAGAGCCTAGAAGATGTAAAAGGAAACTTAGTTTGATTGCATCCTGTCTGGCAAGAACTCACTTATCAATAGACACAGCTGGAGAACCCTTATGTCTGTATAGATGTAGTTGTGAAATCCTCACTTCTGTATTGTTTAGTATGTTTATTTGCATGGTCTCTGTCTGGTTCTTGTGTAATTGTTTCTGTGCTGTATAATTAATTTTGTTGGGTGTAAACCAATGAAGGTAGTGGAAAATAATTGGTTAAATAACCATGTTACAATATGTTAGGATTGGTTAGTTAAATTTCAGTAAAATGATTGGTTAAGGATAAACTAAGCAAAACTCAGGTTTTGCTATTATAGTCTGAAGTCAATCAGGAAGTGGTGGGGGAATGGGACAGGGACTGGGGATGGGGAATTAAAATCATGTCTTGCTAAAGGGAAAATGGGAACAGGGGATGGGACAGGACAGGGACACAGGCAAGGCTCTGTGGTGTCCAGGTGGGAAGGGGGACACTAAGAAAGGAAACTGGAATCATGCTTGCTGGAAGTTCACCCCAATAAACATCGAATTGTTTGCGCCTTTGGGCTTCGGGTATTGTTGCTCTCTGTTCATGCGAGAAGGACCAGGGAAGTGAGAGGGTGAAGGAATAAGCCCCCTAACATTAGCTATGACAATTATAATATTCTATCTTGTGATCTATTATGTTCTACAGTTAACTGTATATGTTAAGATTTTTGGGGCCTTATACTTGTTTAGCTAAGCGATTAGCTTACAGACCTCAAGCCTGTAGGCTCATTGCTTTACTGCCTTAACTTATGCCTGTTCCTTACCTAGCAAATACATATGCCTATAGGCAACAGTAGACATTGCAGCTCAGGCTGGAGCTTGGGCTCTGAAGCCTCAGGTGGAGGGGGATAAGCTTTAAAGCCTGAGCTCCAGTCCAAACCACAACATCAAAGCAATTTCTACAAAGCTATTTTTAGAATCCTAGAATGAGCCCAACTAGCACAAGTCTGTGGACGCAGCCTGGGAGGCTAGCTCCCAGATGCAGGGTAGCCATGGCCTAAACATCCTGAGTTCCTCTGCCCTTTACCCACAGTGCCCTGTTCTATCAATGGTCTTCTGTTTCATTGGCTGTGAACACACGTCTCAGAAACAATGTACAGGACAGGGGTAGGGCTAAGGTATCGCCATATTTAGAATGATCATTGAGGACGTACAGGGACATACAAACCTGCTAAAATATTTTCCGTCCCTCCTGTACGGTGGAGCCCAGAGTGCAGTAATGAAAAACTACCTCTGCCACTAGACTCCTTACTTGTGGAGCCTTATAAGTATTAATTCTCTATCGGGTCCTATTCAACATCTACATGCAGCCACCAAGTGAACTGGTATGATGACATGGACTCAGGTCCCAGCAATATGCAGATGATACATTGTTCTTCTTACCATTCACCACATACAGCTATGCCACTACCACCAAAATAGCCCTGGTGATTGGATGAGATCAGTTCACAGATCAACAACTAGTTGAAGTGGACCCTGGAAAAGATGGATTTTGTTTGTTTTACAGCAGTGCTTAGAAGCTCTGGCAGAGATTGAAGCCCAGTTGTGCTGTGCAATGTACGAAATAATAAGAGTTTCTGAACCAAATAGCTCATAATCTACATACACAAGACAAAGGGTGTGAGGGGAAAACATAGGCAAAGAGGGGAAGTGGCTTGTCCAAGGATACACAAGTCAGTGGGAATAGAATGCAGGCTAAAATGGAGTCGGCAGACTCCCACTCCAATATCCTATCATTTGGACCATGCTATCTGTACGTTTCTTACTTTCTCCTTATTTAGATCTGGATGGGTTTGTTGTTCTTAATTAAAAGAAAGTGCTGGGAATGCATAGTGATCTGGTCTGACACTAAGACCCAGCAGATGGCTTGCTCCCTGACTAACTGTTGCTAGTAGGGTGACCAGATGTCCTGATTTTATAGGGACAGTTCCAATATTTAGGGCTTTTTTTATATGGGCTCCTATTACCCTCCATTCCCTGTCCCAATTTTTCACACTTGCTCTCTGGTCACCCTAGTTGCTAGGCAACCAATAAGCCCAGCTGCACTTTCTTGGAACTAACAGTCTCTGATTGGCTGCTGGTTTAGCAGGCCCGCTAATAAGCCTGGCCCACAGCACAGACCAGTCGCTGTTCAACATGTACCATAGCTGTAGGTGTGCCCACTCTTGTTACAGTCCCTGTTCTATCAAGCTTCAGATTTCTACCTTCAATCCATGGTGCTGCCTCTAGCTGATCCTTGGGATCTGGCTTCTGTCCTTCTGGTGCTGATTCTTGGCTTCTTTCCTGGACTCTAACCATCCTAAACCCAGCTCTAACTGGTAGGCTGGACTCTTGTTTCCACTACTAAGACCGACCACTTATGGCCCAGTCGGCTATACCTCACAGGTATGTGACTCTTCCTCACTGGCTGCAAATTAACTTATCTGGACTGTCTAACTCTAATACCCTGGAAATCAAGAAATTGTACTGGAATCAGAATTCGAATTGCCCTTATTGGCATATAAGTCTAAAATAGTAGTTGTACTAATTGTACAATTACATCTTTAAGGCTCTGAAATTGCCAGAACAAATGGCTCTGGCAAACATTGTTTTAATACGTAAAAGGGGGAAGATTTATTCAGAGTGTTGTTGATATAGGCCAGCTGGCTTACTTTGTACAGATCTTGAAATACTTACCAAAGCATTAGCCAACAGACACACTGATAGCGTCATATCCTTAATATGTATAGACCAACTACAAGTAGGTTTGATGTCAAGCAGATTTTCTAATACATTCAGTGCTGAAACTTTGATCACAAGCTGGATCAGACCACTGTGAACAATGGGTAAATTGTCTTGACTCTGGAAAATCATTTGACTGGGTAGAGTGGGATGAAAACTGGAAATCCTCCCACAGATTAAGTTTTGGAAATAATTGTTTAATCTCAGTGAAAATTCTTTATACTTCTCTGCAAACCAGAAACACTGCTGGCAGTATTTTTGTGCACCATTTAAATTCTCATCGGGTGGCAGACAAGGTTATCCCCTCTAGCCCTCGCTGACCTCCACCCCTTTTTTGTTTTGCTTTTAACTAAATGTTTTACAACAATGCTTGATCTAGCAAGACTTTTATAAATCAGTCTGCACGTCGACAACACAGTTTGATGTCTTAGATGCAAAAAGCTTTCTGCAAGAAAAATTATAACTCAATTGTCTCAATTTTCAGGACATACAATCAATATTTTCCTAGCCTCCTATTGGTCCACCAGCTAAACAATCTCTCAAGTAACTGCCCTTTTCACTATGCTGCAACTAGATTAGACCATTGTGCTATGTATCACATTATTCAAATTACTCTTGGTAGAGAGAATCTCATTCTTCCCATTTCCCATCCTTAAATCAGCAAAGGCAGAATTTAGCAGGTGGGACTGACTCCCTTCCAGTGAGGTGTTTGGGATAAGCCTGTAATAGTCATTATTATTGCCCATATTCTGTGTTGTTTGACAACAATAGCTGTTATGTTTAGTAAGGACTAGAGTCTAAACTGGACTATGCTCCTGTGCAAGGGAGTAAGATGGACTAAGCACCTGCATCATGTGTCAATATGTAGGCTACTTAATCCTACATGCCTGTACATAATGTTTAAGCAGAGCTACATAACCTCTTACTCTCTCCCCAGAGTGGGGGTGGGATTGGGAATGGGAGGAGTCTTAGCCCCACTTCCCTAATCATTGTCCAGTGCAGCTTAAAAACCATCCCTCACTCAGCACTGTGCCTACAGCCAAAGTCTAGACCTTAGATACCAATGAAATCACAAAAGCAGTTATTCTTCCTTGTGGATGCGCAAAAGATTCAGATTAATTCAAAATGCTTGTATCCCTACAAAAAAAGAATGGGAGGGGGGCTAAATTTCCTGTTTCAAAGTGCCATTGCTGGCCTATAAATTATGCTATATTCTAGATTGAATACGTACCTGCCATGGCCTTAGTTGTGCTAATATTGCACATTCATGTTCATTGGTTTGTACTAACATCTCTCTCTCCTTGCTGTAAGCCTGAATAAACTTCCACAATGGGCCAAAGAGAACCGAACAGTTGAAAACACCCTTGAGAAAGAAATGGCTTTGCCCTATAAATATTGTGTGAATATAAAACAGACCCAGTGCACAACAATCCAGGTTTATCATAACTGACATCTGACCAAACTGCCTAGAAGTGGACACACAATGGTCTGGTCAGTTTAGCTGACTTGAAATACTTTGATTTTCTTTCAAGAAAATATTCTCCCCTCTACTCACTGTTTTAGATATTTGAAAACCAGGAACGACAAAGTAAATCACAAACTTTCTCCTCCTGAGTGGAGGCTCCTCTTTTATAGATATCTACTGAGAAACAACATTTGTCTGATTTTTTTCTGTTCTGAGTCTCTGGGTTCATGGGCCTGCAGTTCCCTCTCCCTTTTCCTTGACTTAAGGCCAAGTGGGGGAAATGTATGCTGATGATTGCTGGGGATTTCATTAACCCTCTTAGAGCAGTCACATAGGTTCATTATAAAATCAGTTATAAACAGTTTACTAGATTCAGGGCTACATTTAAAATCTTTCAAGCACAGCCTCATAGAAGAGACATGGTGAAGGTGCTCCACTCATCAGCAACTGCTACAGATACCAGGCCAGATTCTGTCCCTGCGAAAGAGTTCAGAGTGCAAAAGGATGGAATCAGATGCAAGTTTCCATTTCCCATATACATCCTATTTAAGAAGGTCCTATTGTAAAATGTTACTGGACAACAGTACATAACTTCGTCAGTGGTGCACTGGAGATTATTCTAATTGTAAGAGCGATGAATGGATGCATTGTAAATAAATAAAAATAAACAAACTCATGCCATGTGACTGAAACAGTATTCAGATCATTTGTTTTAAAGTTCAGTTAATGTTACAACGGTCTTTAGCGTGGTCATAAACATACAGCTAAGGGTAGCATAAAATCCTTCTTTACCCTGTAAGGGGTTAATTCCTCTTTTACCTGTAAAGAGTTAAGAAACTCAGGTAACCTAGCTGACACCTAACCAAAAGGACCAATGAGGGGATAAGATACTTTCAAATCTGGGGGCAGGGAAACAGGCTTTGTCTGTCTTTTCTGTTTGTTTGCTGGACACAGATCAAGGAAGCAAGCAATCCAGATCCTATAAAGTTAGTAACTATTTAGTAAGGAAATACGTTAGTTTACTTTTATTTTGGCGTGTGTTTTCCTTTGTGTAAGAGGAAGGTTTATGCCTGGTTTTGTAACTTTAAGATTTTGCCTAGAGGGGAGATCCTCCGTGTTCTTGAGTCTTTTGTTATTCTGTAAAGTAAAGTACTTACCATCCCAATTTTACAGAGGTAATTCTTTTATCTTTTCTTTAATTAAAATTCTTCTTTTAAGAGCTTGATTGATTTTTCATTGTTTTAAGTTCCAAGGGTTTGGGTCTGTGTTCACCTGTACCAATTGGTGAGGATATTATCCTCAAGCTTCCCCAGGAAAGGGGTGTAGAGGCTTAGAGGGATATTTGGGGAAGGTAGGGCTCTAAGTGACCCTCCCTAAATGTTTGTTTAAATCACTTGGTGGTGGCAGCATTACTTAATCCAAGGTATAAGAGAGAAATTGTGCCTTGGGGAATTTTTAACCAAAGCTGGTAGAAATAAGCTTAGGGGTCTTTCATGCGGGTCCCCACGACCCTAGAGTTCAGAGTGGGGAAGGAACTTTGACAAACGCTCTCCATCTTCTCCCTTCCAAACAACAATTTAGAGATGATATTTTCAGAAAATAAAGGAGGAAGAGGTTTATGCAAACAGGTCCTTACATTTTAGGGGGGTTGTCTTTTGATTACCATCAACTGACCAACTTTTTCTTTCATATGATTACTCCAAACTTTTGAAGGATCTTCCTAATCTTATTTATTACCATCGATTGGTTCCCCTAGCATTGGAATTACTTTAAACAATTTCTTTATTGACTTGGCCTTTTAAACCTTGTGACCATTGACTTTACATTTATATTCTCATACAGCAACAGACATGCTGGCACTATGCATTGTCTCTATCTCCTTTCTTCTGTGTCTATCCTCTTATCCCCCTTCCTCTTCTTTTGTCCTTGTTTCTCTCTCTCTCACTGTTGCATTATGTCATTGTGGATCAGTGATTAATGTTCGCACAGTTATTGCTTTTACTTATCCTATATCAACATTTTCAATAAAAGATTCAGAAAAAAAGGTAGAGAATGAGGCCTAGATGGGATTATACAGTGCTGAATCAGCAAGATACTTAATTGCATGTGTAAATTTAGTTTAGCTGGTACTACTCTTATGCTTAAAGTTATGTGTGTCCTTAGATTCCTTGCTGAATCTAGGTCATAGGCAGGGGAGGACTGTGCCTCATGATTACAGCTGGCCAACTATTACAAAAAAGAATTCAAACATTTATTTGAATGGAAACCACACATCTACTTCCACTGTGTTCAGAGCTCCTTCTATTTGCCTTCCTCTAAAGCAAAAGCAAATTTTTATTCAGAAGAATGTTCACTGAAAGGGAAAAATATCAGAAATGCTAGTGTGAATGCATGTTTGCATGAATATTTGAATTGGAACCATCTACATGGCCATCTGTATAGCTCTGTAGGTTTGGGAGTTATTAAAAAGCTAACACGTGACTTGGGGACCAATTACACAATGCAAATAGCACATTACAAAGAGCTAATACTTTAAGCAATAGCTACAGTGATTAATTCAAGAGCATTCCATAGGCTGAAGTTTCACTAAACCTTTTCCTTTTTAAAATGCCAGATTATTTTTTAGAACTGGTTGAAATTTTTTTTTAAAGTTCATAATTTGAATAAAATTTCATTATGCAAATTGTTCATGATAAAAAATATCACCATTTTTCAACCAGCTCTTGTTGTTACAAACCATTCATCAAATAATTCTGAATATCAAATAAATCCATAAAATTCTGAACACCCATTCCTGATCTCTCTCACTTTGGCGTAAAGCAGAAAGAACATCATCATCAAAAGCATTACACAAGTGTAAAATTGTTGTTAAGTCAGAGTAGAATTAGAATGAAAGACACTTTGCATGAAATTCAAAAAGGGGGGAAAATGGGTTAATCAAATAAATGGTTTCCTGCAAACCCTTTTTCATAGCTTTACTCAGGATGGCTCTAGCTGGATAAGGAGGGTCCTTGTAACCCAATGAGCAGGTAGATGGAATCAATTTGAAAGACTGAGCCATTGTCAACGTTTAAAAGGGTTTAATGCTACAGGCACACCAGTAGAACTATACTAGCAAACTCCTCTAGAGATGATACAGCTTATGTCAACAAAAGATAATGTTATATCAGCTCCTCAAATGGAATAAGCGAAATACAAGCAAAAGGACTTTGTTGCCATATATACAATGTCCACAATAGGGCTTTTTATCAGCATAGATACGTTGGTAGGGAGTTTGATTTGACGACACTCCTTACTGACATAGTTATGCTGGTCCAACTTTCTAGCACAGACCAGGCCGTAATAGAGACAGAGGCAATATCTCAAAAACTACCATTTCAGGGAAGTATCCAAATTTATGGAAGATTATAAAGATAGAATAAAACATTGTGATGTTCACCATTGCTAATTTGAGAGTTCATCTCAAAAGAGCCATGTTCTGGTTGTTAGTGGCTAAAATCATTGTGGTATTTGGCTTCCTAATCACTGAGCCTTTATCAACAATGTAATAAAAGTACAGAAGTCAGCTTAGTGCTGCATTCATCACTAATTGCAGCATCTATGTTTGTGTTATTCTGCAGAGAACAAACCCATTTTTCACAAAATACACTAGACTCAGATAGAACATGACTGTGTTACATCTTAGTTAATTCTCCATTAGGGCTGGGAGCTGTTGATTTAGTCATTTGGGCATGGTGAAATGAGTCTTGCTAAATGGAAGCTGAATCATTCCATCACTAGAATTGGCAGAATTTTTTTTCTTCACGGGAAAAAAATGGCCTTTTAAAAAAAATTGTTTGTGGACAAAAATGTCAGCATTGTTTTTTTTCTGTGTGTGTAAGTTTATGCCCTTTTCCCCTTGATATATTTTTCAAAATGTTTAGCCAATCCCAGTTTTCAGTTAAAAAAATAGAAAAACCTTATGAAAGTCTAAAAAAAAGGCAAAAAATTAAATCAACTTGAAATGTCAACATTTTGATGAAAGTAGTTTTTCATTTTTTGACCAGTGCTATGCATCACTGAACAGACTCTGAGGGACGTAAACTCCTAAACTTCAGTAATCCCTGGAGTAAATGACTATTCTTTCTCAATCCAGTTAATTTCTTGCTCCAGATCTTTGAACTTGCTTATGTGCATGAACCCCAAACTTGTAGGCTGTTTTTGCATGCATCTTCCATTTGCAATGTGTGCCTGCTCTCAACATTAAAAATGTGCAACAAATCCCAGTTCTGCACAGCAGTACATATATTTAGTCATTCTGAAAATCTATGCCCACTCTGGGGTAAATCTTCAAAATGATGCATCAGCGTTGTTTCTGCAAGCTGTGCATACATAAAAAGAAAATGTGAACTAATTTATATTTTCCATAAATGTGGCATACGAATGTAAAACAATTCCATTCCTAAATGACAAAGCACAAATGGATGAGCTAAGTGAGGTCATTTACCCAAGGGCCAGTTTTGAAACCTTTACTTGCAGTAACGAGCACTCACTTGTGCAAGAAGTTCCACTGTCTTTAAGAGTTCCACAGGGACTTTTAATCTCCCAAGTGGATTTCAACATAGTTAAGGGACAAATTGTTCTTCAAAATATAGAGAGAGGCTTTTCACACTTCCAACTGTATGGTACTGTTCAGGCACAGCTTTATAGTTGGGCTGGTTCAAAGGCACAGTCGCCGGTGGGAGCCATGGAAGTCATCATAGTTAAGCTTACCATAGATTGCCAAGTGGTTCCTTGTGCATTCAGCCACTTTCCTCATCTTTTTGGAAATGCCAGTAGTCATAGCAGTGTTAGGGTATGTCTACACTACAGTGGCACAGCTATGGCACTGCAGCTGTAGCACTGCTCTGTAGATGCTTCCTACAGCAAGAAAAGGGTTTTTTCCATTAATGTCGGTCATCTACCTGTCCGAGAGTTAGTATAATACTTTTGTCAACCGAGCTGTTTCTACAGTGAGGGTTAGGTTGACCTAACCGTCTTGCACAGGGCACAACCTTTTTCACAGCCATGAGCAATGTAGCTATGTCAACCTGTATTTTAGGTGTAAACCAGGCCTAAGTCTCACTTGCTTCCCACAGTCTCTGAGTATAAGGATTGCACTTGTGGCTACAAGGGGATGAGCACCCTCAATTCAACAAGACCAATGAACTCAAATTAAGGTGGCGATGTGAGAAACAGCCTACGTCCTGGGTTCAGATGCAGTTGGACAGAATGAGAGCTAGGGTCAGTACAGTGGGGGAAAAAATGGATTGATTCCAAATCAGAGTCAGTAGAGTCCCTCCTCAAACACCTATTGCGGAGGGAGTGAAAGAATGTGGGGGAGAAACAGAAATATATTCTAACCGGTTTGCCCATTCCTGGCCGAAAGCTAAATTGAAACTGCTACAATTAACAATTTTTGTTGTAACAGTGAATATGTGCTCAGATGAGGGCGTTAGTCACAAGGAATGGCAGTTTAGAACTGTTAATTTATATGTTAAAAAGTTCCTTTTAATTAGAGCTGGATGAAAACTTTCCCATGCAAAGCAAACCTGACACATTTTGGCTTCTTTACATGCTGGCAAAAAGAAAGTGGGTGGGTGGGGGAATAAAATCACATTTTTTTCACATTTAGTTTAATTTGAGGGTTAAAGAGAAAAAAAAAGAGGAAAAAATGGCCTGATTCTCCTATTACTCACACCAGTATAAATCAGGAGCGATGCTATGAAAGTCAGTGGAGTTACACAGGGGTGAAACTTGACTGAGTGTGAGGAGAATCAGATTCAAAATGTGTGCACCCCAGTGAGGGGAACAAGTCTCAAGTCTGACCAGTCTGGGAGCAATATATCAGATGCTGTGCATGGGGCAGAAACAAAATGGGAAAGTAGGTGGGAAAATCAAGAAGAAGAAACATTTGAAACTGGATTCATTGGTCTGCCACAATCACTTTGTGCCACTTTGACCAAATACACCCCCATATTCAAGTCCTACACACCATTGTAATAATCTTTGTACAAAATATGCTTTATAAGGTATAGAATCATAGAATATCAGGGTTGGAAGGGACCTCAGGAGGTCATCTAGTCCAACCCCCTGCTCAAAGCAGGACCAATCCCTAGACCCTTAAATGTCCCTGTTAAGGATTAAATTTACAACCCTGGGTTTAGCAGGCCAATGCTCAAACCACTGAGTTATCCCTCCCTTGCAAAAAACCAATAATTTGCTGGTAGGAAGTATTATGGTGAAGTGTATGTAGCATTTAATGTAAAGTTATGAAACCCACCTGAATGATGTTCGTAGCACATGCTCAAACCCATGTAGTCTCTATTAGGCAGGTCTGGTCAAGCAAGTCTTAAACAAAGGAATGTGTGTTTACCTCAATTTACATATAAAGTAGTAAACAGGGTCCTGGAAACAGCAAGAGGGAGACAAGGCAAATCTGCATTTTAGCAAACAACAGCATGAAACTTCTTTTATCACATGACCCGATGTCTCCATCCTCGCAGCTGGAAGGAACTTTATCGAGGGGTAACCCTCAGGAAAATGCATTTCAAAGAGTGACTGAACTAGAAGGGTATGTCTATATTGCAGTTAGACATCTGTGGCTGGCCAGTGCCAGCTACCTCAGGGTCGCAGGACTTGGGCTGTGGGGCTGTTTAATTGCAGCATATATTTCTGGGCTTGAGAACCCTGCAGGGTGGGAGGGTCCCAGAGCTCAGGCTGCACCCCAAGCCCAATAATCTACACTGCAATTAAACAGCCCCACAGCCTGGGCCCTGTAAGCCTGGGACAGTTGCAGGTTTTTAATTACAGTATAAACATATCCTAAAAATGAGGGACAAAAGCACCTCAAGTTCTCTCTCCCTATCCATCTCTCTCTTTTCCACCAAAGATGACAAAAGAAACAACTTATGGACTTTGGGGGCAGATCCTGACCTGAAATTTGGTCAGTCCTGTTGCTGGGAGCTTGTGGTGAGAATTTCTTCTTGAACCAAGTCTAGTTTGGCAAGCATTTTATCTTTGTTTCTCTTGTAACTATTTCTGACTTGAATGCCTTATACTTGTACTCACTTAAAAATCTATTTTTGTCATTAAATAAACTTGTTTTATTCTTTCATTAAAACTAATCCAGTGTTGTCTTTAAACTGAACTGGGTGAGTAATTCCATTTATGGTAGCAAACTGTTGTGTATTGGTCCCCTTAGAGGGGAAATGAACCTAATATATCTGGACTGTCCGGGAGAGGGCTCAACAGTGCAAAACACATTTTTGTTGGAAAATTCAGGACTAGAAGTGTGTTGGAATCACCCTGAAAGTAGGAACCGAGGCTGCCGGAAGTCAGAGTGTGGCTGGCGTTTGCTCACAGGCTGCTGGGGTCAGGGCTTGGAATATACACAGACACTGAAGGTGTAACCTTCCTGCCATTTGGCTCTTTGTGAAGAGCCCAGGTTGGGAGCTACAGCAGCAAAGCATTGTGAGGTGCCCAGGTTGCAGAGAAGAGGGGGACAGCCCGTCACTGGTCTGGATTGCACCCCAGAGTGAGTCAGCCATTTACACAACATAGAGTGAGACTAAAATGGCTGGAGAGTACCCCTGGTGTGACTGAAAAGAGGAGGCTTGTCACTGATGCAAAGGGAGTGTTGGAGCAAGGCTGTGTTATGCCGGATTCTTGCTGTTGTGGAACCTCATTCCAGTAGTATAAGTTAGAGGTGTCCCCATTCTGTTTCACACACCAGGGCCAGGTGGCTAAGAATCAGAGTTTGATTGCAGTGGAGAATCCAGCCCATTGACTACTCTGGTAAAGCTTATAATTTACATCAGGTAAGAATTAGTGCTGGGCTAGATCCTCAGCTGGTGTAAATCAGAAAAGCCTCACTGACTTCACTGGAACCACCCCTATTTAGAATGGTAAAAATGACTTGCTGATTTGTGTTTCATTTAGGGATGCAGAAACTTCTGAGGTGACTGAGGCACAGCCTCTATGGCTAACCAAATTCCAACAGGTTTTTGTTATTACTTTAAATTGGTTTGAATTAAAATAAAATACACTGAAACTCAATTACTTCCTGCTACCCACTCCTAGCAAATATGCTAGGCCAAGACTCTTGTGTCATACCTATCCAGATAAGTACCCTACCTAAACTAAGGCCATGAAGTAATTCCTTTCACCACGACAACTACTCTGAGACTCTAATCCTTTGTATTTATATCCATCCAGCTGCTCTTTCTGTCAGGAGATCTTCCTTTGACTTGAATACAATTTTCTGTCACTTCTCCTGTTTGACTACAAACTGATTCTCCACCACTTGCACCATTTATGGCTGTGCAAAGTAGAGGTAACGTGTCACCATTCTGGTTTAGTGGATTTCAGCACCTATTTTGCACTGGTGTAAATGGCTGCACAAAGAAGCGGGAAATCATGCTTTCATCTTTTTTAACTTAGTCCTAGGGCTTCATTCTCCATTCAGTTTCTTCATGCTGATGAAACTCCATGGAGAAAATCGGGCCCTTCCCCCTTTAGGGAAAGCTTTTCAAAACCCCAAAGGACAATGGTTAGGCACTGAGTTGGGTGCCTCACTATCTGTGCCTTTCAGAATCTCCCCTTTAGCACCTAACTATGAAATCAGGTGCCTGACTCTTAGGCACCCAGGCAAAGCTTGTCAAAATACTACCTTAACAAAAAAAATTTGCCAGAAAGTGTTTTTTCAACTAAACAGAAATTTTCACATACACACAAACACCCACACACAAATCAATTTTTGTACTAAAGCTTTGCTGAAAAACCCCAAACCAATCTTTTTCAAATTTCAGATTTTTTTTCATTTTTCAATAATAAAAAAACAAGCAAACAAAAAATCAAAGAAAGTGATTGTTGTTTACTTCAAAAAAATTGGGGGGAGTGGGAAGGAGAGGGAAAGCGAATGTCCTAACTAGCTCTACCCTCACATTTGAAAAATGTGGCCAATGTTTTTATTTTAAACTGAAACAATGAAGAAGCCTTTGCCAGTAAGTACCCGTTTCCTTTTCAGTAACTATGGCAGCCTTTGCAAACACTCTAAAATGGTGTCCACTCTTTGTAGAATGCCCTGTATATGTGGCTCCCTGCTGCTGCTGCTAAGCGTCACACTCAGAAAAAGTGTCTTTTTTTTCATTCTAGCCTTTCACTGTGATCTAAGTGTTTGCTTTACAGCATTGTTTCAGATTTCTAATCTGAGGCTAATTAAATGTCATCACTTACAAAAGCCATGGGTGTGATTCTCAAGGAACACAGCAGTTCCGTGAGTGTGTGGAAAATGAAATCAGACAATGAAAATAGCCTACAGCACTGAGAGCTGTAAGGCCAAATTATCTGCGGGTGTCAGTGCACTGATTTTGGTGGAGTTGTGCCAGCAGAGAATTTGTCTCAAACAGTCATTTTGAGAGTGAGTGAACTATAAGCAAAAGTGTATTAACAACCGCCTATCATATGACATTCGGAGGATTAGACTTGACTGTCTCTTGTCCAGTGTGCTATAAAGGCCACAAGAGCCCATTTCCCATTGCGCCCCCCACCAAAGGTAAGTCACAGTTGCTGGTCCTCCTACCACTGCCTGGTATACTAGTCCCTCCACTCCAGCCAGCTGAGTAGGCCAGCTGCAGATAGAGGAGCGAAAAAAAAAAAAGGGATGGTGCATCACCCACACTCCCTTTGTGTTTGACGGCACAATGCTTCCCAGAGCTCCCCTTGCTTGGGGTGATGCAATTCTACACCCTCCCAAACTGGGCCATTGTCCATTGGGCAAAATCAGTCCCTAAAAGTATAAGCCTGCTCCCCAAAGCACTTGAAATTTCATGCACTGTAGTATGACAGTAACTCTGAATGATACTTCCAGCAGGTTACATTGGGGTTCTGCCTTGCCTCATGCAGGAAGCAGTAGCTACTCTCCATTTCATTATTTGTGTTACCGTCGATCCCTTTCACCTTAGTCACTTTGATTCTCTGGTTCTTAGACCATCTAAGTCAGGAAAGGGAAGTCACTTCTCCCTGGCAGTGTACATGCATCCCCAAGGAACTTAGTGTATTCTTCTCCTTCAATTACCATGTCTCTCCAAAATGAAGGCTTTTGTTAATTCAAGCTGCAGTCCTTTAGCGTTACAGGAGGAAAGCTTTGATATGGAATAATAAAAGCTATTGCAGATCTGAAATTGTACAGCTCGATCTGCGGTAGCAAAGTAGGAGATGAATGCATTTGTTTTCTCTGACCTTATCAGGTTCAGTTAATAGCCTTGGTAAAATTAATCTATATTTTAAGTTTCTAACTATCTCTATCAAAATTACTAGTAGTTATTTCCAGCCTGAGTGGAGAACCAAATGAGAATTTAATTTCTAAGAGAATTTCATTTTCTAGTCAAAGGGGATCACAACTACAGAGAATCAGCTGACTGCCTTTTCTTCCTTAAGCTCTATACAATACGCAGGGGACTTTGTACAATGGCTTGGCACAGCATATGGGAAAAATGTATTCAAAGGTCATTGCTAACAAAAGCCTGAACTGGTTTATTGTTTCCTTGTTGGCAAAAGAATGTCCTTCCTTCCTTGTTATACGGAGGATAGGAAACTGCACAGTATGTGCGTGCATGTATGTACTGTCTGTGTACAGTAGATGAGCAATGGAGATCATTCACTATCATTGAATAATGAAATGCAGCTATTTGAATGGTGATCCATCATTTTTTTCCCTGTAGCTATATTAGCCGCATGACTTCAAACCCTTTCTCCAAAGTCATGAAACAGCATTTGGAACTGAGCCCAAGGAAGCACGGCTTCTATTCTTGTTCACACAGCTTCACACATTTAAATGTAAATGTTTCATCTGTGGGGTGGGGGGAGGGCGAGAATAGCAAACTTTTCACTTAGTATTTATCTAGTTAAGGCCATCTAAGATAACCAAAGTATGCTTTGGAAATAAGGTCAGTGACCATAACAGATTATATAAAGAGTGTCTGAAATCTGTGCCCACTCTTGCACAAATCAGAACACCCACACTGAACTGAAGCCTGAATTATGTACAGAAAGGGTCATCTGCTGGCATTAGAACACCCTGTGACTTCTGGGAAGCTATTATTTTTTATATACTGTGTATGGTAGTGAAGGTAGGTGGGAAGAGATCACCTCTTTAGTTAATGATGCTGTTTGAGACAAGCATGAGGGATACACAAGCATATTGAAATGACACTGCTTTGTATAGTATACTCCGTAATGAGCATAATCACGAGTGTCCAACATATTGTCTACATTGGAACTAGTATATGCAGCACGCGGCTGCTATTGCTCAGAGGTTTTAAAGGAGCATTCACCAATCCAAAGGAGATTTATGGGTTTCTTCCATATGCATCTTATCTTGCTTATGCCCACATGGACACAGAAATAACCTTGTATATATATTTTTTCCAGCATTTTGCCCTTGTCTGTTCACCACTAGCCCTGAGAGCCCCAATTTATGTAACTAATCCCTTGCTGTAAAGTACGTATAGACCTACACAAATAACTTGTAACATCTAATTAAACTAAATTGTAATCAACAGACTTTATCTTTCAACTACTGTGTACCAGGGAAGCTTTATCTGTTGAAAATTAACTGTAAGATTGGCTTGACTTTTTAAGGCACTATGTGAGTTTCTCATTAGCCCTATTATCATTTCTGAATCATAAATATGTAAATGATGAGTTTCACACGGGAGATTTAATTCTGTGCTCTTATTTCTGATTAGCTGGAAATATACTCTGGCTCTGTCAGATAATTGGTAACACTGCACACCAAAAGGCATTTCCCTACGCTTCATCAGAAACAGCTGAAATTAAAGAAGGCAGCACTGTTACATTTTTGACAGTTTTGTAACACCAACTTGTTAAAGTTTTAACTCAGCCATTAATACAACTTATGAATTATTAACACAATTTCTATGTCATGAATTTAAAAAAAACCTGGAGATTTGAGCCTGGAGTATAAATGTTTTAGGAAAGAGAGTTCTTTTTTCACCCCTTTTATTTTTTGATCTGCTTTTGAAACAAAACACACCCATTTAATTTGAGTAAAGGGGAGGGAAAGTCTCCAGCTAGTATTTCCAATCAGTTTGTCTAAAGATTGCAAGTCCCAAACCAAGCTCTTTTTACTGGCAACAATTATTTTCCCCCTGAGCTGTGGAGATAAATGTGTTTGTTTGAAGTAATAGCCTTACAAATTGATGGAATGACAAAGTGAGTGGAAGTCTCAAAATGTTTGTTTGGTAAAGCTCTGTAAAATATTCACTATGAAACACAAAACCACGTGAAATGCGGATGACTTCAAGTTTCATTAAAACATTGAATTTAAACCAGGGTAATTGAAACATTCAGGGATTTTTTGCAGAAATCTGGGCTGAGTTATCAGTTTGCACCAAAAGCGTGTCAGGTCCATGGTTCTGAATGATTTCAATGTAAAGCAAGGAGGAAATGTAGTTGTTTCCATTATGTTTTGGTTTTGAACGCAGAAAAAAATGCAAAATTTAAAGAAGTGAAAAAGTGTAGCACGGAGTGAAAGTTTAGAAGAAATCCCTAAGCCTGTTCAGTTCTTGGCCTCCCATATGAGGGAGGGTTCCAGTTGTGATTTTGTGTGTGAGAGCATGAACTGACACATCTGCACTAAGAATTGGAATGAGGCCACAATGTCTACGCTGCACAGTTAGGTCTGGTGGCCATCATCCAGGTGGAGCATCTGGGGTCTCAGCACCCCCACCCTTGGAAAGCCATTACTGTGTCCTCAGTGTCTCTTGCACTCACCCATCTGTGTCCGTGGCATAGGGTTCTTTGTGCTGAGACACTCTAGGATTCTTTCCCAGTAAACTGGGTCAATTGCTGGAGAACTTCCAGTCTTCGCCCAACTCCCTGTTTGTCTCTAACCTATACTGTGGAAGCACATATAAGAGACTAACCATCCAAGTGCGTACCTAGAGTCCTGGAAAGGTTTGTACAGCCCATTCTGATGCCTGTATTGTTGCAGCTTTACTGCTACTGGTACCCAATTTAGCTTAGGTATGTCTACATGTAGTGCAATTACACCTCTCACTGGAGTGTAGACATATCCTAGCAGCCTACACACAGATAGGTGACCTAGAAAGAAGACTGCTTCATCTTCTCTAGTATTCAGGGAGCACAACCACCATTCTAGCTATACCCCGTGCAGGATGTTCATGGGAAGGGACTTCCTGTTTTTGTGTCTCCCCCTTTCACTGTTCCTTACGGTCTGATCAAAGCAGACAAAACAATGGCTTTTAAGGTGTACCTGAAAAAGCGTACCACACCCAGTAAACAGTACTCAATTTCTCTCTTTCTCAAAAGAGCATACACATTGAAAAAATCAATACTAATGTTGTCTAATGCTAATCAGCGGTACCTTTGCCTTCTGATACCTACGCTATATTCAAGGTAGAACTGGGTTTGGGGAACATTGACAAATTTCAGACACATTTTTTGAACATTTTAATGTTTCCTCTCTACCCCCCAAAGTTTTTCAAAAATTAAAAATGTCAACCATCTTGATGGCTTGTTGGCAAGCTGAAAAAAATTCCTCAAATTATCTAGGAAATACTGACTTGCTCCATAAACTTAGCAGGTATTGAAACTGGACTTTCCTATTTTTATTTCCACTGGAATAAAAATTTACAACCTTTGAGATTATATTTTTCCATTGTAGTGTTTCCTGGCTATCAAAGCTACGCAAGCCAAATTCACCCCAGCAGAGCCAAATTGAGTGCAACTATTGACTTCAACAGTGAAGTTATGATTGAGTTTATTGAAATTCACTACTCCATAATGCTGGGTGCTGAATTTGCTAATTGAATTTCAAAATTGATACAAAGCTGAGTTTGTAATCTCACTATTATTTCCATGGGAACAAAATGCAATGTCACAAGCAGAGGCTTATTGGCATCTTTGCTGTTTGGTATGCTGCCCCCAAGGGTGCCTAGTGTCAGATATGCCATGGAGCTACTTTGTGATTTCAGTAGAACTTGGGGGGAGGGGGGGGCGGAATCAGTGGAATGCTGCCACAATGGAGAACTACTCGTTCTTTAGTTATGGCTACAGTAAGGACCAATTCAAGTACAAGAAGCTGCAGCTAAGCTGTGAGAGGGCAAATGCAATTGTCATCACTAATAGCAAACAATATCCCAATATATCTGTATGGATCAGGTAAATGACAGACAAATCCAGGTGATGGATGCAGCATAAAATAGATGCTAGATTAGGGATTCTCAATCTTATTCATAGTGTGGCCCACCCAGTAAGATGTTCATGGACCATCTCCCTTCCAGCTGGTGACCTAACAATATTCTTGTTGGAATTACAGCAATTGTTTACATAGAAAATTAATATCAGGCATGTATTTAAGGTATTTTAGCTCTCTTTGAATTCAGTTTACCAGGTGGAAACCAGTCAAAGCACTATCATGTGATGAACCAGCATTCTGTCTGCTACTGTCAAGGTCTCCATAGACTACAGTTTGCAACAAATCACAGAGAGAGGATTAACAAGTTTCTTTTTAGTTGAAAATTGTTTGTTAAATGTCTGCAGCCTCTGAAATTATGGCTGCAAAGTCTTCACAAGCAATTATTTGCTTTCAAATGAGTATTTGTATATGCAAGTTTTGTGGCTTTGAAAGCACAGAACATGTGTGTACAATTTTAAGCCTCAAATTTACAAATATAGGCATTTGGGGAAGATTTGAAAAGGCGGCCTGAAGTTCATATGCATAAATATGAGAAGAACATTACCACAACTCAGCACATAAAAAAAATCAGACTTTTGCACATTTAAACATCTAAATGCTCTATTTGCACTCACAATTGTGGTTATTACATGCACAAATGTAGAGATGCAAATATAAGTTCATATTTATGGAAGACCAGGTTTTTCTATGTACTTAAAATTTGGCCTTTTGTGACATCATCAACACAATCACTAGTAATTCAAGATTTGACAAATGTTCATGGAGCATGAATGCCTGGAAATTGGGGTGGTACCAAGAGAGTACCAGGAAGCAATAAAGACACAACACATAACGACTGTCTCAGACAGAAAAAAACTCCACTGACTTATCCCATGGTCTCACCTTTCAGCTGAAGTCATTTTTTAGCCATGCTAAACCTGAGACCTAGATGGAAGCTCTCTTCTACAACCTTGAGCTTTCATGGGATGCCCTGCCTTTAGTTCGGAGTCTGTGAAAATTACAGCCTCTTGACTCATTTTGCACTTTTTTCCATATGTTTACTACTTTCACCAGTGCCATTCTCTAATATATATTATCTTTTCTCCCCTGTAGCCTTGTTCTTTAATCTTTATTCAACAGATATGCATGTCATCATTTCACGGAGATAGCAATCTAATTTTAGGGAACAGAGAGAGAGAGATGTACTCACCAGTCAGGTTCAGATGGAAGAGACTTGCTGATAATCAGGGTGACATGGAATCTCTAGGTCTAGTCTCAAAGTATTTGAATGTGGACTGCCTGTAGTTGAAGGATAAAAGACAACATTTGTTTTATGTCTGTGGAAATCAGTTTACGCTAGGCTTAGTCTCTAGTTTTTTTTAATACATCTTTCAATAATTTTTTTTAAACATCTCAAGCATAATTAGCAGTCGATGTGGTAAACAAAGCTAAGCAAAGCCCTGCTTTTGTCTTGTATTACATTTGTTTTAAAATTACAAACCAGCAGGGGCTGGTTCCCTCCTTCAACCCCTCCCTCCGACTTCCAGCCTGCTCACAATTTTTCTCTCATTATTCAAGGGAATAAATATATAGCTTTAGTAGGGTACAACAACAGAAATATCCAACCCTTCAAACTAGCGCAAACCCAGATGATTCCAACTTAGTGTTCACCTCCAACCTTAAATCTCACTTCAGGGAGAATTTTCTCAAACATTAGAGAAAACCATACATTTGCCCTCTTTTGTTTTCTGAGTCACACAATGATCATGGATGCTGGTGTTTCTTGGATAATAATGGCACTGATGGCACTGGATTTTTATTACGATGAGGGAGTGACCTCTCCAAAATTAAAATTTACTGACCATTTTAAGCTCAATTTTGTCACCTCCCCTTTGACAGGCCTTATTTTAAAAAAAAGACGCACAAGGTGAAACTTACTTGTAAGACCTTAATGAGATGTAGGGCCACATTCTTGGTCCTTTTCTATCCTGTTTGTGCTTCCTTGGTGGTGTACAGGGCACAAGGAGCTGTCTTAACTAGACAAAGGAGGATACCCCTTGCTTAGGGCTTTCCCCATACAGTAAAACTAGTATAGATGCCCTTACACCACCCTCTCTTGGTCATCCCACTATATGTTTTTTGTTTTGTGGGGTGGGGAGGAAGTAATTCCAACACAATAACCCATTTCCACTGTCTTTTCATCACCTCTGCACTCCTCATCCCCTCTGCACTCCTTCCTCAGCTTCATGGTTTCTGTGTCTATGGCAGCAGAGCCACAGGGAGAAAGTCAAACCTCTCTTCTTGTCAACTCCACCTACTTCTGTTTGGGGAAATGAAGTCATGCTGCTGCTGTCACCTGGAGGCATCTTGGGGCAGTGAAAAGACCTCAGAACCCCTATCTCATATTTGTATATGAAACAGCTCTCCTTTACCTCCATGTCCCTGGGTCTAATACACCACATATCTTTCCGTCTCTGGCTGTAACCTTATCTCACTAGGGATCCCTCAGAGGCAATGGATCATGGATGCTTCTCCTCCAGCAGAATCTTCACTAACATTTCCTGCAAGGATCTTTACACTTGGACCCCTTATCAAAGAAAACAAATAATTAGTCATGAAGGGTATATGGTTCCAGTTTGGAAAAATTAAGATCAGCTGAAGTCATCCATTCTATCCTTCAGATTTTAGTTAAGAAAAATGACACAGGGGAGTGAGCAGACTGCAGACACTGGCACTGATAGTCAGGTCCATAGCAAGGATCTATATCAACTAATTTATAAAAGTAATATTTTCAGAAGGGCCTTAGTGACTTGCGTTCCTGAATCTAATTTTCAAAAGCAAAAGAGGCATTAGGAGCCCAACCCCTTAATGGTGTGGTTACATAGCACCTCAGGCTCACGAGGCTTGGACTAGGAGCTGTTTCATTGCAGTGTAGACGTATGGGCATGAGCTGGAGCCTGGGTTCTAAGACTTTGAGGGGTAGGAAAGTGTGATTTAAAGTTATTAGTTTGGGGTAGCTTTTGTCATAAGTAGATAGGTAAGGGTTAATTTTCTTTTACCTGTAAAGGGTGAACAAAGGGAACCAAACACCTGACCAGAGGACCAATCAGAGAACTGTTTTTTTTTTAAAAGTCAGGGGCGGGAATTGTGTACTCTGGGTCTTTTGTTTCTCCTGGCTATGGAGGAAACAGCTTGCCTGCAACTCGATTTCTTTCTAACTTCCCTACAAAGGGTGAGTACAAAGGCAACAAGGCAATAGGCTGTTAATGCGTGTGTGTATTTACATGTGTGTTGTACGCTGGATCGGTTAATGTGCGCTACTTTCAATCAACGTTATTCATAATTCTATAAACCAAGAAGCCTGTATTGACATGCTGATGCATGGGTGATATTCTGTATTCTGTCTTTTTAGTACTAAAGTTTCTTTTTAAACTGGTTGAGGTTTTGGTTTCTCTTGTCTGATGGAGCTACAGGAAAGGGGGGTAGAAAATCTCTTATCGATTAGCTTACTAAGATGTGAATGCATCGCCTTCAAGGGAGGGCATTCGCCTACTTTATTTTGCCTCAAGAGTTAACGTACGCTGCATAGGCCCAGGCCACCCAGTGGCAGGAAAGTGCTTGGGGAGCAGATAACGAGGAGACAAGGGAGGAGCTTGTGCCATGGGAAGGGAGACCCAGGTCTCTGTCTTGGGGGTCCCCCAGGGAAAGGTTGGGGTGACTCAGGGTGACCAAGGGCCCTAAAATCCTGGTTGGTGGCAGCGAGATAAGATCCAAGCTGGGTATAAGCTTGGGGGAGGTTCACAGTAAACACTCAGATGTTGAACTCTAAGTCCAGATTTGAGACAGACGTTTTACCACAGCTTTATTACCGAGAAGGAGCAAAGTGACAAGTGAGGTTTATGGTAATCCCAAGTAGGTGATAAAGAAGGATGGTCCAGTGGTTAGGGACCTAGGTGATTTGAGCACCTTTAGTTCAAGTCCCTACTCCTCCCACTCTTCCTGCATGACTCTGGGCAAGTCACTTAGCTTTTTTTTTGTGCCTCAGTTACCCCTCTGTAAAATGGGAATAATAGTACTCCTCTACTTCATGGGATTTATTATGAGGATATATATATATATTCAGGGCCGGCTTTATGAGTTTTTACTCAACTTGTGTGAGGGAGGGGTCCGGGTCCTCGGAGGCATTTTGGCGGCGGGGGTGTGTGTGTCCGCTCTGGGTCTTCAATGGCATTTCAACTGTGGGGGGGTACTTCAGTGCTGCGGAAGACCTGGAGCAGACTCCCTGCCATTGAAGTGCTGCTGAAGACTTGGAGCGGACCTCCCCTCGCCGCCGAAGTGCCACCGAAGCCCCAGACTGCTGCCACATATTCGAATTGGGCTCCGCAGTTCATAAAACCGGCCCTGTATATATTAAAGATTGTGAGGAATTCAGATACTACAATAATGAAGACCAAAAAAAAAACACACCTAGAATAGTTGATAATGCGTCTGATGTGCTTAAGTGCTTTGCTAAATCAGAACCCAAACCTTTAGACCTAACCACACAGTCAGATATTTTCTGTATGCCACACATTCTACAGAAATATATTTAATAATGTTTCAGAGGGTTTTCAGTGGATTTTCCGTTTGTTTTGTTTTTAAATTAAGACCGCGACTTGTTTTCCTCCACTAGTAAAGCCTGGTGACTAAATAATCATAAATCCAGTGCTTAGAAAGAGAGGTGCAGGTGGGGTGAGAGAAGATTAAAGCTAAGGCATTCTAAATAGCTTTTCTATACATAACACTGCCATGTATTTACAATAGGATGATTTGGACAACTCAGGGACAGAAGCAAATGCAGTATTGGATAGAAACAAGTACTGTAGGTAATTCATTCCTTGCCAGATGTATAAATTCCCTTATCTAGATCTGCAGTGTTACAAGATATTGGATTTGAAACCTGTCACTGGTCCAGGAGTGAACATTCCCATTCTATGCCTCAGGCCAGTGTAACTTTTGGGGAGTGGGGGAGAGAAATTCCACATTTGAGGGAAAGGATGACATTTCTCTGGTACATTGTTGTATTTTTTTTTTAAACAACAGCTGATTGAAGTAGCTTAGAGGTTTTGGATGTTATCAGGGGCAGCTCTAGGGATTTTGCCACCCCAAGCACGGCAGGCAGGCTGCCTCCAGCCGTTTGCCTGTGGGGAGGGTCCGCCGAAGCCGCTGGACCAGCGGACCCTCCTCAAGCATGTCTGCGGAAGGTCCACTGAATCCGTAGGACCAGTGGACCCTCCGCAGGCAAGCCGCCGAAGGCAGCCTGCTTGCTGCCCTCGCTGCACCGGCAGAGCGCCTCCCGCGGATTGCTGCCTCAAGCACGCGCTTGACGTGCTTGGGCCTGGAGCCGCCCCCGGATGCTACAATTTCTGTGGAGACAGCTCAGTGGGCAGAGTGCAGGTGATACACTTGAAGGGGCATAGTTAATACATTTATCACATCTGTTGCCTATGTATATATGTGGTAGGATTTTCAAAGGAGCCAGGCACCCAAATTCGCTGACATTTGATACACATAATACATACGTGTATGTGACCATATGCAACTATGTAATGTAGTTCTGTGTTTATCTATATACTCTATTCAATGTACCAGTGTCAATGTTATTCTTTTGTGTAACAATGTTGTTGTTATGTACCTAGGTTGCTTTTCTTTGAATTCTCCTCTTGTCATGCAAATTGTCAGCATGGTCCACAATTATGGAGAATCCCTGATTGTAAAATAATAAGAGTAAAATCAGTAGGAGACTGCCAGAGGTGAATTTATAATGCATTTAAAGTGTGAAGCTGTACTTTTAACCCTTAACAATATTCATTTTCTTCACAGTGTGCAAACCTTGTCAGTGGTTTGAAAAAGCAATGAATTTAAATAACCTTAAGCAGTCTGAGAAATGAATAATTTGATAGGTATATCTAGCAGACATTTGAAATGTCTCGCTTTCTCCCGTTCACCACCGCCCAATAATTTGCTTCAGGGTTTTTGCCAAATTTGGGATTGCAAAGAAATGGGGTGGGGTGGAGGGAACTCAAACAATCAATGTTTTTTTATTTGCCAAACGCCACCTTTAGAATGGATTCAGAAGTACAGACTCAGCCCTCTCTCTCCTTCTTCCTGCATGGGCTGATCTGAAAGTTAAAGGATTGTTAAAGAAGAAAAAGGCCTTTTTCAGAGCTTATCAAAATGAATCTTTAATCTGATTCAGATTAAATTGGTGAGTTGTTGGCACCTCTCAAGCCAGTCTTTATTGTTTTGTGAAGCTTAATGCTTATTTCAATATTAATGTAGATAGTGACAGCCTTGTTAAATCACTTTGATTGACAGTCAAGAGAGGGGGGCTTTAGTGAGAGGAACAGAATAAATCCTTTCCCCTCTGGCTGCAGGCTGTGAATGCAGAAAAACCTGATAGCGACAGGTGAAGCATAGTTTGCCAGGCTCTGATCAACTCAGCCTGCTGCGTATTTGGTAGTTTACACACCAGGGTATCTTTGCTGCACAGAGGGCTTTTGGCTGAGCAACTGTAAGACTAAAACATATCTGTCTCCTGCTGAAAGTGTTCCCACTACAGTACAGTCAAAGATTTATTTGAACTGGAAATAGAGGACCGAGTAGCCAGTGCCACAGTTTACAGAGATGTGCACAGCATAAACTGTAATAAGTATAGCAGCCAGCTCCCTGCTCTAAACTTTCATTTCTTTATATCCAGCAGGCAGAGTAGGTGTGAAAGACTTCTGTATAAGGGAGTGTAGGTGGAAGCCAAGGTTCTGCACAGGGTTGTGAAAGCTTCACAGAAACCTACTTTTATGTAATGCTAATTTTTTTTTTAAAGTAAATTTGAGGCATGGAGTCTGTCAAAGGGAAAGTTACCAACACGCTGCAGTGAGACAAGGTGGAAGCTGTTGACTCCCCTCTTACGAGGAGCTGAAATTAGCACAGACTCGTCACTAATATAGCAAACTATCAGCCTTGCTGAATACATTAGGTCACATTCACCACTGTGTTGTTCCACATAATGCCAACAACCCAGGTGCGCTGTCAATTGTAGGGATTGAACCTTGGCATTCTGAATCTTAATGTGTGAGCTTTCACAGCCTGAGCTAAAAGATCTACCCCTCATAGCTGAGTTTGTAGCAGGCTCATTCATCTCTAGGAGACTTAGCCACAACCAATGGAGGACAGCATGCCATATGGAATGGATGCGACTTCCATCTAGGGTGACCAGATAGCAAGTGTGAAAAATCAGGACACTTTTTTGAAGGGGGAAGAGTATACTTGCATATAAAAGACAAACCTCCTAGCAACGGGACATATGGTCACCCTACTTTCATCCAGTTTTAAGATAATGCAAATACAGTGATAAATTAGGCCCACTGAATGCTATCAGCTTTATTTAGCCCTCTGGTCTGATTTTCATGTAAGCCAAGGCACCTTTACACCACTATGACAACAAAAAGGAAACTTAAAATGGATGTGATTGTAATTTACTCCCGATTTAAAGCACTCAGTGTAAACGGGATGAGAATCAGGCCCTGGAGAGTTAATGTCCTAAAAGAAGACTAAATGAGAGAAGACTCAGACTCTTTGATTTGGCATCTTGCCAGAACTAATTGGAAGCCCTGTCTCACAAAGCACTGAATCTTGTATAGAAGTTGGAACTAGAGTTTTTTGGTAAATGAGGTTTTCTCCTCCAATGGGAAATTTAAACTTGTCACCAAAAAATAAAATGTTTTCAGACAAAAACATTCATCAGTTTGAGGGTTTTCACCCAAAAAGCTCTGAGAGAAATGCTTTGGTTTTCAGTTTTCTGATGAAAAATGGATATATAGGAAAAAAGACAATTTGTGATTTTTGTTAAGTGAAAAACCAATTTTCAATTAGTCCATGTTGGGAGAAGTAGTATGGGCTTAGTTTTTACTTGGGCTGGTTCAAAGTTCTGCTCATCTTTTGGAGAGGATCACTAGTTTTCTGGGGTTTAATGGAACTAACACAGGATACAAGTAATTCTCACTTCCAAGTACCTCATGTTGACTTTGGCTCTGTGTTCTTACTACTTATATCAGGCAGGTTGGAGGAGTACTGGCAATTGAACTAGCTGAGAGAGAAAAGAGTGGACTGGCAGTTTGCAAATAGATGTGCTAACCTCTCACTATGGTGTTGGAGTGATACGAGAAGTGAATTGAGATAGGTGAAGTGCAAGAAGCTTAAGTGAGGAGAAAGCAAAAGTAGGAGTGGCAAAAATCTAATCTCCCACTCCCATTTTGCAAACTATTTGTGTTTGAGACAGATTTCCTACTTGTAAATTTTAAGTTACAGCCATCACTTTCTCATGTTCTATTGCTGATAATGTGATAAGAGCCACACCATACCATCACTGCTGAGAACAGCACAGTAATTAATTGTACATTTTGTTTGTTCCTATTGCATATTTTAAAAAAAAACATTTGGAGTTCTGTAATGACGTGGCACCCATCTCTCACAAGCACCCCCTCTGGTTTGGTGTGCCTGTAAGTCTTTAATAGTCCTGACAGTGGTATTGGGCTGTCCCCACAGGGCTTCCTTCCTGGAGGTAAGAGTGGCCCAGTTGAGGCCAGAAGAGCTCAGAGAATGCAAAACCAGGTAGTCCAGATCCCGTTCTGGGGGTTTATCACTATCCAGTTATAGGCCACTTCCCCAGTAGCATATGGGCGGGGGGAGGAAGGGGGGACCTGGGCTCACCCATTACTCCAGGTCCCAGCCCAGGGGCCCTAAGAATAGCAGCGTCCTTGCCACTGTATCTCTGTAACAAAAGTGTTTTCAGTTCCCCTGGACTACTTCTCCCGCCTCCGACTCAGGCTTCACCAAAGCTCCACCCTTACTTCAGGGCTTTTTATATTCAGGACAAGTAGTCAGACAGGAGCGCTTCCCACTCCCCCACACTCTACCAGCACTGAACTGTCCATGGTGCTGCAATTCCTTTGGCCAGCCAGGAACAGCAGCTGCACCCCTCTGGCTCCAACAAAGACCTGACTTGGGGCTGCACGGCAGCTCCTTTTAGACCAGTCTGCAACTCTCTGATTGGCTAGCCCCTTGCAGCCTCTCATGGATGGGCTGCTTCTTGTGCAGTCTCTCTAGGCTGCTTGGAGGACTTAGCTCCAATGCTCCTTTCCTGGGAAATCCTCAAATCTTTAAATAAAGATTTCAAGTTACAGAGAATACACCATTTACACTAGTTTAAACCATGCACGATGTTACAGAGGAAGGCAACTCCTCCCCCAGTGAGGTTTTAATCAAACCTTTGCTTTAAATATCTTTTTTCTCTTCCTCCTTGCTCTGCGGCCAGAAGCTTGGTGCACCAACCTACTGAGATAAGATGCCTTCCCATTAAGATGACTTAAATCCAGTCCTGCGACCAGAGAGGAATACCAGGCTGGTCTGAGAGCTGTGAATCTATTCAGTACCCAAGCAGTTGTTTCACTCCTCAGGTCAGCCCCATCCCTACCTATACATTTTGTTTTTAATTAACAATGTTCGTCTGACCATTTGCTATTATTTTCAATAGGCAATACAATACTTTTGGAAATAATTTAACTTTCTTATTCAATCCATTTTAAAATAATTCTTTTTAACATTAACATGTATCTTTGTATAGAGGACTAAGGTCCTGAGCCAAAGCCCATTGATGGCAATGGGAGACTGTCCCTTTCCTTCAACAGACTTTGAATCAGACCTTAAATGTGTTGCTGAGCTAGGAGTAATAGAGGGGCTGCCAACCTTGGTCCCAGTCTGGAGAGTTCCGAGTGCCTTCAGCTACTGAGAATGAAGTTCAAATCAAGCAACTTGCAAGATCAGGTACTGTCTGTGATATAGGAAACATGGACCTAGGATCTATCCTTCTCCCCCTAGTCGTATCTTCTTGTTTCTCTCAGTTTCAGCAGCTCCACTGGATTCATACTAGGAATCACATCTGTTTATATGAAATTCACTGGTGGTATTTTAGTGATTTTTCATAAGCCTGAAGAGGAAAAAAAAGTTTGGCCTCTAAACAAACAAGCCTGATGGGCTCATGGCATGGAGGGGCCTTATCCCCCGCCTTTTGAAATAAATGACAAGAATGGCTACAATGGGAGTTGGGCAATGTCCTCAATTTTCAGAATTCACTTCTCTGTCATAGTTTGCTCCTGGCCCTGGCCATACAGTTCCACTTCAACACTGCATGCAAGTCCCTATGACAGAGTCGTTCCTGCAGATCAAGGACAATTTATGGAGTCCAATAAGTAGTGCATGGAGCCCATAGTGACCAGACAGTATTGTGGACATTAGTCAGACTGCATTTGTTGAATTAACCTTGCTGAGCAAGATTTTTCCTCTTTTTTTTTTCTCTACGTTCATTTTAGTTCACATTGCATACCAGAGACCTGAGACTGAATGTTGTTTAGAAGAGAGTTTATGATGAAAGGGCTATTCAACTGGCTGCTATGCATGTAAGAGGGACTTACAGCAGAGAAATGCTTTGCAGAGCTCCCAAAAGCTCACCTTATAGCTCATCATGTATAAACAATCCTGACTTCAGTCCTGCAATGTGATCTAAGTGGGTGAATCTTTACACCTTTGACGTTAGTGGATTTCATGTAGCAGTACCACACAATTACAGATGTCTGTGCACATAGATCAGATTGCAGAATTAGGGCCTATGAGAGTTCCAGTTCAAGTCTTAACTGTGCAGGTGTGTGGACTTCATGCACAAAAAAATCCACTCACAAGGAATAGGCAGAAAGCTCTGCAAAAAGCTGAAATAAGTAAAAATAAGTGATTTTTTTTAACATAACCAAGTGCAGCATCTGTACAATTATTTTAGAAGAGAAAAATGTCTCTGTGGCTTCTCTATGGCATTTGCATGGCTGAAAATTCAACTGTAATAAAAATTATCCTGCAAAACTGGAAGTGACATGATATTTGTAGACCTAGCCTTCACTTAGATCAAGCTTACATTACAATTAAAAACAACAATGTGCATTCTGCACAATTGAACAATGGTTGTTCAAAATACAGTTACGGTGAACAATGACAAAGGGTTGATATGCTTCACAAAAGCGCTTGCCTTTTAAGACAAAGCTGAAGTAATACAATGCAAGGGAGACAGTCTTTATTGCGAGCTTCCCAAACAATTTAATCAGGGGGAAAACAAAGAGAAAAATACCAATAAGGAGTTATTTTATTTGTTCATTCAATTTTCAAAGCATCTTCCTTTCCAAAAGCTGGCTCTTTTCTTGCAGTCAAAGAGGTATAGGAAAATCTGTCTCCATTTTATGTATGCTAACACCTGACAAGAGTTACATGTACATAAGGTCTTTAGAACAGACTGCAGCATATTCTTTATGCTGGGGTCTACTTAAGTACAGTGGTACATATGAATCTTTGATCTCCAAGAAATTGTGGGATCAAAGTATTCACTGTGTTGGATATAAATCTGTGCTAAAATCAACTGATTATAGTTCTGGCCAAGGAAAAGAACCTGTACAAATGCCTTTGAACTCATGTCATTCCAGGTAGTAGGTGCACATTTGAGTTAATTAGCATTTCTTTGAACTTAATTTCTTTACCGTTGCATGGTCTGGAACAGATATCAGTCACTAATAATCTATTTCACATTCATTTTCAATGCTGGTATTTTGCAAGAGGAGGATGAGATATGAGCAGAAATTTACTGCTGTGTAAAGCTAGTCTCCTAACAGTTCCTAAGGTGTAAAACTGTACATAGTATCCTAGTTCTCAACTATTATCCTAAAGCAAACACTCAGGGCATGTCTACACTATAAAATTAAGTCTTTAGTTCAATTTATAACAATGTTAGTGTCCACACTATCCTCCTCATCAGGAGTGCTTCCACTGAAGTAAGAGGGGCAGTGTGGGGTCTGAGAGCCCTGGCTCTCAGCTCTACACGCAACTCCAAGCCAGGAGCCTGGCTTCTCCCCCAGGCTCTCGACTCCCCACTGCCAGAGGCCTGGCTGTCCCCCCAAGCTCCTGGCAGGGAGCTCTGCACCGAGTCCAGGCAGCTCCCATGGGGAACCTCAGTGTAGTCACTGGGATCCCCATGGGAAACTAGGAGCCTCTAAGGCAGCACCCAGCAGGGAGCCCAGGTCACAGCATGACTGGGAGCAGGGAGTCCAGGCAGCAGCCAGGCTAGGGGAGATGGGACCCGGGGGCAGCCCAGCTCCAAGTGGGAGCAGGGTGGGCACAGCCTGGCTGGGAGCAGGGAACCCAGGGGGCAGCTGGGCTCTATCTGCCTCCCCCATCTGCACAGGAGTGACAGCCCATCTTTCTTGTCAATTTCATGGCTCCAGTATAAGTGGAATCCTGACAATATATTAAGGATGCACTCCTCTTTATCCATCACCACCATCCTATCTATTCTCTTTACCACATATCCTACAGTGATGCCCTATGCCCGTTAGGGAACATCTACACAGCAATTAAACACATGCAGCTTCCCTGGGTCACCTGACCCAGGCTTGCAAGGTTCAGGCTGTAAAACTGCTGTGTAGACATTCAGGCTCAGGCTGGATCCCAAGCTCTGGGACCCATGCCATGGGTCTTTTATTCCAGCGTATATGTACCCTTAGGCAGTACCTACTCCCTAACACTGCTCACCAGATGATGCGGGACTGCCATGCTGGTATATTGCCTACTGCATAATTACAGTGAGGAACTCTTCCCATAGTTAGTTTTCTCATGCAGTCCAAACTCAGTGAACTTAACTCCTGGAGCACATGTTTTTCTTCAGGCCATATCTGTCCACTTCAACACTGGTAGCTCCATCTTACACCCCGTGATCTACTTTCTTGCCATCCCTGCAGACATCTTCCTAACCTGTTGCATTGGTTTTATACATACGCATTATATATGTAGGTTTATACATTATATATGTAGGTTTCAAATATTTTCAGAGCTCTCCGTATATGGCTGCTTTTGTGTGTGAGAGTGCGTATTGTTATGGGTTGGGTTACATTCGCCAGCTTAAGTGAGGTTTACCAGTGATCTTTCATTCAGGAGAAGTTTAAAAAACTATTGAGCTCCTTTATGGAACTGGATAGCAGAAAACAATGGGAGCACCACCCAAAATAGGGGCAGATTGCAGGACTCGAGTAGAAACTATCATAGAACTGAAGGGTTTTTCCTGCAATATAGCAAGTGCAGGGGCTAGGTATTGATTAGTGGACGTGTGCATGAAAGGAGCAGCAAGAAATACCAGAGAAACAGAGACATAGAAGGAGAAGAAAGCCAAGAACACAGAAGCAGTGGTAGCACAGCCCTGAGAAAAAGCTTAGTGAGAGAACTTTTGGGTGGTTGAAAAGAGGCTTGGAACTGTGAGCAAAGAAAGGATCTTGCTAGATTCCTATTGTGTTTAGGGAAACAGGACTTTGTGTACATTCTTTGTAAATAAACAGGATGCCATCAAAGAAAAACCTGACTCCATCATCAATTTCGCCTCCAAATGGAAACAACCCTAGGCCTAATTTTTCGATAAGGTCTTAGATGTAAAAAGGGTAACAGTGTTCTAAACCTACATGCATACGTTCATGAGATAATATACACAGAAAACCAAATCATATGCAGAGAGACGTGCAATATTCTAAACTCACATACACACATCACACATTATCACCACCTGCCTTGTCCTCTTATCAACATCTTCGTGCCACCACTTTTTAGCACAAGTCATGTTCTTAACGAGAGCCACTGGGAGAGAAAAACACAAAATTCATTCACAAACACATGCAGCTCATAAGTTTAGCACTATAAATACAAGTAATACTTTGTCTCAAAGAGCATCTGTGGCTCCTCCACTACTCATCTATGAACCTTGGTGGAATATGGCTTTGAATTTAAAGGAAGCAAAAACTTTTTTAGGTGGGGGATGTATGTAATTTGGGTTCTTTCCCCACTTTTACAGAAAGATAAATTACTATTTAAATTACAAGTTTTAAGTTGTGTTTGAAGTAGGAAAATGCCATAAATTGTAACTTCACCCAGGGGTCCTGTGGAAGGGTCACTCACCACCCAGAGTTCTCCCTTGTGGCCAGGCATGGTGTAGCAACCTCCTCAGCTGTAGCTCCCCTGTCTACAACCACTCCAAGTCTGCCCCTTCTCATGCTTCAGCCATTCAACCAGGTCATAAATACTCTCACCAACAATCCAACAAAGAGTCCAGTGACTTTATGCCAGGTCTTCAGCCCCATCCTGGGCTCAATAGTCCTGCATCCAACCCTTGCATCAAAAGGGCTTTACATTCCCATCCTTGGAGGCAGGTAGAACCCAAGACCTCTTTCTTCTCCAGGTTCCAGGCCAGGACCCTGTACTAAGCAGCTAAAGATTGCTCCCTCAGACTCACTCTTGCTACCCCTCAGTCACATGCTACATTAATCTGCCACCAGGGCCATGTCAAGCAGCAGCTACTCATTCTAGTATTTTCTTCTGGGAGGTTCCAGCTCTTTGCACTGCTTCCTCCCCAAGTCTGTGACTGGTGAAGAGTCCTCCTCAGATGCGCTGACAGCAGCCACACACTGCCTGAGCTGCAAATTTTTATCCCATTTGGTGCTGGTCAAATAATTAGCTGCAGGTGGAGAAGTAGCCACTCAGTCCATTAACCCCTTCGTGGCTGTTGCATCATCTGGTCCATACATCCTATCACAGGTCCGAATCTCTTTCACCTTCCCCAGACTTCAAGAATGAGGAACACAGACTGTTTTGGGGCATACTGTGATACATACAGTTGCATTCCTGGTCAACAGAGGGAACTGCATGTTGTTAGTTTTCAGACATTTGACCAATTGTTAGCCCTAACTGCATTCATGACATGGAATCCTCATCTGCATGCCTCCTACATGGCAATGCATACTGGGGAACTTTTAGTATGCAGCAACAGGGTCCTCCGGGCACTTAGTATGCAGCATGCTTGAGCATTGTAGTTTTACTTTACAGCTTGCTGCATACCAGCTGCACATTTAGATATACCATATGTGATGCTAGGCAAGTCACTTAAACCAAACTTTTCACCAGTCGTCACAAATTGTGCATTCCTCATTTCCTAGATGACCAGCTGGAGACTCTGAGGGCTGATTTATAGAAATGTTGAGCGCTCAAACCTGCAATTGAAGTACATGGGAGCTGTGCTTTGAACACATGAAGTGCTATATAATTCTAAGCGTTCTGAAAAATGAAGTCCTAGGTGTCTCAAACTGGGCAACCAAAATTAGTGGGTGCTTTTTGTCCTTAATCTCTCTGTGCCTCAACTACCCATCTGTAAAATGGGGACACAGTAATTGTGAAGATAAATCAATGAATGTTGATGGAGCACTCAGATACTATAATGATGAGGAGCACCAGAGAAAAACCTATGAAGGAATTAATAATTCTGTCTTCAGAACAGAGTTTGAATAGCGGGCAGCAAATAAGACATGGGGCTATCCAGCAAACTTAGAGGATAAAACAAAACATTGAATAGTCGCTTATGAACAGAGCACTGTCTTTTCTGTGCACTGAATGAAGCCAGAGGCCTGTGGAAAAAATTGTATGATCATGTAATTAAAGACTATTATAATTCCTATGCACAAGAAGGGGAAATTAAGGCTGCAAAGTCAAGAACACAAAAATGTTTTCTATATAAGTGCTATATTTATATGTATACAGCCTTGATGATAAGCATTGGTACCTATGCCAGCAATTATAAAAAATTTGACCAACATTTTTATAAACATAGAAGCCAAGCATGGGGCTATTTGGATCCAGGATTTCTATTTTGACCCCATCTCTAATGCTTCTTGATTAATAGTTTTCATCTTTTCTGGACTAAATCCATTAATTTCTCCAGCACAATAGTCAATCACAAAGAGAACAAATCCTAATCCGCTGGGGTGGGTCAAACATATGTCTTGCAGAGTAATTAAGTCCAACCCACTAAGGGAATAGAAAACAGGTTCAAGTAAAATGTACCACATAAAAGGATGGTGCTTGAAAACTGCTGTGGTGAAATTCTGAAACAAGTGGGTTCATAATTCTGTGGAAAGAGCAAGTTGGAAGAAGGGAAGTTTTCCCTGGTAAATATTCATCATTCACGCCTGGTGGAGTCAGGATCTCTGCACAAGGAAAAGGATGACACGAACGCCACTGCAATTTTTACTCCCTTTGAAACTAATGTACAATTTCCTATAGTCCTGTTGAGTTACCGTCTCTGGATCCCTAAAGTTCTAACAAGTTGGAGGAACAATGTAGTGCCTATTTGCCCAGAACTAGGGATATTCCATTGTCAGCTCCGGGAAAAAGGTCAAAAGGAAGCAATTAAGCACGTGGAGAAAAAAAAAAAAGTTTAATGGAATATTTTAAACTAGGGCTTTGTAAACAAGCTATTAAATATACAATTCATGTACTTCATTCATCTAGAAATGTTCAACCTACGCTGACACAGTTCTGTAACACTGAATAAATTGGTAGTGCATTTGGCATGTGTAACAGTTTCCTTCTACCACATCCCCCCCAATAAACAAACAAACAAACCTTAAAAGCCCCTTGCTTGAGCATTCAGTTTATTTCCTTCTATTGTCTGTCAAGAGATTTTATAAATTAGAGGGAAAAAAAGGATATTTAGACAGAATTTAAACTAACTGAATTATTTAATAAACAGATGCCAAGTGGATGCATAATTTATTTTAAGTGTGTGTAATGGAGCTTTAAGGATCCAGGACTCTTTAGTCAGGATGCCTCTCTTTCTGGGTTGTAGCACTCAGTTACTGCCCTACAAATACACTCACCCCTACCATTATGTAACATAGATATATTTCAGGTTCTTCCTCTTTAAGGCTCCCCACTGCAAGGTTCTGAGAGCTCTCTAGGACACGCTGAGCACCCTCAACTCTCAATGAAGTAATTAAAGATTGAGAGTGCTCAGCATCTCTCAGGAGCCATGAAACATGTTGCTGGATCATATTGTTAGTATTGGCTAGGAAAGGATACAACAACTCCCCCTTGCAAGATTTTACCATTGTGGAGGAAGTAACACACATGTGAGAGACTGAGAAGGACAGAGAAAGAGGGAGTTATGGGAAAGTAAAATACGATTCATTTTTATATTAACTTTGTCATCTTAGCGAGGTGTGAGTGAGTTCATTTTAGTCACAATTTTCAAGAGAGACCAGTGAATTTGGATGCCTCCAGGTTTGGCTCTGATATTGAAAAAGTGCTTGCTATTCTCTGAGTATTTGTCCCTTTTAAGATGTGGCGTTTCTGTTGGCAAATTTTTATGAGAATTTTACACAACAGTCCCAAATCCTACTCCCAGTGCCGCAAAAATTCTTCTGACTTTAATGGGAGCAGGACTGTGATAATTCATAATTCTTAAAGATATGCAAAGAATGGCTTTGGAAAAGAGATGAGCCTTGCACAGCTTGAGTGACTTGTTTGTCAAGTGTCTGTGTATGTATGGGGGAGCAAGCAGCCTAAAAATATCCTAGCTTATGTCTCTGTTGCAGTAACACATAGTACCTCATGAACACAAACAAGCCCAGCAACCAATATGGGAGACATTGATAGGTAGTTATGTCCTCTCTAATATGTAGACAAAAATAGCACACACACATCTGAGTGGGCCTCCCTTTTATCCATCTGTGTCTCCATGTCACTCATTTGCAGTCTTGTTTTAGGAGAAGATACTTATTCCTACACCTTTCTTGTTCTTAGAATACATAAATATGGTAGCAATGCTTCTCTGAAGCACCATCACCACCTGTCATCATCAGAGACAGGACACTGGCTAAGATGGCCCCTTAGTCTGATCCAATAAGGCAATTCCCTATGTAGCTGTATGACGAGTGTCCCTGAACTTCAGGGGAGGCCTCGACTCAATCCCTCTGAACATGGTTTGCACTTCTGTGGTAATCTAGCCTCCCAGTCCCAGACCTGAACATTAGCGTCCACAATCTGGTCCTGTCCCAAACCTGGACTTTTGCGTCCAAAAGTCTGGGGGCTTACCTGAAACTCCCCCAAGCTCACTACCAGCTTGGGTATTTGGGCTGCCACCAGGTCAGGTAGGTAATTTACTTTAGGGGGCCTGACCTCCCCCTTTCCTCTCTCTGGTGTCCCCAACCCTCCCTGGGTGGGACCTCCAGATTCCAAATCCCTTGGATGCTAAAAGCAGGGGAAAAAATCCCTTCTCCCCTCCTTCCCCGCCTTGCCCAGAAACCGGTTTCTCTACTTCCCAAGCGATAAGCGTTCTCTACCCTCAGGACAATTGAGATGCAAAATGCCACCAGCTTGGCTTTGCCTTCCCCCGTGTCTGCTCTCGTAGCAGTAACAGGAAAAAAACTTCAACCACAAGAGAACAGAGATGATTCTTTGTCTCTTGCCCCGTAGCCTGCTCCTTCCCTGAAAGCAATAGGAAAATAGCTCACAGCCTGGCTTTTCCCTTCCCTTTGCCTCCCTAGGAAAAGAAACTTCCACACGTTTTAAAAGAAAAAGTTTATATAAAAAAAGAAAGAAAATATAAAACAATAATCTTGCATTAAGAAACTCAATACAGGCTCTTGCTTATAAGAAGATATGAAAAAACAGTCTGATTTAAAGATAGCCCAATTAAACCAGTCCAACAAATCAACATACAGGTAAATACACCACAAAGATCATCATAGCCGAATTACTTTGCGTTCCCTGGGTACTTACAGATGTTTAGAAGAAACTTTAAGATAAGATGGAGTTAGGAGGAAACCTTGTTTACTCACAGCTGAGAAAACAACAAAGACCCCTGGTATACAAATTCCCGCCCCTGACTTTAAACAATCCAGTTCTCTGATTGGTCCTCTGGTCAGGTGTTTGGTTACCCTTTCCAGGTAAAAGAAACTGAACCCTTACCTTACCTATCCATTTATGACAACTTCCTCAGCCCCATTTGTCACCAGTTCTTTTTTGTCCTGTGCACCATCTGCAGCTCAGTGACAGAATAGATATATCAAACTACATGTCAGAGTTGATCCTGGAAAGGTCTAAGTTAAGTAAAGATTTCCCGTTTTCTTTAAATCAGTTTATCAGTGAGATGAACCATTTGTGGGTAGGCTTCCCCCTCATCAGGAATAGTTCAAATAAACATACCGCATTAGTTAATGGCAGCCTGTGTGTAGGTATGTGAGGAGGACAGTTCAGAATCTGTCTGATAGGTGTCCATAATAAATATAATGGTTAAAAGAAAGGGACAATTCAACAATAATCTTCACTCCTCAGAGTGACCATCTTCACCTTCCTCTCTGTGATGCTATCAGGAACATCCTCAAAATTATAACGTTTTCATCCTTCTCTCAATTCTTCCCTTTCTAGAGCTAACCAGCTCCCAGGCACAGCCAAGCAGTTCAATCCCCTGCTGTACCCTAAAATCTACACATTTTAACATTTCTGCTGCCTCATGGTACTTGTGCTAACAATATGGTAAAACAAGAGGAGGTCTCAAGAGGGAAATGAACCTTTCCATCCATGAGGACTCTGATATAACTTTGATTTCTCTTTGTTTTCCAGTATAGCCACAAAGCAGAAAATGACTGAGCACATCAAGCAAACCTAAAAAAATCCTTGTTGTCTTTCTGAACTGAGAACTAGCTCACTATCCTCACTTCTAAGTACTGCCTGCATCTCCACCCTTGGCCATGATTTGACACTGCACTGCACCTCATGTAATCACTTACACCTGTGCAAAGTGAACTTAACATGGTAGTGAAATGTCACCATTCTGATTTGGTTGTGTTTTATATACTCTTTGTACATGTACATCGGGGCATACAAGGTGCAGGACAGTGGAGATCAGGTCCTTGTTTTTCTCTACAATACTCCCCATTTCATGCCTAAGATCTGCCCAGTCTTCTCATCTTGTTGCTGACTCTTGACCAGATGTTGCAACCATGGGCAGGCCCACACTGGGGGAAGGATAGCTCAGTGGTCTCATCACTTTAGGGGGATCTCTGAAGGCATTATTACTCAGAAATCCACAATGTCTCCCAGAGCACTCAAACTCCCAGTGGGAGCACAATGTGTTGCTGCAACCCTGAGGAGATGCAGCATGTTCTTACTTATGTGGTTAGGTGATGGGATGGAGCCCAGGACTCAATCCTTTCCATCCACTTTGGGGTGCTTAGCACACTGGTTATGGTAGCAGGCAGCAGTCCCTATATTCAAGGGAGTGCAAAGACCATAATTGTGTTTAATACTGCATAGAAGAGAGGATTAATTCTGTCTTTGTGCACCCCCATAAGAGTCAGAAATAATAACCTTCTGCCTACTCCTTATTTGCTTCTTCATGTTTTCTCCACTCACCACCACCTATGGTTGGAATGACCTTCTTGCTCTGTATCATAAAAATGTAGGGCTAGAAAGGACCTTGAGAAGTCATCCAGTCCAGCCCCCTGCACCAAAGCAGGGCCAAATGCCTAGACCACCCTCACAGGTATTTGTCTAACCTGTTCTTAAAATCTCCAGTGATAGGGATTCCACAACCTTCCTTGGAAGCCTACTCCAGGGCTTAATTATTCATTGTAATTAGAAAGTTTGATCTTAATATCTAACCTAAATCTCTCATGTTGCATATTAAGCCCATTCCTTTTTGTCCTACTTTCAGTAGTTGTGGAGAACAATTGATCACCATCCTCTTTATAACAGCCCTTACATATTTGAAGACTTATCAGGTGCCCCCTCAGTCACCTTTTCTCAAAACAAAACATGCCTAGTTTTTTTTAAACTTTCTTCATATGTCAGGTTTTCAGTTTTTTTTTTTTTAAATCATTTTGGTTGCTTTCTTCTGGATTATCTCTAATTTGTCCACATCTTTCCTAAAGGGCAGCACCCAGAAGTGGACATTCAACTACTCCATCGGAGGCCTCACCAGAGTGGGACAATTTCTTCCCACATTTTACATACAACACCGCTGTTAATATATCCCAGAATGATATTAGCCTTTTTCACAACTGCATCACATTAAGTCATTCAATTTGTAGTCCGCTATAACCCCCAGATCCTTTTCAGCAGCACTACCACCTAGACAGTTATTTTCTATTTTGTAGTTCTGCATCTGATTTTTCCTTTTTAAGTGTAGTACTTTGTGCTTGTCTTTATTGAATTTCATCTTGCTGATTTCAGACCAATGCCAGTGTTGTTTTGAATTCTAATCCTCTCCCCTCCAAAGTGCTTGCAATCCCTCCCAGTGTGGTGTCATCGTTCCACTTCATTATCCAAGTCATCAATGAAAATATTTAGTAGTACTGGACCTGAGAGACTCTTGTGAGGTCCCACTAGATACATCCTCCCCACAATTTGACTGTGAACCACTGGCAATTACTCTTTGAGTAGTCTTTCAACCAGTTGTGCACCCACCTTACAGTAATTTGATCTAGACCACATTTCCTTAGTTTGCTTAGGAGAATGGTGGGGAGGTTTGAGCATTGGCCTGCTAAACCCAGGGTTGTGAGCTCAGTCCTTGAGGGGGGCCATTTAGGGATCTGGGGCAAAAATCTGTCTGGGGATTGGTCCTGCTCTGAGCAGGGGGCTGGACTAGATGACCTCCTGAGGTCCCTTTCAACCCTGATATTCTATGACTGTCATGTTGTATGTGTCACATCTTCACTACCTCCTCTGAAACCCACTTGCCTCATATTGCTGTCTACTGTGGACTTCCACACTTGTGCTATTTTTACTTCTACTCTCCCTCTCTGCCTGCCACATACTTGTTTAAAATAATTTTAAAAGTACTTAAAAACTTTTTACACAACAAAATATGATTCATGTCATGCATGTGTGTTTCTACCCTTGTCCTTCCATTCCTTATTCCAAAACCATCTTTTGTCCATTGTCATCATTCCCTCTGTTTGAATAAGGCACTGATCCTGCAAAGAATTACATATGTGCTACTTAACTTTAAAATCAGGACTACTACTGAAATTTATGGGACTGTTCAGATGCTTAAAATCAAGCATATGATAAGTTTTTCTAGGGTCTTATACTATAGGCTCTTGGAGGGTGGAGACACCAATATTTAAATGATAATAAAATATCTTAATGATAATGGGCCTGTCATAAACAGATAGTTAAGGATTTATGTCTCTTTTACCTGTAAAGGGTTAAGAAGCTCAGTGAACCTGGCTGACACCTGACCAGAGGACCAATGGGGGGACAAGATACTTTCAAATCTTGCGGGAGGAATCTTTCGTTTGTTGTTTGTTTTGGGGTAAGAGGCCAGATGTACACCCAGGTTTCTCCAATCTTTCTGAATCAGTCTCATGTTTCAATAGTAAGTAATAGCAGGAAAGCAGATTAGTCTTAGTTTGTTTCTTAACTTGTAAATGTGTCTTTGCTGAAGGATTTTTACCTCTGTTTGCTGTAACTTGATCTCAGGCTAAGGGTGGGAGGGAGGTCCTCTAAGCATATAGAACTTAAATACCCTGTAAAACATTTTCCATCCTGATTTTGCAAGATAATTTTTATTTTCTTCTTTAATTAAAAGCTTTCCTTTTTAAGAACTGTGATTTTTTCCTTTTTAAGACCCAAGGGGATTGGGTCTGAACTCACAGGGTTGGTGGGGAAGAGGGGAAATTAATTCCTCTTTGTTTTAAGATCCAAGGAGTTTGGATCAGTGTAGCCTCTCAGGGTAACCCAGGGAGGGGAAAGTCTGGGGGGAAAAAAGAGGGGGAAGGCTAATTTCTCCTTGTGTTCAGATCCAAGGGGTTTGGGTCTTGGGTTCCCCAGGGAAGGTTTTGGGGGAATAGGAAGTGTGCCAAACACCGTATTTTGGCTAGTGGCAGCGTTATCAGATCTAAGCTAGGAATTAATCTTAGTAGGGTCCATGCAGGTCCCCACTTTTTGGACGCTAAAGTTCAAAGTGGGGGAAAACTTTGACAGGGCCAAATTTTGAAGTCCTTCTTAGTCCTTACTCAACTCCTATTGCTTCTAAAGGGATTTTGCTTGTGAAGTTTAGGATTTTTCCCAATAAATAATATAGGGCTAGACTGTAGACATCTTACCCACCATTAGTTAACAGTTGCCCACAGTAGGAATAATCCCACTGACATCTGTAAGACTGCTCACATAAGTAACTGTTTGAGACTGTAAGAGATTGACAGGCTATTCCATACTCTAGGAAAGTTTGAATCCCACCAACTGTATCAAATAATACCGGTCAAGGAATGGGCACTAAAGCCACCAAGATATACATATTTTAATGAAAAGGTGATCTTTGTTAAGCAGGAGAGCCACATGTCCACTGATATTTCAGCTTAGAGCCTTTCTCCCAGGAAGGAGTCCTGAGCGTGCTGTGGAAACTAGAATGAAAACAAATGATGAGATCTCAAAAGTTGTCATGAAACAAAATTGTCATCCTCTGGCCAGCCTCTGACACGCTTGTCTGTTGTGTCTTGTTTCAAATTGAACTATCTGTGGCAGATACTGTCTATTCCTTTATGTAGTACAGTACCTGCACATCAATTCACCCAGACCCCAGTATTTAAATCTGGGAACAGGCAACCAGAGCATCCAAGTTGATCTTCCATCGTGAGATGGAACAGGAGGAACTGATATTGAACTAAATGTATCTTCCGATACATTTGAGAACCACAGGGCTGCTTAAAACAGCTCTGTCCTAAATCATTGGGATGCCATCCCACAAAGGACAAGTTGAAAAGCTAGTGTGATGTTTACTGCTCCTGGGCCATGGGGCATAGAGTAGGAGCTGATACATGCCAACTGAGAACCCAAGCCACTGAGGAGAGCATAGTGTCTCCCCTTTTATAATGATCCTGGCTGGGATATATGGGAGGTTTGCCTCTTCATCTGTTTAACAGAAATCCTCCATTCCTGAAAGTCCTTCCCATAAACACATGCAGCAATTAAGGCTACATTCCATTATCGTCTCTCTTGTAGGTCAAAACCACTCTGCTTAAGGAGTCTGGGGTGGAGGCGGTGGCACACTGAACCTCAGTCCTTGTAGACAAGGGTGTCCTCAGAAGGCCACAGATTTGCTTGAGTAGTTCAGGAAAATAAGCAGAAGGCTATTTATTAAAGGTGCTGTCCTTTGGATAGCAATACCACAACACTTCTGCCCTCGCTTAGCTTTCACAAATGAACCAACCTGGAGATGTTTCCACATATGCTGTAGAACAGGTAAACAAACCCTGATGCTAACAGAGGCCTTCGATGGAAGTGAGTTGTTGCTAAGAACACAGTACATGCTTGGCAAGGCTAGCTGGAAAAACAAACAGTCACTTCTTGCTAACAATCATTTGTAAAGCACCTAGCTGAGAAGGAAAGATTTCTGCAAACATCATACCCCATGTAAGCTTGTATACTTGGTGCAGTGGATTTCAGTGGCTATATATCATCATCTTCTGCTGCCATTATATAGGAACATGAGCACTGACATTGATTGACATGCACACAAAAAGTCATATTTTGTAGGCATTTTAGCTGGTAACTCAAAGTAGTCATCTCGCCATTTCTATTCCCTCACTAATTCCAGTTTCTGGTGTAATTTTTCATTTCATTATCACTCTGCGTTTTTCTCTTTAAACACTGCGCTCACTTCATTTCTTCCTTTCATTTTGTTTCCTTTGATACCCTAACAGCTGGGTTTAAGAAAGGGTCGCTTTTATTTTTTGTCACTGGAGGCAAGGAAATTAGCACCTTGATGGAAGACATATTGCATGGCAAATATCAGCATTACAGAGATCTTAAACACATTTCACTCCACTGTGATTATAAAAACTTAGTGCTGGCATCACAATTTTCAGCCATTTTACCTCACTTGCCCCCATCACTCTTGCAGAATGACAGCCATAAACATATATTTCAAAAAAAAAAAAAAAACAGGCCGAGCCTCTCCCTTGATGTTATTAGAGAATGGCAGCAATGGCAAACCTTTCCTTAGTGTGACAAAGGTCCTCTTCTACCTGCGCTTACTGGCAGATTTGCTTGCCTCAGAGATTCACCATGGGGGCCAGGAAACAGCCCAGAGACCTTCCCTTCTGGTAGAAGCCACAGTCCAGGTCAATTCCTCCTGTGTCTGATCAGGAGTTGGGAGGTTTGGGGGGAACCTGGCCCCACCCTCTACTCCGGGTTCCAGCCCAGGGCCCTGTGGACTGCAGCTCTCTAGAGTGCCTCCTGATACAGCTGTGTGACAGCTACAACTCCCTGGGTTACTTACCCACAGCCTCCTCCAAACACCTTCTTCATCCTCACCACAGGACCTTCCTCCTGGTGCCTGATAATGCTTGTACTCCTCAGTCCTCCAGCAATATGTCTACTCATTCTCAGCTCCTAGTGCCTCTTGCTCCCAGCTCGTATACACACTACAAACTGAAGTAAGGTCCTTTTTAAACTCAGGTGCCCTGATTAGCCAGCCTCTCCTAATTGATTCTAGCAGTTTCTTAATTGGCTCCAGGTGTCCTAAATAGCCTGCCCGCCTTAATTGGTTCCAGCAAGTTCCTGCTTGTTTTGGAACTGCCCCTGTTCCCTTACCCAGGGAAAAGGGATCTAGGCTTCAGGGACACCTCAGTGGTTTGAGCATTGGCCTACTAAATCGAGGGTTGTGAGTTCATTCTTTGAGGGGTCCGTTTAGGGATATGGGGCAAAAATCTGTCTGGGGATTGGTCCTGTTTTGAGCAGGGGGTTGGACTAGATGACCTCGTGAGGTCCCTTCCAACTGTGTGATTCTGTGATACTTAATCTGGGACTAATATATCTGCCTTCTAACACTCTCCTGTAGCCATCTGCCCTGACCCTGCCACACTAGTCATTGCTGATTTTAAAATACGTCACAGGGCTAATACATTTATTTAACATGTTCTCTCACTACGATCTTGCAACTACACAAAGGCTGCAGAGTTGTCCCATTAAGTGTCCTAGAGATTAAAATGATGCATATGATTCTATATGTCAGAAGACGGATCCTGAGCATTGTGAAGGGAGGGGACAGGTAAGAAAGAGGCCCTCCTCCTTTTTGAGTATCAGGGACAAAGAAGCTACTTGCACTTGCTCTTGTTCCCAGGGATCAAGGCTCTGAAAAGGGAGCTGGCAGGGGTTTATGAGCCTGCAGAAAAGTGGAAATGTGATGGAGGGAGAAGATTGCCCAATTTTACAGGGAAGAAGCAGCCTTGTCGGAGATTGTGCATCTTTTCATTGCCCTTCCTGAGGTGGGCAGGTCCTCAGCATTCCTTATGCAGGGCTCTGGCTTCAGAACCATGACCTAGCTCCCAAAATACACACATCTCAAGAGAGATGAGTGTCTGAGGTCAAAAAGTCCTTAGAAGTCCCAAATCTCTGGGGGCGGTGGCGGGGGAAGCCTGTTTCTGAACCAAAGACCAGAAAAATAAATGGCTTCCCACGGAAAGCCAGCAAGCAATGTAATTCTTTTAGACGAAGGTTTATCTAGCCTGAAAATAAATGTCTGGTACAATAACTTCAGGCACTGTCTGAATAGTAACTAAATTCACAACACCCTGAAAACAGGATCCCAAAGGAAACCATGCGTCAAACAGTGATCCCAAACCATAAACTAGTAATATGTAAAATCATAGTAACCACTTCACACTTATATGTGCATAGCAGCTTTCATTCTGGAGAAATCCAAAGCGTTTTACAGATTGTGTGCCATAAAGAGAGATCACTCACCAACCAATAAAATGTAGCCAGCTCTGGGGAATACAGCAGCAAATCCTGTACCAGCAGCCCATATCCAGCCTGGCTGTGGGCTTTTTTTAGGATGAGAAGCAAATAATTGTACTCCAAATAATGCCACAGGGGAGAATTAGAGAGGCAGAAAGTAACCAGCCAAGTTGAAATTTGACCAGGATGAGTTCTTGAATGACAAAACGAATAAGGACCGTGGGGTAACAATTCATTGGGAGTGGGGGGCAAAGCTCCTCCCATAACAAACTGCATTGTAACATCAAGCAGGGAAATTAGTTCAGTTCAAAAGGACAGAGTGACTCTATAGTCCCCATAGACATCTTCAGCATTCAAATATCAGATTCTGCAAATATGGTGCCCAGTTCACCCCTTGAGTTTTGCCAGTGCAAGATAGAAGAACCTTGTTTCAGGCCACTAGCAGCTGAAAGTCCATCAATATCTTTCCCTCAGTTCTCATTGTGTCATGGGGCTTTGAGCTTTCTGAGAGACCTATGCAGGTGGGGTAGACCTGAAAGGGTCTCCTCTCTTGGACATCCTCCACTGACAAAGCTCCTCTACATCCCTGGCTGGAATTTAAATCTGCTGTCTCCTGGCAGAACTCCCAAAGTCAATACTCATGCCTGCCATTCCCCCATCCCCAATGGGGCAAATCCACCATTTGCTGAAAGTGTAATGGATAGAAGCTTCATCCCCATTATGCCCATGGGGAGAATCTGTTGAATGCTCTGTGTGTAGATTTATCTACATCACACAGATTCCTCTTTTTTGTTGGAAGGAATAAGCCCGCTAAAAACTCAGAAGTTGGTCTTCCAATCCTCCACAGAAACATACAAAATGATGATAAATTGTTACCTGGAAACCAGAGGAAAAGCTGTGATCAGCAGAGGCTCTCAGGCATGACCCACTCAGGGTATCAATTAGAGAGAAATGCTAGCAAAGCATTCTCCAGGATGGCCCCTTTCTTTAGGAAAGTTCTTCCATTTCGGGCCAATATAGCCCAGAACTGTAGAGGTTCAGGTTACACCGCAAGGTTCATCATTTTAAGGGAGGCATTAAAGGATTGGAAGAATGCTGCCTGAGGGATATTCTTTAATGTGGGCTGCGTATTCAGGTATTTTCTCTGTGCAGTATGTTTTATCTGGTGTTTGGTTCCACATTAAGGGCTAGCTGCTGGTTTTCTCTTGTGTGCAAGTAATTGTGCTTTTAACTGCCTGGGTGCCTAGAGCATTAAATAGGTGCCCCGTTTGGTTTAGTTTTATAAATAATAAGTAATGATTGACTTCCATTCATGTAGTTACTGAACACGTGGCCCTTAAGGAGTAAGAAATCTCAGGATGCAGCGAATCACGTGCAGAGGACTCAGCAAGGCAACGTGATCTAGATCAGTGATTCCCAACAAATGGCCCTGACCTGACTAAGTAGTTAAGAACGTAAGTTGTCCCACTGATTTGATCAAACTACTCATGTGCTTAAAGTTAAGCATGTGATTAAATACTTTGCTGAACTGGGCCTATCTGAACACTTGTACAAGTTTATCCAACTAAGACCTCTATTGGATCAGGCACCATTTCTCAAGACTGGTGTCTGGATGTCATAGTATAATTCCTCAATCTGAACCTTAGAGTTCAAATATGAGGTACTAGCATAAACTTCTCTAAGCTTAATTACCAGCTTAGATCTGATGGCACTGCCACCAGCCAAAATTTCCAGTGTTTGGCTCAACCTTCCCTGGGGAACCCCCAAGACTCAGATGCCCTGAGTCTACAACAAAGGGAAATAACCCACTTCCCTTCCCCCTCTTTACCTCCCCCAGATTTTCCCACTTCAATTCCTTGAAACACAAACCCAGAGAGATTAAGAGTCTCTCCCCCTCACCCAGAGGCTATGCAGATTCAAACCTAGTCAAGCTAACACAAAGAGATTTCCCCCTCCCTTCGTTCCTTAGCCTTAACCAGAGAAAAACTCAAACAGGTTTTAAAAAGAAAGCTTTATATAAAAAGAAAGAAAAAAGACATAAAAATTTTCTGTATCAAAGTGACAACAATACAGGGCCAATTGCTTAAAATAAAAATGAATAAACAGCCTTATTCAAAAAGAGATACAATTTAAACATTCCAGCAACTACACACATGTAAATACAAAAACAAACAAACAAACAACAGCCTATTGTTTTTCTACCTTTGTACTTACAACTTTGAAACTGAAGATTAGAAGCTTGAAGATAGAAAGATCCCTCTCATAGCTGAGAGCCAGACAAAGACACAGACTCAAACATTCCCTCCCTGAGCTTTGAAAAATCCGGTTTCCTGATTGGTCCTCTGGTCAAGTGTTTGGTTCTCTTTGTTAACCCTTTACAGGTGAAAGAAACATTAACCCTTAGCTATCTGTTTATGACACTGGAATGTTCCCAGCTCCATTGGGAAAGTCTACACTGTGCAGTAAGCTTGGGCTCTGACTCAGGTTTGAGCCCAAGTCCCCCATTCCGTCCACACATAGACCAGTCTGACTCAGGTCAGCAAGCAGTAAGGACCCAGGTCCTAGGACCCTCTTTGGGCAGGAAGGGGTTCACAACCCAAGTTAGATTGAGACTCAGGGCCAAACCCTGTCATTTTTCAATGTGGATGCAGCTCAAGATGCAGACTCCTGTCAGAAGGTCTGTGTAATGCAGTATGGATCCACATTAGTCCCGCAACTGTGAACCAAGATTTACAGTGCAGTGTGGATGCTCAAGGCCAAGCTAGGAAATGCCAAGTCCAAGTTTCAGAGATCTTGATTGACAATGCAGCATAGACATACCCCTAGAAGATTCAGGCATGTACAGGTGAATGGGAGGTGGATAGCGGTTGCATACTACCACAAAGTATCAAGACTCATCATGAAAACTGGGAGGAGGATCTTAAGGTTGTCTAAGGACTGGTGAGTCAAAGGCCAGAAGCACCAGTACTAGGATGCATATCAATTGGTAGTCATTCCTCTACTGTACACTGTTAAAAACCTGGGTTTCATCAGGTCACTTCTCACACTTTTCAGTAGAATCTGAACCTCTTTGCTCTTGTGGATGCTGACTTCCTATTCCAATCCAAAAGTTCCTGACTCTCTATTCTAATCTAAAAAGGAAATTCCTTTTGCAGCCTTTTCTCTTCTATCCTTCTTTTCAGCAGCATGTTATGTATTCACAATTTTGGAAGACTCTGCCTGTAATTCAGAATCATTTTGGCTTATTAAAAGGGCACATACTGTACTTCATTATCAGGGATGCTGTAAAATTATGAAGCATTTTGGAGAAAATTGCAGGATATTTAGACTCATTTCTTGTTGAAAATATGCAAAATCCTTTGGGGAAAATGCAAGCAGATGGTGTTCGAGGCATTCATTGTTTTCTTGTGTAGCTGTAAACAAATACTGTAAATTAAAAACCACAACTGATCTTTAGGAAAGCTCATCCCAAATAAATATATAAAATGATTTCCAACAAAGGAAAAGAAACTCTAAACTCACTGCAGTTTTAGCTCCTCAGTGTTTTCTTTCTCCCATCCCCATTCCTAAGAGCACCTTGTTTGAGGGTCCTTCAAGTTTGTGGCTGAAACTCTTGGGATGGATCATCAGCTGATGGAAACTGTCATAACTCCATTCGATTCAATGGAGCTGGGACAATTGACACTAGGTGAGGATCTGTCCCATTGTGGTGTAGGCAATAGTGCCTCTCGTATTCCCAAGACTGCCACACTTTTAGTCATTCCATCCTCCCCATCCTTTTTTCTTTTTAGTAAATCATGACTCCTGCGTTCTATTCTCAGCTCTGTGTGGCATGACAATTTACTAATAGCTCTGTGCCTCAGTTCACCAGTCCATAAAAGATGTATAATACTACTTCCTTACTTCACATGGTTCTAAGAAGCACTTGGAACAGAGTCTATAATATTTGTAATATTAAACATCCTTTGACTTCAGTGAATAGCATCTGGTACTTCATAAGTGCAAAATACTATCAACATTATTATTTATCCCACCCCTCTTGCCTTTTGTGCCTGGGCAAACCTACGGTACTCAGCAAAATAATAGTAATAGGAACAAGAATAGAACTCTTTGCAGAAGAGAAAAGGAAGGGAAGCTGGACTTGCAAAAGCTCTTTATATTGATTTTTTTTTATTTCTTTAATAAAGTGCTTTTGTAAATCAACAAATTGGTGTATATAAGTCTAATAAAACAATTAACAACAACAACTCTAAAATTTAAGATTCATAGGATCAAATTATTTTCTCAGTTACATTATTCTTGGTTGTATTAGCAGGAGTGTTGTAAGGAAGACACAGGAAGTAATTCTTCCACTCTACGCAGAAGTGATAAGGCCTCAACTGGAATAGTGTGTCCAGTTCTGGGCACCACGCTTTGGGAAAGACATGGACAAATTGGAGAAAGTCCAGTGGAGAGCAACAAAAATGATTGAAGGTCTAGAAAACATGACAGATGAGGAAAGATTGAAAAATTGGGTTTGTTTAGTCTGAAGAAGAGAAGACTAAGGAGCTGGGCCATACCAGTCTTCAAGTACATAAAAGGTTGCTATTAAGAGGAGAGTGATATAATTTTGTTCTGCTTATCCACTGAGGACAGGACAAGAAGTAATGCGCTGAAATTGCAACGAGGAGAGATTTCGTTTAGACATTAGGAAAAATTTGCTAACTTTTAGAATAGTTAAGCTCTGGAAAAAAATTACCTAAGTAGGTTGTGGAATCTCTGTCCCTCGAGGTTTTTAAGAATAGGTTAGGCAAACACCTGTCAGGGATGATCTGGATAAGTTAGTCCCGCCTCAGTTGCAGGGAACTGAACTAGACGACTTATTAAAGTCCCATCCAGTCCTGCATTTTTATGAGTCTATAAATCTCATGTAATTCCATTGACTTCAACAATGAAATTAATTCATGTTGAAGTCAATGGAATGGAGAAGGGACTTTAGTTCATTGTAAATGGGAAAATAATATTTTTTATTTGCACAATAAAACTTCTGGTACATATTCGCTTAGTGAGAAAATTCCAAACATGGGAAGAACACAGGCAATGAACTGGTAATTAAATTCAACAAATGGCAGTAATAGAGGGGAACCATCGCCTTGCAGTTGCAAGCACTGGACTGGGAATCAGGAGAACTGAGTTTAATCCCTAACTCCAATATAGGCTTCCTTCAGAAGATCAACTGATCTCTTTGTGCCTCAATTCCCTATATGTAAAATTAATACTTGCTTTCTGGTACAGTTTGTCTAGTTTGGGTCAGATTCTGATACCTCTACTGCTGTTGAAAAGTATCTTATTAAACTAGTGGTCCCACTTAAAATTAATGGGACTTTGTGGCAGGTGTCTGCCCCACTCTGGGCTCTAAGATGTTAATACAGCCCTAGGGAGGATGCACTGCAGGCAGCCAATCAGAGGAGGACTGAAGCTAAAATCAGGGCCAAGCACGCCCATATAAAAAGGGAGCTTCAGGGCAGAGGAGTGCAGTTCTCTGCTGGGAGCCCAGGTAGGAAGGACAGAGTCTCTGGAGGGCTGACAGAACTGCCAGCACTCTGGACAGAGCAGTGCTGCTAGCGGGGACCGGAGGAGCAAGAGATGATTTCTGGCTGGCTGCTGGGGTTGGAGGCTGAGGCTCTGAGGCAATGGCAAAGAGGATGCTAAGGCCACAAGGAAGTGGCCAGGCAATTCTCTGCAGTAGTCACTAAGGGGGTGACTGAACAACAGACTACAGGTCCCCTGGAAGAGGGGAGAACAGCGTGTGGCATGGCCGGATGGCTGTGTTGCTGAAGAGCACACCGTGGTCCTTGGAGAGTTGTGAGTACTAGAGCAGGAGTGAGCACGGCAAGACACCACCTGAGGAACGCTAATCTCCAAAATAGCCAGCAGGAAGTGCCAGAGTGTTGAGTGAACCCTGTAACAGACTTATTGTGGTATAATGTACTACCTAACATGAGTAAGGGCTTGTCTATCCTTACAGCTAAATCAGCACGGTGTGATTAATGCTAAATCGGTATAGATTTAGCAGATCTGGGAAAGACCTGCTAAGTCGATGAGAGAGCACTCTCATGTCAACGTCTGTACTCCGTCAGACATCTGAAGAAATCGGTATTCACCCACAAAAGCTTATGCTCCAATACTTCTGACGAAGTGGGTATTCACCCACAAAAGCTTATGCTCCAATACTTCCGTTAGTCTATAAGGTGCCACAGGACTCTTTGTTGCTTCTTTGCCTGATTGACTGGCTAAACAAGAAGTAGGACTGAGTGGACTTGTAGGTTCTAAAGTTTTACATTGTTTTATTTTTAATACAGTTTTTTTGTACTTAATTCTATATTTGTAAGCTCAACTTTCATGATAAAGAGATTGCACAACCCGTACTTGTATTAGATGAATTGAAAAATACAATTTTGTTTCTTTTTTACAGTGCAAATAATTGTAATAAACAAAGGGAGCGCTGTACACTTTGCATTCTGTGTTGGAAGTGAAATCAATGTATTTGGAAATGTAGAAAACATTCCGAACTATTTAAATAAATGGTATCCTGTTATTGTTTAACAGTGTGATTAATCACCATTAATTTTTTTAAATTGCTTGACAGCCCTATTTAGAACCTTTCATTGAGTTCTTAGCAACATCCAAATGTGCATATCAGGCTGATGACTAGCAACAACAAACCAGGGCATGAGCATAAAGAATGCTGGAGAACACACGTAACTCTCTCGTGAAGGTGGGAAAGTGTCACAGTCTGAAGGAACTTAAATGTCAGTAACATGACCATGAAGTTAATTCTCAGTTTAATGGGCAGCCAATGTAATTGAATTAATAATGGCATAAGTAAGCCGCATGAATCTGAACAGGCTAATGTGTATGGACACAGGAAAGAGGGAATCCAACAAGCAGGCGAATATTAAACCATTACTTAATTTCCTCTGCATTGTATGTTTTCAACCCTCCAGATCACATACGAGTCTGTGATCAATTTTGTAGAGGCTGCCAATTAGATATAAAGCTTTACAAGTTCATTGTTGATAATGTCAGTGCCATGAAGAAAATTCAGGCTAGTTACAATGTTTGGTACAAAGCTATCTAAAATTGTAAGTGTGGGCGTTTCAAGCATGGGTCTTATCTCATTTGAAATTGAAATATGTTTGCAATGCTTGAATGTGGGAAGATTAATTATCACCTCGGTTTCAAAATAAGCAGCAGCAGAAACCCATCACAGGAAAAAGAGGAAGTGACATTGTCGACAGCTAACAAGAAAGGTTTTTTTTTTTCAGCTGGAAAATAATGTAAAAAAGAAACAAATACATTCATTCTCTAATCTGCAGCCACAGGAAAATGGTATTTGATCACAACTGAACCCTCTAACATAATCCCTAGACCACATTTTTGTTAATTGACAAGAAGCAGCAAACTAGGATATTGATCTCATTTTCATAAGCCTACTGATTTAATCATGTTTTAAGCTTTCTACTTTCCTAAACTGATTCCAGCTCCTGATTCCTCCAAGCAGGTAAAATGGATGTCTGAAGGTATCATGATGCCAGTTAGAAGGTTAAAAAATGCCCATTATAGTATGTTGCACTCTGATGCATGTCAATAAAAGACCAGGATGCAGCAAATGTTCCTGTGTACTCTTTGAATGTAGCTGTCTTTCAAATTGTAGGTAAAAAGCTCCCTCTCATGCTCCAGTGGTTGGGGTCAGACCCCTTTGATATTTCATATCCAGGGTCACTCACAAAGATGCTTCTCTATTTTTTTAAAGCAATGTGAAGACATCCGTAGTTAGTATTACCCTAATACAGTATCAAAGCTTCCTCATATAATTTCCAAAATGGCACTGCAAAGCATCCCTCTCTTGGTTTAGTTAATGGGATTTGAAGATCGCAAGGTCGCTACCTGATCACATATTACAATAGCGAGATAGAAGACTTATATTCAAGACTGTGGAAATGCTTTCCATCCCACCTGTATTTCTCGGTCTCATTTCTGGTTGATCAGTGACAATAAGATACCATTTTAGAGGAAAGTTGACACAGTGATTAATCGGAGTGTAATTGAGCATGGGAGTGACTTGTGTTAAAAAAAAAAAAAAAAAAAAAAAACTGTCCTGATTTCAGCTGGAACAAAAAAAAAATAAAAAAGCCCTTGGGAAATTTACACACACACACACTTTCCCCATTTCATATCACATAACTTTGCAGCATGCATCCTTCCCCCCAGTTTGCTTTCCCTTCACCTCCACGTTTTGTTGGAATACCCATTTTTGCACAAAAATGCTCACTTTTGCATGTTTACAATGGAAAAGTCACCTTTGCTTGGAAAAAGGGGCAGTTTTCAACCCAAACTCATTTTTATAGGGATTTATACACAGCTTCGTGACATTTCCCACATAAACGGGCCTAGTTTTCAGTTCCTAATAGCACATGAAGAACCTTGAATTTCAAGTCATTTTATTGTAAATATTTCACATACCTCTAGTCATGACTCAGATGAATCTATTACATTTGTCCTGTTCACCTTCCTTCTGTAACTTGGTATTTGGAATAAAAAAAAGAAAAGAAAAGTTAGTGAAATAACATGGTGCATATGTACTGTCTTTTGAGTTTTCCTGACTTCGCTGTAGGGGGCAATTTAGCTTAGTCAAAGTCAAGCTGCCTTCTATCAGCCTCTTACATCTTCAAGAACAGTAATCATTCCTGAAACTGAACAAGTTTTCTGATATCTTGATATTGCTGATGTTGAATGAGGCAAACAAAGTCAGCTTCATTCTCTTAAATTCAGATTAATCTGTAGTGCATAAAATAATAAAAACATTATTTTGACTATCAAACTGAGCAGATATGACAGCAGTCGTCAGGGGAAAACATGTGTCATACACATACATAAACATGCCACAACAACAAGCTGTAATGTTTCATACCGACTCTGCTTTCTTTGCAGGAACACTTTGATGCAAAATTGCCTTTGAAGGGGGAAAAAAGTAATGTCTTGTATTGTCTAGAAAGAGAAAATAAAAATGGATTGTTTAGAAAAATAAATAGCAAAAAGGCTTTTACAATGAATCACCTGAATGAACGTTGCCAACCTGCCATCAAGGGCTGCATCATGAGTGGCTGTGTGCACGCAAAACACATTGTCAGCAATGCAAATTTAGGGGCATACAGCTAGGGCTGTGCAAAATCTACAGCTGGAACCCTGAGCCCAGCTGAAATCAAGGTTCTAGCAAAACCTATGGACAAGCAGCTGAGCTTCATGAATAACTATACTTTGACTTATGCATTTTGCACCAGCTAAAGTGCAAGAGAGTTATGGAGAGAGGCCCTAATCCTGAACTATTGAGGTCGATATGAGCTTAGCACATGATTTCAGTGGGTGCAGGGTCAAGCCTGGAGTCATTTTTGGTACCTGCTGGATTTTGGGTGAGTAAAGAGTAAACATTAGCTCCCCCCCTACAGAAATGTATTAGACTTAAGGGCAGTGCTGCTTACCTGGTGCTTGCATCAGACTTAATAGAGGAAATAGTGGTCATCTAGGAGAGGTCCTACCTGAGCAGATGCTCCTAGCATTGTTCCCCTGTCAACCAACACAATAAAGGTAAGGTTGGGAGGATCAGAGGATATAGTCCTGACCCTGATATATGGGATGGTGTTCAGGTCACTGGGCAAGGAGTGTCACACTGGGCAAGAAATCCCCCCTGCGGTGGGGATTTTTGACAGTTTGGAAACTATAGAACATTCATAAACTGAAGCCTACTCACAGCTCACCCATGCACCACTTTAAAATGTTACCATGTGGATACTCTGGAGGCCCTAGTGACTGGGCATACAGCATATACAGAAATTGCCTAGTGTGAGGAACATTTGACTGGTGATCTGTTCTGGAAACTAAAGTTACATTATAATGATAGGAGATATACCTATCTCTTGGAACTTGAAGGGACCTTGGAAGGTCATTGAGTCTAGCCCCCTGCCTTTGCCAGCAGGAACAAGTACTGATTTTAATCCCAGATCCCTAAGTAGCTTCCTCAAGGATTGAGCTCACAACCCTGGGTTTAGCAGGCTAATACTCAAAACATTGAGCTATCCCTCCCCCACAACTGGAGGAAAAGGAGAAAATCTTCTGGGATTTGCATAGCAATGTGAAAATATCCTGTTTGTTCAGGGGCGCAAGAATGCAAAACATTTTTATTTCTTGCCAACAATTAAGTTTCGCAAAGGTTAAATGCTGAATTTGCAGGCAATAAACTAACAACCGCACCGCTAATTCACTTCTTTTTCCAAAATCTGGAGATGATACAATCACTTACCAAGGTAATTGCATGGTATGTGCGCTACAATTCTACTTACATTGGTGTGGAATTAAGGATTGGCTTTCCGTCTTAAAATCTTCATACTTCCAGCTAAACTAATGATTATGAGATGTGAGGACTCGTGTATGTGGGCATGTTCCTGACTCACTAGATTGAGCTGTGCAGGCCATTTCAATACACCTTCTATGCCACATCGCTTCATCATGAATTTTAATTAGTATATTTTACAGAGACACTATTTGAGGCTCTGATCCTGCACTAGGCTTCATTTGCATGGAGCCCTGCTGCTGTAGGTAACCCTGTTGATATTAACAAGACTTTGTATGAGCTGAGGGTCCATGCTAATAGATCCCCTGATGCAGGAATGGGACATCAGGGAGTTTTTAAAACACTGTATGGATATTCAAAAACAACATCACCTTAAAGACTATCAGATTTTTTTGGGCATAAGCTTTGTGGGTAAAAAACACACTTCTTCAGATGCATGGATACTATTTTTCATGTCTACCAGAAATAGAAACTAAAGACTTACACAAATAGGAGGTAGGTTTTCACAGCTCTTTTCCAGCGGTATAAAGAACCGGGTTCAAGCCCTGATGGTTTAGGAGATATTGAATCTTAAGCCTGTCACTGACCCAGCTCCAGACTGAACAATGCCCATTCTGTACCTCAGACCAGTGTAATTTTGCAGGGAAATTCCACTCTACGGGACAGAAAAAAGAACGTTATTGTAGATGGATTTTTTGTTTGTTTTAATTATTGCTGTTTGACAGTGGTTCAGAAGTTTGGACTGTTAGCAGATGGATTGTAGTGCTGGATTGGATAGTGCAGGTAAAGCAGGTGTTTCTACAACATATCACAGGGATGTCACTATCACATGTACAATGACAGCTATAAACATAGATAAAGTGAAGAAGAACATGGCATTTCCAGGAGATTAAACTAGACCATAGGTTCCCACTCTGAGGATCACGATCATTGTTCCTGCCTCATCCTGCTACATAGGAGTGGGTTCCTGTCTAGACACGGGCTATATTGGGGTGGAGCGGGGAGCATCATGTAGAAAAAAGATTGGGTACCAATGAACTAGGTATTCAGAGCACTCTTCTCTAATGGGTAGGCTCCTATTGAAGTAAGAGTCTTGGAGATTATGTGGAGGGGGGAGGGTTAGATGAAAATTTTTTTTTAATAGAGTTGCTGTAAAAGCAAAAAAAGAGTAGTCCCCCCAATTTTTTAAATAAAATATTTAATTTGTCTAAATATTTCTCTGATAAGTTCTTTAAAACCATTAAAGGCTGTTATGATCTAATGAAAACAATACTTATGTAATAACATTTTAAAAGCCTTGCTACTTACCTAGTAGACCATACCAAAATCTTTAATGCTCTTGTAGTTGAATTTGTGAATGTAGATACTTTTTAAACATTCATTGTGTGTCACATGGAATAAATCTAAAGGAACCATTATACTTTGTCCTGTGAATCCCCATTTATCTCCTCCAAATCAAGAACATACTATTGTGTCACTACTTGCTTTAGGGCCATACAGTGGGACCTCATTCGCTAAAGCTGGTACAGAAAGGTCTATACTGAATTGCACCTCCTTGCACCAGTGAGGTTCCCTGCATCTCTAGAAGGGCAGGTAGCATTTCCATTGCCAGTGACAGCCTCCCATAGATTTTATGTTGAAGGGCCTTTGTCTCTTGATGGGGGGATCCATACGATTTAAAACATCAATTATGGTGCACCTCAGAGCAGGGAGAAACCTTAAGTACTTGGAAAGCATCTATCACATAGTAGGCACCAACATAAAGAAACTGTAATAATCAATATACTCCTCACCTACATTTCCTTTCTGGACAATGCCACTCATTCTTTTGGTTGCCTTGTTCTGCTGCAGCCTGATCTGTTTCAGTGAAAGAGAGGTTGCAGCCTTTTTGGAGGGCTGGGAAACAATGTTATCAGCTTATTATTATAGGTTAATGAATGGTTTACTTGCAGTTGTTCAGAAGACAAAGAAACAAGGTGTTTTTTTTCAGATAGTGACCAAAATGGTAAGCCACTCCCTCACACGTTTCCATTAAAAGAACACCGAGTGATAAGAAGGCACATTGCTGCAGAGGGTGTTTCTGGAGCTGGAGGAGGCGGTGCAGGAGTAGCAGCAGCAACAGCATTTGACTTGGAAGGGTACAAAGGGATCTGGATTATACCCACATTTCTCAGCAATACCAGTTTAAGAAAAAGGGAGGAGGATGGGAAGATTTAGAAGAAAGGCAAAAGCAGTGTTGCATCGCTTCTCCACCACTTTATTCACTGAATAACCATGAACATCGTGGAACAGGTCTGGGCTCTTAGGTTGCAGATATATTAAGTGAAATCCTGGCCCCACTGAAATCAATGAAAATTTGACATTGTCTTTTGTGGGGCCAGGATTTCACCCAGTGTGTTCAGTACAGAGGATCTAAAACAACTTTTTTTGGGGGTGGGGGTGGTAAAGTAAGCTTTGTTCATTTTTAAAGCCAAGTTAAAAGAATGGCTAGTCCCCTTCCCCTGCCCGCCCGTCCCCAAAGGTGACTCCTCCAGATACTCTTTCTTCAGTGTGCCATTTGGTTGAGCAAAATTGTTCTGATGCGTCCTCTGTTGGAAAAGCCCTCCCATGAGGATAAAATAGAAAAAAAGCCAACCCCAAGCTGGATGTGAGTGTACAGTCATATTTTTATGCTAAATCCCATGACCTGCAAAGAGTCTAAGGATGCCAAAATGATCCATGCCCACTGACAGAATCAATTTCTGGGCATATTTTTCACCAAAAGAACTATCAAGTGACCAAGGAGATGGGCTGGAAAACTTGCTGGGTTTGATGATGGGATATAAAATCTTTCATTTCCAAAATAAGTCAAATCCAGCTAAGATGGTAATGACAAAACTGTCATTGTTCAATGGCTCAATGATATGCTATATGAAATGAGTTTGGTGGTCCAGTTGCCACTCACTAAATGATCACATCAGAGCTATCACCCCCTCTATTGGCACCCATGGTAGAGGTATCAATAGCAGGGCCAGGGACTGAACAGGCATAGGGCATGGTCATAGTAGCGTGGCACAGTGTGGAGGGAGTAGGCACTATTTGTTGTTGTAGCTATTGTGCAGTGGAATATAGGTTTTCACTTTCCAGGGATGTCAATCCAGCTCTCTTCAGGGGCATCAAGTTCACATAAAATATTAAATTTGCTTTAAAAAAAATAACCAAATAGATCTGTAAAATAAAAACACCACCACCTTTTGCTTCTGATAAGCCACACTTCACCTCAGAGCTCATTTATTTTGCAGATGAAAATAAGAGCTTACAATACAGTGGAAACATTGTCAGAACCCTAATTATTGTTTTGAATAAACAAGGGATTTTAACAAAGCTAGTGGCTTTGGAAGCAAATCTGCACAACCCAACAAATAATCATTGTATTACAGTTTATAAAACACAGCTACAGAACACCATTTGAGGTAACAGAGATCTCCATAAATACCCAGGAAAGCCATGTTTTTTGCAAAGATTTTTTTATATCACAGACGTTAAAAATTGTCACTGTGAAACAAATGTACATTCTTATCAGCATCATGTGTTACAGGGGTTCTCTCACATGTAGCCCTCATCTGTTCTGAGGCAAGTCACATTGTGGTTGTTTGCGACTTTAACCCAACAACTACTATTTCAGCAAATGCTCCTGGAGGGACATCTTGGAAACTGGAATGGAATGAATAATCTGACTGGAGATATAATCCACTACTAAATAACCCACTGCCTGGAGTAATTCAGATAAAACTTCCTTCAGATGTCATTTACATTGCTGCAAATTCCTACAAAGATAAAGCCTGACCTATTTTTTGTTTTAAAATTTGTTGTGCTTTTTAACTTTTCTTTATTGGTAATTGCTGCATATCCCATTTTCTCTCCATTGTTTTGTTCATTATTGTCATATGTTTATGCTATGCTTTCACCTCCTTGACTCCATTTCCTTAAAGGACCGTGACAGAACCTGCTGAGAGAGTCTGAAACTGAAACAGCCAGAAGCTTCTTAGTACTCAAACTTGCCAGACACAGCAGGGTGCAATGGTTAAACATCACAAGATGAATGCAAGTTTTCCTTTAGCTGGGGCAAATACCTTCTCCATCACTAATGCAAACCAAGAGCATATACATGTATTTTCATCGCATACTTGTTCCCATGTTGAGCTGTGAACTCTCTGAAAGTAAAAGGCCATTCCCTAACTTAGCAAATCATATGTGCATTGAACTACAAGCTGATGTACACAATATGTGCAGCTGTAATAATACTTATGTGTTGTTGTACACAGATGGTACATACTGTTCCAGCTACACAAAATATTTATGTGGTAGGAAATGTACAGTAGCATACAACTGATCATGTTTATCAAATTTCTGCATAGGCATTTCACCAATGACACCTCTTTGGACTAATTCACCCTTTGAGTTATTTCCTTTATCACCCAGTCCTCATTGCTCCTCTTTTCTCTTTCCCAGTGGTTCAGAAAAGGGCAACTAAAATGATTACGGGTTTGAAAAGGGTCCCATATGAGGAGAGATTAAAGAGGTTAGGACTCTTCAGCTCAGAGAAGAGGAGACTAAGGGAGGATATGATAGAGGTATATAAAAGCATGAGTGGTGTGGAGAAAGTGGATAAGGTAAAGTTATTTACTTGTTTCCATAATACAAGAACTAGGGGTCACCAAATGAAATTAATAGATAGCAGGTTTAAAACAAGTACAAGGAAGTTCTTCTTCACGCAGCACACAGTCAACTTGTGGAACTCCTTGCCTGAGGAGGTTGTGAAGGCTGGGACTATAACAGCGTTTAAAAGAGAACTGGATAAATTCATGGTGGTTAAGTCCATTAATGGCTATTAGCCAGGATGGGTAAGGAATGGTATCCCTAGTCTCTGCTTGTCAGAGGATGGAGATGGATGGCAGGAGAGAGATCACTTGATCATTGCCTGTTAGATACACTCCTTCTGGGTCACCTGGCATTGACCACTAGATGGACCTTTGGTCTGACCCAGTATGGCCATTCTTATGTTATGTTCCCAGTCTTTTCCATGCAGTCCATATACAGTGCTGAGATGTTATTGAATTGAAAATGTTTTCATGCAAATACTATTTACTATAGTTTTAAAATTCTGGCAAATCAGTTCTTTCTGAAGAAGCTGCTGTTTTGCATAAGCAATGAAACTGGCCACATTAGCCAGCTAAACAGCAGAAAGAGAAAAAGTCCTTAAAGAAAATACATCTTTCCTCTTGCCTGTAGATTCAGTTAGAAAGCCATGCTTATCTGTCCTATAAATAATGACTTTGTGTAATCTCACCTATGGGAAAAGGTCTTAATTGATCATTCTGAGGAAACTGGCAGGAAACCCAGCCCTTCAGATGGTTCATTCTGTTATCTTGGTTTGTTGAACTGTATATTTGACATGACAGTGGATTATATTTAGTGCTTCACATGGTTTTCAGAAGAATTTGTACGAGCTTTTGGCACAGGTAGGCACTCAGGTAATGTATAGTTAAATTGTAGGAGCAAAACCAGACGAATGGGTTGCCATATGCATTAAGAATGTTTTTGCAATGACATTGAATATCTTCTTTGCTTCTCTTCCCATTCACTTCTTGCTGCTGCCATACACAGAAAATGAATGCTCTTTTATTGTATATGGTTTAGAATTTATGAGACAATGGGCCTGATTATTCCACCGTCAAAGGGCGGGGGGCAATCTCCATACACTTACACTGCCACTCCCCCACCTTCGCTCTGCATGCTCTCTCTGTAGAAACTTCAGCACCCCTGGTGGAATTCCTCATCAGGAGTGGTCAGACAATGCTTGAATCACCTCCCTCAACCAGGTATCCCACTAGCTACCTTTAAATAATAGAATTCTATAGAAGCCCAGCTGGCAGAGCAAGGCATCACATTATCAGATCCCTTTGCTTTCCACTGGCACAGCAGAGCAGAGTTTTTGGGATGTGCTGGACAGCTGCACGCCCACCCTGTACAGAACAGGGACTGTGGGTTTATACACTGCAGCACCTTTTCCCTTGGTGGACTCTCTGCTGTGCTAGCCATTGCACCCTGAGTTACACTGACAGAAGCTGACATAACCTGGAACTCTTGTTATATGCTGTTATACATGCCTAATTCTCCTTTTATTTACACCAGTGTAACTCTCTTAACTCTAATGACTTACAGCAGTGCAACCAGGAAAAGAATGAGTCTCTGTGTTTCTACCTAGTTACTATGGTGATGGTGTATTAGAAATGCAGACAGGCAATGATATAGAAATACATAAAGGACAAAAAAATCCCTCTTACCCACTTTTACTAGCTTCACTGTCCCATAACAGGCTTTGTCTTGACAGATTTCCTTCTGCTCACTAAGCAGGAGCTGGAAAGGATTTCAAAACCCCAGTTTAGAGCATTTCCTTGCTTAGCTGGTGCAAAACAATTCAAATGTAGCTCTTATCAATATCTGATTTCCTAGGTATAACTCCCATTTGTGCTTTTGAAAATCTCCATCTAAACAAATACCTGACTCACCCATAAATCAGCATATAACTTCATGTCCAGAGCTCAAGATAGTTTTGTCTTTCTCTAAATATTATATCATTAAGGAGAACAATGCAAGAGAGAGAATATTATTATATAGAGGGGAAATGAGGAAAAGTCATTTGTCAAATCCAAATAAGAGTAAACCTCAATAGAACAAATAACCCAGTAAAAACAAAAGGTAGCTCATAGGAAGAAAGGGCAATCATGGTTTGGATAGAATAAGAACCTTCCTTGCCTCCTGAACCATCATTCAAAACATAAATTGATCCATTAGCGAGGTTCAAAAAAGTTCATTTAATAATATCCCCCCTACTTCCCTCCATTATTTTTAATGCCTCAGTTCTGGATGGGAATGGACACAGAATTGTTAAAGATCAGGAGAGAAGGAGCTCTTATGTATTCCCAGCTCGACCATTGCAAGAGCCAGTAGAAGTCTCACAAGAAGGAACTCTTTCCTTCTTCCAGCTGTTAAAACCAAAGCAATAAGCCTCCAGTGCCAAACCTGTGGGTCCAACTCGGGAATAGATGAAAAGCATTCAACAAATGATACTATTGTAAACCTCTCATGAGATTTTTGATGTGATTTTTAGTCATTGATCAAGTTAGCCTCTCTATACTCCTGGGAGATGGGAAGGTTTAGTAGTTCTATTTTAGGCTATGCACAAATAACATGCCATGTAAGAAAGGAGGTTGCAAGGGCTGGAGAATACAATGTAGTATTTATTATACATCATTTATGTAGGCCTTGATTCAGCAAAGCACTTACATGCTTAACACTGAGCACTTGAATCCTATTCAATAACTTTAAGCACATGCTTAAATGCTTAGCTGAATCAGAGCCATAGTACCCTAAAGTATTTTAGACAGTTAAACATATACAAAATAGTACTGGTCTCTGCTCCAAAGACCCGACAATCTAAATTGACAATAAATAGACTAAATGAGTGAGATCCTGTTGTGATTCATGACAATACCTATTTATTTGTACCATTTTCCTTACTTATTCCCTGTGTGAAAGGCCATGCATTTGAGAAGTATATGAAGTGGAAATTATTAAGGCCAACGTCCATTTCTGGTAATGTTCTGCATGTTTGTAATAAAACCTGAAACCATGCACAAATCTCCTAAATTGAGAGGCTTACTACAAAGCCAAGAAACTTAGCTGGAGTTGTCAAAAGGGTTGTCAAACTTTCCCGCACCCCAGGCCACTTAAGAGCAAACCAGAGGCAATTATGTATTTGACAGAAAAACAGGTGAAAGTCAGAATCAACTGAGCAAACATATAAAAATAAAATTCAGGGGTTGCAAAATGATCTGAGCTGAGGCTTTAAAATGTGTTTGTATGGACTCCTGCAAAATGAAACTGCCAAGTTCAATTTGTAAGGATATCATATTATTGGCTTTGTATAAAAACCTAGTGTATGTAGAAGCCTGCTCTTTGCACTCAGCAGCAGTACCCTCTGATATATAGGCTTATGCTTTAGAATGCATCTTAGGACTTCACTACTTCACTCTCCCACAAGTCTGCATGGCTTCATTTGAGAAGTGTGTGTTTTGGTATCCAAATACATAACGGCCCACGGAACAGAGCCCTGGCTTTCTAGCCTGCGGAGCCCAGGGATCATTGTAGCCATTCTACTTATTTAGGCTGAGATTTTCAAAGTAATCTTGAGAATTTACACACACACATTATATTGAGATGGAGGATATGTGTCCAAGCCCACTAGATTGCTTTGAAAATCTCCATTTTACAGGTTAATGAAAACAAAACATTATTAATTCTGCCTAACAACGTTTAGATGATGAAAAGCTCTTTTTCCCTGCAATGCTCAAATACCTCAGTGACAGACTTCAACACAAGATGATGGATGGACAGACAACTGTGCTTAGAAAGTAACATTTACTAAAATTAGCATTTCGGAGCCTTTTGCTGGCAGCTAATAGTTCTCGCTAAAAACAGGACTTTGATGCTGGGAATTGAAACCCACTATCAAAGATGCAAACCAGTTTCCATCTTGCTTAAATAGAATTTTAGAACATTAAGTCCATTCCCCTCTGCTCACACAGGATCGTTCCAAATGAACATTTCAACAGCTTCATCTAGACTAAGTCTGAATAACTCCAGTGATGCAGTTTCTGCTCGCTCCCCTTAGAGACTATTCCATATTCTAATTGACTGCATTGTTGAGACATTTTGCCTGGTGTCCAAACTCCCTTTTCCTGAGTTTTATCCCATTACTTCTAGTTATTCCTCCCTGAACTGCTCTAAACAATTCTTCCTCCTATTTTAGTATGCAGAAAAAGAACTTTACTGTTCTAACATTAGAGATTTTGTTTAAATATTAAACAGTAACATTCTTCTTTTCATGGATAAACCAGTTATAAGGCAGAGTTTAAGTTGGTTTACAAATCTCTGACATGGAGCTCCTGTACGACTGTGTCACAAATGATGCCATTGCCACCCACTCTCCAGCAGCTTGAATGCCATGCTGAAACTTTCACATAGGGATGTTTCTTTACTGACAGGACTGAGGTTATGCTAGAGTCAAAGTGACATTTTTACAGTGCTGCCTTCGAAATTTCAGAAGCTTTGTTATTTAAATGTTTATTTATTAAGAAAATGACATGATATGCATCTTCCTAATCATAATCAGTCACCTGTTGATTACTGTAGAGAGAAGAGATTCTGAAGTGTTAGAATATGAATATGAGTGTGCTATTAAAATGTTCATGCAGACTCTGAGAATACCTACTGAGAGCATTTCCTCATTTTACTGTTTCTGAAAAAAATCCAAAACATTTAAATATGAATCCAGCCCTGTGATTTAAATCTGATCTAAACACAGAAGAAAGGAGACAAGGTTCTTGTTCTTTTTCAGATGTGATAGAAATCTTTCAAGAACCATTGTTTACAGCAGAACCTCAGAGTTATGAACACATCGGGAATGGAGGCTATTCGTAACTCTGAAATGTTCATAGCACTGAACAAAACGTTATAGTGGTTCTTTCAAAAGTTTACAACTGAACATTGACTTAATACAGCTTTGAAACTTTACTATGCAGAAAAAAATGCTGCTTTTAACCTGCTGCTTTCACTTTAATTTGAATGAAACAAGCAGAGAAACGGTTTCCTTACCTTGTCAAATCTTTTTTTAAACTTTCCCTTTATTTTTTAGTAGTTTATGTTTAACACAGAACTGTACTGTATTTCCTTTTTTTGGTCTCTGCTGCTGCCTGATTGCATCCTTCTGGTTCCAAATGTGTGGCTGACTGGTCAGTTCATAACTCTGGAGTTTGTAACTCAGATTCTACTGTATAAGATTTCTACTGTGCTTGGTCAAAATCTCAAGATTTCAGCTCCTTCTAATATGAATCCAAAATTTTACTCCAATTTAGTCACAAACCCAAACCTAGTCTAAAACCAATCTGGATTTAAACATGGCTTCTTCAAGGGCTTGATTCAACTCAGTCTAAAAACTCTCATTGACTTGAATGATGCAACATCAAACCCCAGCAGATCTGACCAAATACCAGCAGGGAAAGGATGGGGCTCGCAAATATTTCTTGAATACTGATTCTAGACCATCCTATTTAAGATCTTTATTATTGGAGAATTTCTGAAGCTTTGAAACTGGTCTGCAGGATTTGGTCAAGTACACATAGTCAGCTTTAAACGTGTATTTAATAAAGAATACACAGAGTTAACATTAACTATTGACATAGCTGGGAATGTTTGAAGCTCTGATACCAATATCAGACTCTTTACAAAGAATCCATTAATCTGTCATTACTTCTTTGGTGATTTGTGTCAGAAGTTCTCAAACGCTGTTTGCCACTATTTGTGAATCTAATGGTTTGCAAAATCTTCACAATAGAGTGAAAGCTCCTTAGGGCAGAGAGACTATCTTTTTGTTCTTTGTTTATCACATTGAGCTCCTTGTTCATGACTAGCAGAGAATCCTGTGGCACCTTATAGACTAACAGACGTTTTGGAGCGTGAGCTTTCGTGGGTGAATATCCACTTCGTCAGACGCAGGTAGTGGAAATTTCCAGGGGCAGGTATCGTCTGCTTCGGAGCACACTTAAGCTGCTATAGTGTGGCCAGTGAGAGGGGGAGGCTCTTTTTTTCTATGAAGTGCCACCTTCTCCTATCAGGTTTTCGTCATATCTTGCCATTCCGATATCTGGATCGTGTCCATTTATCTCTTTCCGCACTGAGACTGTCCCCGTTGTGTCCATGTACATAGCAGTAGCGGGCATTGCTGGCACCTATGATGTGTATATTAACATTTTGGACATGCAGTGAATTTGAACCAATTATGGCCTATCTGTAGGTCCTGTGATTGCTTCGCTGCGTGAAATATGCAGAGTTGCTCGAGAGACATGGATGGGGGTTCCTGAGCTAGATTACATATGATTATGGCATGTGCAGTGCTGTCCGACATACGTTCACGCTGGCAGGTGATCTGGCATAAAGTATGGACCTGCCCCCCAACCTTCAAAGGTGACGGATCATTGTCCAGATGAGTTGTTACTAGCCCTGATAAGCTGGAATTTTAGCTATGGGGCGTATTACTGGCCTATGTCCTCTGTTTCTTTCTTGGGTGCTTGCAGTAGGATCCTTCGTCACACGTCGCTCTGTATGATCAGTTTCCTAATTCCTCTCGCGTACTACATATTCAGAGAATCGTTGTGAGTGAGATTCTAGTGTTTGTCTCTGTCTGAGGTTTTTTAAGTGAAGAAGTGGGCAGAATAGGCGGTCTAAAACCCTCAGGCTTGCGCTTATAGACAATGGATCGTCTGATCTCCCGTGATGAAGACTGAGCATGAAGCAGTGCCGGCATAGCAGTCGTAGGTTTTCCGATATAGGTCTATGGTTAATGTGACCATCACTTATTTGCACCTAGGTGTCTTAGAAAGTGACCTCCTGTGTAAAATTGCGTCCAGGCTAAGTGATGTGCGGGGAAGTTGTTGAAATCGTGTGGAAAGTATTTCTAGATCTCATTCCATGGTCCGTTGGAAAATGCCATCAAATGTAGCAGGTAAGAAGGGCGTGAGTGAGCACGAGAGCTTGAGTAAACGTTGTCCAGTCAAGCCATAAAAATATGCATCTTGGGCCTGCCCGGTCCCAGAGCAAGTGCCACTGATCTTAGAGCAAAATTCATACAATAAGTTGCAAAAATTTGTCGACTTAAAGCACAGAGCTCAGCAGCCAGTTGTGCTGTCTGGCATCATCAGTGATACTATCCCTACAAGCTTGTATTCCATCTGTGTGGAGTTTGTTTAGAGAGCCCTCTACATCCATGTAGCTTAGGATCCGGTGTTATTCGGGAGTGACCATATTGCCTTGCTACGTTTCCCTCAGAATCTCTAGTGTAGCACGAGATAGCTGGGAGTGTCTGGTGGCAGAGGTCTGGAGGAGAGAGCTGCACATACCAGACATCCTTCATGAGAGTGCCAGATGCGTGAGATGAACTGGGCGTCCAACTCCTGACAATGATCCCACACTTATCACAGTCTTGGTGGCAGGCCATCCTTGCCCACAGACTAATCCTGCCAACCCCATGAAAACGTATTCTCACACAGGCAACCCTGTGCACAATGCGACATTGAGTAACTCTACCTCAGGAACCAATTCCATGCTAACAAACCTCGATGCCAACTTCCCCCATTTATATCTACACCAGCGACCACCCATCACAACCTAACCACACTCCAGCCATCAACCCACACTGTCATTCACCTAGCTACGTTCCCACCAAATTTTAATAACATCCATCACTGCCAGCAATCCCCTCTCATACTAACATCAGCCAAACTGGACAGTCTCTGCTGAAAAGGATAACAGTGACAACGAAATCATAATCACGAATATCTATGGCAATATAACCCAAGACTAACCTGAGGTATGTAGCACCTACCTCACACCTTCCCCTGGCCACACTATAGCAACCTCCACAGTTTGCCATCCTCAGACAAAAAAGCGTAATCAGGACGCATACTTCAAAGGAAACTGCGAGCTTCAGGTTCATCTCCAAATTTACACCATCAGCTCTGGACTAACAAAGACGTGAAGCTTGCCAGTTACAGAATCCAGTTTCTCCTCCCTGGGTATTCACACACCTCTACTGGTCTAGATTACAGCGGTTCCTCCTATCATCTCCTATGACTAAACCCATTATCCTAGCTGCTGCCTAGCACCTATATTATA
>NC_133774.1:116041495-116160850 GCF_003597395.2 Chelonoidis abingdonii
TTTCCACTACCTGCGTCTGACGAAGTGGGTATTCACCCACGAAAGCTCACGCTCCAAAACGTCTGTTAGTCTATAAGGTGCCACAGGATTCTCTGCTGCTTTTACAGATCCAGACTAACACGGCTACCCCTCTGATACTTGTTCATGACTGGGACTCCTAGAATACAAATAAATAAATAAATAAAAATAGTAGTAAAAGACCCAGAATTCACTGTATTTTGTATTCTGCAAATCCTGTTCAACCAATTCAGCTCCTCAGCACAAAAAAAACCAAAACAAACCACCACCAAAAAAAAACCAACAAGAAAAACCCCGCATGGGTTGGGGGCAGACATGCCAAACCTGTGGAAAAAAATGCAGAAATTGGGCTTGTTTTTGGCTTAACTGGCTTGTGAGTTGGCTAGTGTTTGGCTTGTAGTTTGTTTGGTTTCTATCTTATTGCTCCTTTTTTTTTTTTGATTGGCTCCTGGCAAGAAGGGGCAACGAGGGTGGGGGGAGAGAGTCGGGGTGCACAGCAGGCCCACCACAGTCCCAGACTGCATGCCAGGGGTATCTAGTCACATAGATTGTTGGGGTTCCTAAGGATTGGCTTGTTTTTGGCCTAATTTTGAAATGGGATTGGTTTGATTTTTGGCTTATTGTGAAAATTGGGGTTCTTATTTACCACGTGAAAGTTGGCAACTGTTTTGGGTGGCTGGATAATTCAGGAAATTTGTAGTAGAATATTGAGCCATTTTTCCTTTAAATGATCATTCAAATTCAGCCCAGGTCAATTGTGATAGAAAGTTGGGATAAAAATATATTGTGCTACAATATACTGGTGAATGTTCTATGTTTTTAAATAACATATATTGTTCATTTGTGAGGCACTGTAGTTTGGTGGTTAGAGGAACAGAATGGACTCCAAGGTTCTATTCTCATCTCTCTTATTAACTCAGGCCAAGTCACAAATCTTGCTCTGACTCAGATTCTCCCTTTATAAATGAGTGAAATCACTTCTCTTACTCACCAGGGTGTTATAGGGCTTAATGAAGTATTTGTGAAGTACCTTGAGACTGTTGGATAGAAGGTGATTCATATGCATGAGGTATGATTAGTGAGGTAATGGATGCCCAATCTAGTTTACAGAAATCCAGCAGTTTTACCCAATGCGTCTTCATACAAAAGCACATTTGGAGAAAAAGACTGGGATTTTTAATACTTGAAATGGCCACTGCCACACAGCAGTGCCCTTTAAAACTATGGTCCAGCCATTTTGTTAACTCCATGGCCCAGAACCACTCCCCCTCACAGCGGTTGCCTCTTTCATTACTTTCTGCATTCAGCACTGCTCATCCATATAACCCCTCCACCCCCCAACCAGACCACAGTTTCAGTATAGCACCCACTCACTCCCCCTGCATCTCTGTCAGCATCACCACCATATATCCCTTGTCCTCCCTCCTGTCTCCATTGTAGGGCCATCAATTACCACAGCACCACTCTCCACACCAGCTCCTTTCCTTTCTCCTTCCCTGTATCTATATCTCAGACTCGGTATCCTTGATGGATACTAAAGCGTAATACTGGATGCTTGATGATTCCCAATGTTGGAAATCATTACATCCTTGTTTATTACTGCAGAGAATGGAAGTTTAGTCCTAAGCTACTTCAAGTACCACATATCTTTTGAAAGACCTACGAAATCAGCTTCACTCTTCCACAACAGTCAGATTGAGGGAGTACAGATATCAATGGAGGAGGACAGGAAATCTTTACAGCTTTCTCTACAGACAGCCCTAAGAGCTGGAACACTTCCAAAAGAAAGTTAACAACAGTCCCATGCTTACCATCTTCAGAACCTGCTCTGAGTCACCTCTTTATAGCAAAACATTCCCCAAAGCACCCAAAGAGAACAAATACAAATTACAAAAAAAGGAAAAGGAAAAGGGGGGGCGGTTATACCTAATGGATCAGATCCAAAGATCATTGAAGTCAACAAAGAGCCTCCCATTGATTTCAGTAGGATACTTCATATTAGGAGTTAATTAAGGAATTAATTTTCTCCTGGCCAATTATCACTGGCTTTTATAGCCTTTATGCAATCCCTATATATTATGATGACAGACACTTTAGAAATGTGGACACAGACTTATTATTTGTTTAGTGCCCAGAAAAGTGCTCAGTGCTGTACAACAAACAAATCCAAAACCAGTGTGTGCCAAGACGTGTTATTACCAATGAGACATATTTCCTTTAGTATAACCCTTTGAAAATAAAATACAGTGTCTCTTCCTACAACAGTAGAATCTGATTGACTTGCTTACATATTTACAGTATTTGCTAATCTTTGTTACAACAAGCTCCTGACCACTGTTGTTCTCTTGGCTAGATAAAGTTTGATTTTTTGTTTGTTTGTTTGATTTTTGGGGGAGGGGGCTTATGGTGGGTTGACTGCAGGATACTGTTGCTCAGCAATTTGTCTTCAGTAATCAATGATCTTTTGCTACATTGAATCTTTGCCAGCTATTGGATAACGTTCTGTGTGGGTTTTGGAGTGAGGGGTGCAGATCTGAAACAGAGTTGGATTAACACTCTTGCTCTGCAGTTGTTTGACCTGTCCCTAGCATTTCCCTGGGGGAAAAGAAAGCCATCGATGCTGCTGTATGAGTGTGTGTGAATTCTGGTTCCATGAAAGAAAATTTCATTGAATTTTGCTAGGACTAAGCTAAAAGAAAATTATACTGTGGCATACTCATTAATAGATGTTTTAAATGTTATTTTTTATGTAGTGACAGCAATGCAGTCAACAGGAAGATCCAAATGCTTGATTAATATTGGAGACTTTATGCAATATGAGTGACAGATATTTTCACTTTGTGTGCTTCCTAGTGTTTTCTTGCTGTGCTCTAGTGTCCTGCTGAAATGTCACTGGATCCTTACAAAGAAACATCTCTTTGATCAATCATCTTCTAACCATCAAAGACATGCTAGAAATTTAGTGGGAGATGGATGCATGCTGAAATAAACCTGATTACTTATTCTGGAAAAAAAAACACTACTGTGTATCACAGTTCAGAGCAACTGCACCTGTATTCCCTCTCCTTGGTTCATTGAGGGCAGAGCTTAAATTTTCAGAGACTATTTCATAGAATTATAGAAGATCAGGATTGGAAGAGACCTCAGGAGGTCATCTAGTCCCACCTGCTGCTCAATGTAGGATCAACCCCAACTAAATCATCCCAGCCAGGGCTTTGTCAAGTTGGGCCTTAAAAACCTCTAAGGATGGAGTACCACTTCCTCCCTAGGTAACCCATTCCGGTGCTATTTCCTGGAGCTCCCCATGACACACTCCATTCAGGGCTCTGGACTTCAGGGGCTTTGGCACCATGGAGAGGGACTGGGAACTTGGGGTGTCTTCCCTGTGAGGAGGCACCAGGGCTCCCACAGGTTTGAAACTATTTACTGGAGCTCTGCTCCGGACGGCTCCAGCTGAATTTAAGCTCAGCTTGAGGGCACACGTTCTAGACTCCAGGCTTCTCAGACATCACGTCTCTTGAGTGGAGACCTACATCTCTCTCTCTCTCTCTCTCCTCCCCCCCCCCCCCCGCCAAGGTGACCAGATGTTCCGATTTTATAAGGACAGTCCTGATATTTGTGGCTTTGTCATATATGGGTGTCTATTACCCCCGTCCCGATTTTTCACACTTGCTCGCCGGTCACCCTACTCTCTCCTGACTGGATTTTTTCTAGGCTGAACAGTTCCTTGCCTACACTATGATATTCCCAGTGAGCCAGACTGCCTATACAGGTCAACCTCTGTATTTTGCTTTCTCTTCAAAGGCTATGAAAAGCTGTAATTGTCAACAATCACAGGTCACCACATAGCTCTTTATAAGCAAGCACATTTATTCTTAAGGTGAAAGCAATCACATACAAATATTAAAAACAATGGAAGAACCTCCAAGTATGCTAATAAGCTTATCAAAGACCACCCCCCACTTCAACTGGCGGGTATGTACTCGGCATACCTCAACAGACCTCTGCTGCCGCAAGGGGTGCTACCACAGATACATTGTTATTTATAGTTGCATTAGTTTAGTGAAAGCTAATTGTGTGTGTGTGTGTGTGTGTGTGTGTGTGTACATAAGCAGGGAGATCACACCCCTAGCTCACAGTGTAGCCATAGCCAAAGAGTAAAGGTAATGTCACCAAAGGCCTGGTGCTCATAAGAGAGGTTCCCAAGAAGCCAGTAATGAACTGACTAGCTGAAGGTCAGCATCCGTGTGTAAAGATGGTGTTGGTTCCATTCATAGAGAGAGGGGGGTAGAGGCAGGAGGTACGGCCACTCTTCAGTGAGTGTCCGTGAACTGTCCTTGGTCTATTGAAGGAGACGTTGCTATGTTGCTGTCTCAGTTCTGGCTGTACCATGGTAGTGAATCCTGCCCGATGGAGAGTGCACCATGACCCAAGCATAGGCTAACGGCTGTTCTGTAGCCATAGGCAACTGTTTGTACAGCATCCAAAGATGCTTTCTCAACTAGTGAGAACAGTAATTCACTTCAAAAGAACCCTGTTTGTTTTTAACCAACAAATCCAAAAACTGAAACCTAAGCCCAGTAATTCTGCATCTTATCCTTCAGCCACACAGATAAATCCAGAGATCAAGTGCTGGAGTACAGTTCTACCCAGGTTAATTCATTTAATCAAATATTACAATTCATTGTCTCCTAGGTCTTAGCCAGTATTTGCCTTCCAAGTGGAGAAAGTTTTAGAAAAGTTTTTTTTCCCTTTCCCTGAAAAGGTGACTCAAGCAGGACTTTGATGAAGTATCTAGGTACCAATTTTCTGGATATACTATATTTATTTATGACTGTGTATCAGATCTTTTCCCTCAGGTTATACTAGCTTTATAGGTGACATCCAAAGTATAGCCAAAACTACATTAAAAGAATATTAAGGCTCCAAAGCCAAATACTCAAAAGTCAGGAAATGCCAGAATTAAGATTCCTGTCAAAACCTAATCTGGTTCCTTCGCATGTATGCAGTATGATACAGTCATTCATTCACATACTAGTTTTTTCACAGGACCTGTCTCACTCAGTGAATGGATAATTATTCAATATTTATTTTTATCTTCCCCAGTCAATGTGTGGCCCCAGGCCTTATTTAACACAAACCATCCAAATCTTGCATTGGATACAAAATTATTCATTTCCTTCTGGTGATTTCTATGGTGCTTTCACAACAGTATCTGAGATCTTCACAACCATTAATGAATTTATCTATACAGCATCTCTGGGAGAGTAGGTAGTATTATTATTCCCATTTTACAGATGGGAAACAGACACAAGGATTAAGGCCGGAATTGTCAAAAGCATCCACTAATTTTAGATTTCCAATTTGACACACCTCTGGCCTGATTTTTCAGAGAATTTAGCTCTTTTTATAGCACTTTATATGTTCAAATCACAGCTGTAATTGACATCAGGTGTCGTCATGAGTGTTAAGCACTTTTTTGCAAAGCTGGCCTCAGAGTGCTTAACTTGTGTACATAGACAATGAGGAACACACAGTTAGGAATTACTTGTGAAAAGGTTGGTTTAAATGACCTCTCCTGCATTGCATAAGAACTCTGTGGCAGAATCAGGGACAGAATCCAGGGTGACATTCCATTTTCTTAATCATGAAACCATCCTCTCTTCCCACAATCCCCTGCCTCATTCACTCCACACCTTTCAAATTCTGCAATAAACGAGGCAGGGACTCTGCAAACAACCACCTCCTTCTCCGCACAACGCTGCTCCACCCCTAGAACAGCTCCATCCTGTGCACTGAATGAGGCAGGCGTCCTATGGAAAACCATAGTATGCAATCATATAATTAAAGATGCATCATTATGCATATGCACATCAGGACCAAATTAATTCAAGTATTTCCTAACTATTCAGTACTTAATTTTGCAACGTTGATGGGTTTTTTATATATTTTTTCTGTAATTTTCTAATTAAAATATAATGAAAAAACTCTCAAAGTCCATCAAGTGGAACTATATTGACATTCAGCTTGGGTTAGCAGCAGAATTGGAACCTTTAGATCCACGGCATGGATATCTATTACTTCACCTAATGAAGTAGTTCTCTATGGAGACTAGCCAAAGCAGGGTAAGACAACACTTAACCAGTGGGTTTCACAACTATTTGCTGACAGATATGGAATGTAGAGATGCAGAACTCTTGGATTCAATTCCAGTGATGATAAACTCTTCTACCCCATGTTCCCCAGCTCCTGTTCCCATCCCTTCCTCTCCACTCTGCTCCAATTCACTGCACAGTTCGATGGCTCCTACCCTGCTCTTCCTCTCCTGCCCCCTCTCTCTACCCTGTGGTTTCTGCAACCCACTCATCCAATATGCTGCTCTCTTCCTTTTCAGTCAGACTGTTCTTACTTCTCCATCAGTCTGCAGTCAGAGTCAGCAGCGGGAGCATTTTGAGCACAGGAGTGTCTCCCTGCTTTCAGTTCCTGTGCCCTCTGCCACAGGAGTCTTTTGTGCAGTGTTAGTTGTGAATGTTTACAGCTGCCAGGATGTGAGCCACAGAGCAAGGAGGTAAGAGTCTGTGAAAATAGGAAATATATTTCAGTCTTGCATTCACTCCCATTATGATGATGTGCTGGGTCTCTAATCTCCACACTTGGCGTGTGGACAGAAGTGGCATGGAAATTTCTGCTAAGTCTCCACAGTTCTGAGATATGGAGAATTCCCAGAATCTTTAGAGTTTGCCAGCTAAAATCTCCAATGAGTCTCTGCTGAGCCTGTGCAAACTGCAATTATTTAGAGGTTTATAGCTGTCACTTTTTAGCAGATTTTCATACAAAGGCATGTCTCTGACACCACGGTGACCTCCTTGCCAAATTTAAAGCCTTCCTCTCTGCCTCCACAAAAAGGAAGTGTTTGTACTTCTCAACTAAATGATTGTAAAATGTTTTTAACCTGGGCAAAGTCACAATTTCCCCCTAATCTTGTTCTTGTAAACCACTTTAGCTGAAACTTAAAAAACAAAACAAAACAAAAAAGCCTTAAACAGACACTTGGCATGCAGAAGCTCAACCTGAACAATTAAAGTTTGACAAAGATATAAGCAGTTAAAGGGATAAAATGGGTTTGTATAATGGAAAGTGTGAGATAAACTTAACTATATGTGGGCTACCAGCTCTGCCTATAATACAGAAGCAAAGTTAAATATTAATGATGTAAAGATATTATATTTGCCTTTGTAAAGACTTTAAATTAAAGAATGAAGCAAAAACAAAAACTAAGCAGAAAGAAAGTTAGTACTTGATGTATGGAGAGTGCATAGTTCAGAGAATTGAAGCAGAATGATATATGAAGCCTTTCACCTTTAAGTTATGGTGTGAATTGGACTGAAGCCTGTGATTACCACAGTTACTGCCATCTTTTAGCTGTAATTAGTCTATATGTAATGAGTTTGGTGGTTCCAGTCTCCCTTAAGTACTTAAATAGCCCCCATTACTATCATATGTGAGTGCCTCTCAATTCTTAGTGTATTTATCCTCACAACAGCCCTGTGTGGGAGGGAAGTGCCGTAATGCCCTCCTTACAAATAAAAAACTGAGGCACAAAGAGGCTAAGTGGCTTGCCCAATGTCACACAGGAAGCCTGCAGGAGAGTAGAGATTTGAATCCATGTCTCTCACGCTATAGGCAAGTGCTGTAACTGCTTAACCAACAAAACCATAGCCACAACCTACCCCTTGGCAACAACTTCAGCAGAAAGGCCAAAGATTGTGCGGACAAGGAGACTGAACTATTTTCTTACTCCTACAAGTGGGCTATCCAGAACAGAATATGGGCCTATTGGTCAAGAGGTGTAGGCAACCGTGACCCACTGCTGGCACTCACCAGCACTGTCAAACCTGTAATCTGGAGGAGAGAGAAAATGAAAACTGGAGGTATAACAAAGTCATGCGCTATGGAAAGGATGACGCTTTTATCCCAGTAACTTACAGAACAATTTGAGACTTTCTTCTACACTGGGCTTGATTTGCCTTTATGGAAAACAGTCAGACAATACTGTTTATTTTTCAAATATTAGCAAATACTGGCATTTGAAAGTGAATGAATGATTGATTAGCCTATTGACAATTACTGACAGAAAACCAGTGAGAATGGATTCAAATCAATAGTCACGAAGTTCCAGAGTTCTGTAAGTATAGGAATTCATTTACTATCACTCAAACTTTTCATTAGTTATTGACAGAATTTTCATATTTAAATGCAAGGGAAGGCTCCAATTTGTTAAATCATTTAATAATAATAATACTTATAATTTACCTAGTAATTCTAATCTTCATGTTGCTTTACCAATACTAATTAACCCTCTCAGCACTCCCGTAAGGCAGGTGAATAATCGTTACTAACCTTGTTTGGTTGTTTAAGAGTGGAAACTGAGGGAAAGGGATTAACAAAAGCAAAAGAGGGTATGAGTGTGACAGCAGCGGGAGTTAGAACCGAGGATGATCCTGGCTTCCAGTCAGGTGTTCAGACCATTAGACAATGTCTCTGAAAAGTCAGCCCCTTCTTCCCAAATACACCTTATTACCTCCAGATTCAACTCTGTTCCAGTTCAGATATCAAAATCTTCTCTAACGAGAGAGGTGCATAGCACTGTATCTCAGAGCATCTAGAGTTCTATTCACTTTATGTTGCAGGTGCCTTTTAAACAAGGCCAAGGTCCTGTCTACTCTGCATGGACATGAAAGAACTTTTCAAATGGGCCTCAGTGTTCTCAGAAAATGCAACTCTGCACTAGTTTATGTATATAAATAAGACCATAGCTGCTGTTATGTATCTCCAGCAATTTCCATGGTGCTCAACACCTTAGTCTGAGCATGTGGTAACCTCACTACCCATTTTGCACACAGAGATGCCTATGTGTGTATATAAATATGCATTTGCACATGTAAATAAAGGTTCACTTTAGAGACATGTTAGAACATATGGTCATATCCTCTACTTCCCTTCAATCATATCTGGATTGAGTTTCATACAGCTAGCTTTTCTCCATGCCCCAATATCAGCCGAACACTGGACCAGACATTGAACAGCAATGAATGGGTCAGGTCAGATATAGATTTGGAGCACAGTACCATCAGCATACTGAAAGCACTCCAGCCCTTACCTCCTCACTAACCTACAACCTACACGTTGGATAGAATAGGAGATACTCCGGAAACCTTTGGAACTCCCTATGACAGCTCCCTTAAGGCTAAACAATTACCCTACCCACCACTTCCTGGGAATGCTCAGCAAGAAAAAAATGGTTCTACAGCCCCATGCACTCCTGCTAAATTCCACAGGTGGATCAGGAACATTTCAATAGCAATGAAGGCAGCTGGTGGGTGGATCTAACGATATCAGCATGGACATCCAATCTTCTTCCATGTCCAGGAAGACCATCTACCAAATCAGAAATGCCATTTCTGTACTGTACATAGAAAAACAAGGGTCAAGATAATACAAGACATCTAGGTACACTGTCTCACTACAGCCTTCTCTATAATCTTTACCAAAAAATGATTAGATGCTGGGCAATTGTTAACCACATTTCCAGATGGATGCATTGATTCTGACAAAGAAAGCAGCTAATTATAAAATATTATTATGTAGGAGCTGGTCATTGACAGCATAGTTGAAGTGAAGGCAGAGTTTTCAGTTTAACAAGAGTTTTTAATTTTTATTATTGTAAAATCTCTTGCAAAAATTATTCCAATGATTGTAATCCTCCAGTATCAGTGAATTTCTCATGGTGGTTTGATGAAAATTGGGTTAATAAAGTAAAAACACAGAAGAATTCCAAAACTCCCTTTTTGAAGTTTTTCACTGGATTGTCTCACTGTTTTGCAAATATAAATAAACTTGACAACATTCTGGGATCTGTGCTTTCCTCCACATATTGCTTCCCATGTGCTGAGTGATAGAATTCCAGTTATAAATATATAGTTTGTGTCATGTGCCATGACTTGTCACTTTTTCCTCCATAACTGAAAAGGCATGTGCCAAGATGAACCTACTGTATTTTAGTCTACTATCACCAATAGCATTCTGTGCTAAAAATTCTCTTACAATTTATATATTGTTTATATAGCAATATAACTTTATTCACTTAGGCTATTGTGCTTGATGGAGGAAGAAAGAACCTGTATTTAAAGGAAATATCTTTCCCCCATCCCCATCTATGGTTGAATGGAATCTCTGATTTTATTTAATTAGTCTAAAAGTCAGGTACATCAATTTTAAAATAAATACTAGTATTAATTACTGCTATAGCTGCTCAAAATTTTTTGAATGAAAATTTTAATTAAAAATGGCCTTTTTCAAGATGGGATTATTTGAAAAATGTATTTTTTTTTTAAATCCACTTTCATAGCAAAACTGGTGAGTGAAAAATGTAGTCAGTCTTTTCATTTTCCATTAGCTTCATTGGTTTCCATCCCCCTTTTCAATGGCAAAATGAAAAAAATAAATGGGGCCAAAGGAGAAAAATGAGGCATTTTTTAAATTTATCAAAACAAAAAAAAATCAATCATTTTCTTTGTGAAAATCTTTTGAGTAAACCAATTTTTCCTTTTTGAGTTGCACAGGAAAAAATGCCTTTGAAATCCTTGGGAGAGGGAAAAGGATTTCTTTCATACCTGTTTGTCACCAGCTCTACTTAAGTACTTATGTATCATTTTTTATAGGACAAGACTCCAACGTGTTTTATGAAGGTGGGTGAGCCTAGTTTTCCTGATTTTACAAATGGGGAAAAACTGAGGCATAGCGTGGTGAAAAGACTTGCCCAAGGTCACACAGTGAAGCAGTGACAGAGCCAGAAGCAAACCCCAGCTCTCCTGACTTCCAGTTCTACCGTGCACATATACAGCCCCAATTATTGTAGTACTGGCGCATATCACAATCTTTAATCCTCACAACACTCCTGTGTGGTACAGAGATGTTGTCCCAACTTTACAGATGGGAAGCACAGAGGCTGAGATCCCCAAAGACATGTAGGCACCTAACTTGGGAGAAAGTAGAAGCCAGATTTTCAAAAGAAATTAAGTTCCTAAAGATGCAGATAGGTACCTAGTGGAATTTTCAGAAAACATCTATTCAGCTTAGAAGCTTAATTCACCTAACGTACATAGGCACTGTGACGCGGGAAGACAAGGTGCCAGCTCATGCCAAGGCCCTAGACCTGCCTGAACATTGACAAATGCATGGCTGGAAGCCAGTCTAGCTCACTTGAGTGTTAGTATTGTTAAAATAGATATTAAAAGTTAGAAGAATGTGTTTGGATTTAATGGAATGCTTGTAGGATGCTGCATGTATTAATGCTATAACTCTTATAAAATGGGATATGGATATTATGGTGTTTAAATGTTTGCTGTATAACTATAAAAAATGTTTGCTAAGACTCCAGGGAGAAGCATTATCAAGTGTGAAATGCTAGTTTACCACAAGAGGTGTTACTTCCTCCCCAACATAAGGTCTACAGACATCAGACAAGCCATTGTGGACAAAAGACTTCATTGATTGCTTCCTCCAGCCCCTGGAGAGGATGTGTGTGTCCACATCCCATCACAGCTTGAGCGCTGAGGGGATGGAATAAAAAGGCCTGTTAAGTAGAAATTGGTATCACTCTGCTGCTTGAATTCTGAGGAGCAAAGATTTCTAAGCATATCGGAGGGGTCCCCAGCTGTTAAGCTTGAGTTAGCCCTAAAGGAAATATAAAGCTACTATCATCTTTTGGAACCCAAGACTATGTCTACCTGCTTTAATCTTGTCAATAAAAATTACTTCTTTTCTTAGTTAATAAACTAACTAAAGGTTTATTGTAGGATTGGGGACAAGCACTGTCTTGGTGAGAGATCTGAGGTAAGTGACTGATCCTTTGGGATTCGGAGTAACCTGAATATTGTTGTGATCTTTAATGTAAGGACCATCTATCACAGAGGCAGGTTTGTCTGGGTGGCAAGATAGATTGGAGTACCCAAGGGGACTGTCTGTGGTTTCCTGTTAAGGCTGTTATAGTGCCTGAGGAGTTCACACTTGTTATTGGGTTGGTGAAATCTAAGTACCAAACACACAACCAATTTGGGGTTTGTGCCCTGTTTCTTGACAGACACCCTGAGGTCGCCACCCATGGTTGTGAGCCACTTCAGACAGCATGAAAAGCACTTCTGAAAATCTCCCTATCTTCATCTTTAGGAGCCTAATCCCCTTTGAAAATCAGGCCTTGAATGACTTTGGTCACAAAGGAAATCTGTAGCAGAGCAGTGAATTGGTCTCCCAAGCTCAAGAACAGTGCCCTTACTACTGGACCATCCTTCCTTTCTGGAAAGGAGAGGATTTCCCATATTAAAAGCACGATCTAAAATGGGAGCCAGCATGTGCCTCACTTCTCAGATACAGTAACACTATTATTTTTTAGGCCAACTGGTTCCACAGTTCAAACACAGAAGCAACAGCAGGAAGTTTCATCCATCCTCTTCACCCATTCTATCAAATAAAAAGCAACAAAGAGTCCTGTGGCACCTTATAAACTAATATGTATTGGAGAAAAGCTTTCACGGGTGAAGTCTGACGAAGTAGGTATTCACCCACGAAAGCTTATGCTCCAATACATCTGTTACCTTATAAGGTGCCATAGGACTCTTTGCTGCTTTTTACAGATCCAGACTAACACGACTACCCCTCTATCAAATAAGATTCCCAAATCATCCGCTTCTGTGGGCCGTCTGTCAAAATCCCTCCTTATCAGTTGAGCTAAAGACCTTCCTCAGCATCCATTGACAAGAGGTGACTGAACCTAATGGATTCACCTCAGGAGGCATCTACTATGAAGTCACTCTTCTCTCTCCCACAAAGCTGGCTTGAGCATACGGGAAAAATAATTTAAATGCTTTATCGGAACTGCCCAAACACCTTGAGTCTGCAAAATTAGCAGGGATAGATTTGTGGAAAGAGACTCAGTGAGCAAATGAACTGTAGGGAGCCACCTGGAAGGAGTTAAAAGTAGGGGGAAGGGGAGGAAACACGAAATGCATTTGAAAGAAATAACATTTCATACCTCAAAGCTATGTTCATTTTCTGCTTTTGCTGCTTCTTCCTCCATTTCTTTTCCACTCTCTCATCTTCATGTGGTTTCCTTTCTTTTCTGTTTTTCTCCTGTTATTTACTCACCTCTTTTCCCCACCACCACCACCACCCCACTAGCACTTGCCTTCCCTTCCTTCAATGCCTTACCTAATGCTCTTCTCTGTATTCTGGTTTGCCGACACCGATTGCCCTGTCCCATCTCTATGTTACTCTCCACTATCACCTCTTGGAGTCTCTTCAAAGAACCACTCCACCGTCTCCTCCTTCCATCCCTCCCTCCCCAGAGGCCTCTTCCCCTTTCATCTCTGGTCCCCACCACCACCTCTTCCCTCCTCCACTCTCTGCACCCTTGAACCTCCTCAAACCTCTTCCCCTTCATTCCTCCTTCATACTCTGCTACAAAGAGCCCCTCCTATCTTCTTTCCCTCACACTCTGTCCCCTTCCTCCCACAAACCTGTCAGCCAGACCTCCCACACCCTTCCATCCTTCCCTTACCCTCCACATGCTACTCCCAGACCCAAGCCACTCTCCTGCTTCCCCAGAACCCCTCTTCCAGCTAATGCTTCTTTTGTGAGTAGATAGATAAAGACTGACTGAATGAATGAATTAATGTGTGATGGCGAGACCATTCTGAGGGTATGTGATGGGTGGGTGGGGGAGTGCACACCCTTTCATCCTCTCCCTCTTTCCACCCATCTCACAAATGCACAACTCATTCTCCTTTTCACCCTACCCAGCTGTCATAAACAGATAGCTAAGGGTTAATGTTTCTTTTACCTGTAAAGGGTTAACAAAGAGAACCAAACACCTGACCAGAGGACCAATCAGGAAACAGGATATTTCAAAGCTCAAAGGAGGGAATTTGTGGGTGTCTTTTGTCTGGCTCTCAGCTACGAGAGGGGATCTTTTCTATCTTCAAGCTTCTAATCTTCAGTTAAAAAAAAAGAAAGCTTTATATAAAAAGAAAGAAAAAGACAAAAAAATCTCTGTATCAAAGTGACAATACAGGGTCAATTGCTTAAAAGAAAAATATGAATAAACAGCCGTATTCAAAAAGAAATACAATTTAAACATTCCAGCAACTACACACATGTAAATACAAAACAAAACATATAAAAGCCTATTGTTTTGCTACCTTTGTACTTACAACTGGGAAACAGAAGATTTAGAAAGGCTGGAGATAGATCCTCTCATAGCTGAGAGAGCAACAGAAGAGAGACAAAGACCCAAGACAAAGAAACCCCACAAATTCCCTCCCTTGAGCTTTGAAAAATCCTGTTTCCTGATTGGTTCTCTGGTCAGGTGTTTGGTTCTCTTTGTTTATCCTTTACAGATAAAAGAAACATTAACCCTTAGCTATCTGTTTATGACACCAGCCCATACTCAATGGGTGGAGAGAAAGAAAACACTTGGGAAAGCTTGCAAATAGAATTGCTAGGCATTTTTCAAATAACCTGTTTTTTCACCAAAAAATGCCAATTAATCTAAACCAAATCTGTCTGTGAAGCCGGGTCAGTTTCAACAAATGTCTTGATGTGACAACATTTATTTTTTGGAGGTGGGGGGGGTGTTGAAATTGTCAATATGCTGTTTCAACACTTTCAAGCCAGAAAGTTGGTTCTTCAAGTTGAAATAGCTTTTCATTTTGAAATTTTAGTAAATTCAGACAATATATCAAACAAATTTTCAGGATGAGAAAAAATGACTCCCAGGAAGCTCTATGTGTGGGTAAGAGAGTGAGTGAACTTAATTGTACAAGATGGAAGGCGTCCAAGAGGAGGAGAGAACTAGAGCATGTTTGAGCAACTGGTGAAGAGAGACACAAGGGGTCAGAGGGGCTTGAGAGAGTGATAGGTAGAGAGAGCAATAGTGAGTGAGTGTGACAGGTAGAGGAAAGGGACAGTGTGAGTGAGATAATGCAAGTCTGCCCGACATGTAGAGATGGAGTCAGAGACTGAATTGACTTAATACTTTTAAAAACGCAGGACATTGCACCTAGCAGTTCAGTATTATCCTGGGCAGAACCCTCCTCTTTTCCCATATCTCTACCCTCTTCTTGTTTGCCTCCCCACTTCTGTTTGTTGCTTGCTTTCAAGTGCCCTGTAGTCACATCCCAATAGCTCATCAGTACACGCTCCACCATGGCTTATGGGTACTTCCATCACACAGCAGTCTCTCTCACTTCTGCTTGACTTTGCTGATCATCCTTGTAATCAAGGCTCTTTTCATTTTCTTTGGCAAATCACCATCTGCAGGAGAGGAAATATAGGGTGAGATCCAAAAATGACTTTTCTGTAGCTTCCCACAGCCCTTGATGAAACCCTATTTAAGTCTAAGGATCTTAATCAAGGCAATTACCCGGCACAGGATAACTGGCTCAGCACTCACTTTTAGTGATTTACTTGAACACCAGCAAGATTTGGAATTGGATGCAAAATTTCACTGAGAGGCCACTGTGCATGAGCAAGGCAAGCCCTGCAGTGCCCTTGTGTCCTGCGTCTGATTGTTGTTGTTGCTTGTTTTTCTTTTACAACCTCTGTTACGAGTACTTCTCAGCATTCTGCATAAGCTGCTCATGTTCTTTTTCTAATCCACATTGTGCCTTGCTAGAGGGAGTGCATGCTCTCACAACACAAATAAAATCTTATACCTTTCTTCTCTCATCACAATAGACTCATAGACTCATAGGTCAGAAGGGACCAATATGATCATCTAGTCTGACCTCCTGCACAAGGCAGGCCACAAAACCCTACCAATACACATTTATAACAACCCCGAACCCATGACTGAGTTATTGAAAATTCGTCAAAATTGAGATTTGGAGAACTTTGCTCAAAGCTGCAGGGAAATCCACCAGCAAGCGTACCACATGCCCCACGCTGCACAGAGGAGGCCGAAAACTCCAGGGCCTCTGCCAATCCGCCTGGAGGAAAATTCCTTCCGACCGCCCCAAATATGGCGATCAGCTAAACCCCTGAGCATATGGGCAAGACTCACCGCCAGCACCCAAGAAAGAATTCTCTGCAGTAACTCAGTTTCCCATCCCATCCAACATCCCCTCACAGACCATCGAGCAGACTTATCTTCGATATATCCAAATCAATTGCCAAATTAACTATCCGCATCATAACATCCCCTCCTCATACTTATCACGCTTAGTCTTAAAGCCAGATAAGTCTTTTGCCCCACTACTTCCATCGGACAGGCCGTTCCAGAACTTCACTCCCTAATGGTTAGAAACTTCGTCTAATTTCAAGTCTAAACTTCCTATATTCCAGTTTGTACCCATTCGTCCTCGTGCCTACATTAGTACTAAACTTAAATATTCCTCTCCCTCCCTAACGTTAATCCCCTGATATATTTATAAGAGCAAGCATATCCCCCGGAGCCTTCTTTTGGCCAGGCTGAAAAGCCAAGCTCTTTGAGTCTCCTTTCCTAGGCAGATTTTCCATTCCTTGGATCATCCTAGTAGCCCGTCTCTGAACCTGTTCCAGTTTGAATTCATCCTTCTTAAAATGGGACAGAACTGACACAATATTCCAGGTGGGTCTCACCAGCGCCAATATATAACGGCACTAACACCTCCTTTCGTCCTTGCTGGAAATACCTCGCCGGATGCATCCTAACACTGCATTTGCTTTTTTAACGCCATATCACATTGGCGCCTCATAGTCATCTGCTACAACCATACCCAAGGTCCTTCTCCTCCTCCGTCGTTTCAATGATGCGTCCCCACGTATATCTAAATTCTATATTAATCCCTAAGTGCATGACCTTGCACTTTTCGCTATTATTATCATCTATTACTATTACTCCAGTGTACACACGTGGTCAGAACTTCCTGAATAGTATCCGGTCCTTCTCCGTAGTTAGCAATACCCCCCAGCTTCGTGTCATCAGCAAACTTTATTAACCATTCCCGGCTCTTGTGCCAAGGTCAGTAATAAATAGGTTAAATAAGATCGTCCCAAACCGATCCTTGGAGGGACTCCGCTAGTAACCTCCTTCCAGCTGACAGTTCACCTTCAGTCTCGCCGCTGCAGTCTCCCTTTAACCAGTTCCTTATCCACCTTACAACTTTCAACATTCATCCCATCTTTTCCAATTTAAACTAACAGTTCCCATGCGGAACCGTGTTCAAACGCCTTACTGAAATCGAGGTATTAGATCTACCGCATTTCCTTTGTCTAAGTAATCCGTCACCTTCTCAAAGAGGAGTCAGGTTTGGTTTGGCACGATCTACCTTTGTAATCCATGTTGCAACTCGTCCAATTACCATTGACCTCAATGTCCTTATACTACTTTCTCCCTTAAATTTTTTCCAGACCTTCACACAGCAGACAGACGTCAGCTAACAGGCTAATTACCCGGATCACTTTTTTCCCTTTCTTAAAATAGGAACTACGTTAGCATCTCCAGTCATACGGCACACACCCCCGAGTTTACCGATTGTTTAAAAATTCCTCGCTAACGGGCTCGCAATTTCACGCGCCAGTTCTTTAATATCCTCGGGTGAGATTGTCCGGTCCCTCCGATTTTGTCCATTAAGCTGTTCAAGTTTGGCCTCTACCTCAGATGCGGTAAATATCCACTCCATATCCGCATTCCCGTTTGTCATCCTCCATCGTCCCTAACTCCTCACTAGTCTTATAAAGACCGAGGCAAGTACTTATTTAGATATTGGGCCATGCCTAGGTTATCCTTAACCTCCGCTCCTCCTCTGTGTATAGAGGCCCCACTTCTTCTTTCTTTGTTTTCTTCTTATTTATGTGGCTGTAGAACCTTTTACTATTGGTTTGATTCCCTTTGCAAGGTCCAGTTCTACGCGGCTTTTAGCCTTCCTCACTTTATCTCTACCATTCTGACCTCACTAGGTTAGCTTCCCTTGCTAATCCCGCCTTTCTTTCCACTCCCTGTAGCTTTCTGCTTTTTCCTAATCCCCTCTCTGAGTTCTGCTCATCCAGCTGGGCCTACAACTCCTGCCCATGGTTTTTCCCTTTCTCGGGATGCAGGCTTCGACAGTTTCGCAGCTGCGACTTAAAGTAATTCCAGGCCTCCTCCGCATTTAAATCCACAAGTTCCTCCGTCCAATCCACTTCCCTAACTAAATTTCCTTAACTCTTTAAAATTAGCCCTCGAGAAGTCGAAAACCCTAATCCCAGATCTACGTTTGTTTATCCTTCCATCTAATTTGAATTGAATCAGCTCATGATCACTCGAACCAAGGTTGTCCCCTACCACCATTTCTTCTACGAGTGGGAAGAACAGCCTGCATATCTCATGTCTTCATTGTTTTAGATCTATTGATGGAAGCAAAAATGAAACCAGCAGCCAAATCCTGAATTAGTAGTCAAGACTATATGGTTCCCTGATCAACTCCTCTTAATGCTGTAGGAGATTTGATCGGAGGGGAAAACCTACATTCAGAGGTAAGCGAGAACCCTAGAATTTTCATCTGCATTACATATACAAGAAACCTAGAGATATAGAGACTAAGTTGTAGCACAGATGTCATTGGTCTGACCAACTGTTGCCAACTGCATCTTTTAAAGATTAAATTCATTTTCAAACTGAAATAAAGTAAATTCAATATCCTTCAGAGATACCTACCGTAAGCCTGGAAAAGTATTCACTGATTAGTGTGATATAATACTTTCACTCAGGTAATCTAACAAATATCTTGGCCTATAAAGGTTCTTAACACAGCACACCTCATCAAAGGGCCAAGAGATCTGAAAGCCTCTGATACCTCTATATTACACTTTGCTTTAAAATTTCAGAGGCGAAATCCTGACCCAATGAAATCAATGGCAATTGACTTTTGTTTTGCCATTGATTTCTGTGTGGCCAGGATTTCACTCTGGATGAGGTGCCCAGATTTTAAAGTGGGCAGCACATTAGATGCACTACAGAGACACAAATCATCTTTTGATATGGTAACTGTTTCAGAATGACATCATGCCTTTCCATCTGGAAAACAGGCCAAGTCCGAAAGGGGACTAGGAGACACTGAGGATGACAATGGGAAAATTGGTTTATTATGACCACTGAGTGGGATAGCCAGAACTAGACATGGTTTTCCCATCAGGACTACTGGAGAAACTTGCCATGGGTGAATGTTTGGCTAAATTTACTTTTACTGATATCTCAAACGTGCACACAAGACACCCTGAGACTGAAAATTGCTCTGCTCAAATAGTTTACAGAATGATAGATGTTATTTAATACCCATTGTCTGTGCAGAGGCCCAATCCCTGACTGAGGTCTCCAGGTGCTACAAATAATTAAATAAAAAGAGAGTAGTGGCCAGATTCTGCACCCATTGACTTCAGTGGAAGCAGAAGCAGGCCCTAACTCGGGGTGGGCAAACTTTGGCCGATCGTCCTGCCCGGCCCCTGAGCTCCTGGCCTGGGAGGCTTTTCCCTCAGCCCCTTCCCCACTGTTTCCCCTCCTCCGCAGCTTCATCTCGATCGCTCCGCCACCAGCGCAATGCTCTGGGCAGCAGGACGGAGCTGCTGGGGCAATGCAGCTGCAGAGTTTGCCCTGACCTAGTCTCTGTGCTGCATGGTGGCAGTGGCAGCAGAGGCATGGACTAGCTTCAGCCGTGTGGCATAGCTGTAGTGCCACCAGCCACCAGTGCTCCAGGCAGCGCGGTAAGGGGGCAGGGAGAGGAGGGGCTGGATAGGGGGAGGGGAGTTCAGGACAGTGGTCAGGAGGTGGGGGTGTGGACAGGAGGTCAGTGGGGAACAGGGGTCAAGGGGTTATGGGGACAGGGATCTCGGGAGGCAGTCAGGAAGGGGGGGGTGGAAGAGGCAGCAGGTGGCAGTCAGGGGACAGGGTCCCAGAGGGGCCGTCAGGGAACGGGGTGGTTGGATGGAGCAGGAGTTCTGGAGGAGGCAGATGGGAGGTGGGGGCTGGGCCACAACCTCCTCCCCTACCCAGCCCTCCATGCAATTTACAAAACCCAATGCGGCCCTCAGGCCAAAAAATTTGCCTGCCCCTGCCCTAACTGAAGTAAATTCTCTTTGGTTCACAAGTGCCCCTGAGTGGTAACTCCTTTCTCATTGCTGTATACAAGTACTTTTAGTGATAGCATGATATGGGGGTATTTGTCACTTTTTCTTTCATACATTCCTTGTATTGGAACAAATTCAGCCCTGGTGTAACTTGGCACAATTCATTGTTTGTCATGAACCTAAGACTTTTTTTCAGGTTTAGACTGAAAAAAATTCCAAAAACTTTTGTAGAAAAGTTCAACAAAAAGTTATTTCCATTGAAATTATTCATAGGAATAAAAAGCATTTCCCAACAAGTTCTAAACTGTGGTCCAATCCACACCAGGGAGCTACAGATGCTCTCTGTACAACTTATCTGCATCCCCATTTCTCCTCATCACTTAAGTCAGTGACCCTATCGAATACATGCATGATGGTTTAACCATAAACTACTCACCAGCCTGCCACAGTCTCAAGATTTTATCCCCTTTTATTCATTACTGTCCCACCTCCATCACCTTGTATAATTAAATATATTAAATAATTGCTAGGACTGGAAAGCATCACTCTACACCTCTATCCCGATATAATGCGACCCGATATAACACAGGTTCGCATACAACACGGTAAAGCTCTGACATACTGTTCTGAGAAGTATGTTAAGGGTGCTGGGCCAGGGACGAGGGGTTGGATAAGAGGCAGAGGGTCTCCGGGGCAGTCAGGGGCTCCTCTCTCCCAGGCCTAGGAGGCAGAAGCTGTGGGGGGACAATTTGGTGGCCCAGCAGTCCCAGATTGGCCCGGGGGATTAGCAGGGGGCCAGGAGCAGCTCGCTCTGCTTCCCTCATCCCGGCCCCACCCATGTCGCTCGGGGGAGAGGGTTTGGGGGAAGAGATCCCCCCTCACTCAACGGTGATGGGAAGTGGAGTAGCCCAGTCCCAGGCCACTCCACTCCGCCAGCTCCCAGCTGTGGCGCTCCGCTTCCCACCACAGGTGAGTGCAGAGGACGTCCTTTCCCCAACCTCCCCGCACTCACCGGTGGTGGGAAGCGGAGCAGCCTGGCTCCAGCCCACTCTATTCTCCCAGCACCCAGCCCTGGTGCTCTGCTTTCCACTGCTGGTGAGTATGGGAGATGGCGGAGTGGAGCGGGCTGGGGTCACGTTGCTCCGCTTCCCGCCGCTGCCGATGAGTGCCTCTCAGGGGGCGGGAGATGTGGATAGGGGTCAGAGCAGTCAGGGGACAGGGGAGTTGGGGTCCTGGGAGTGACTAGGGACAGGGGTCTCTAGAGGGGGTGGTCAGGGAACAAGGAACGGGGCAGCCAAAGCAAGTTTGCTATAACGCAGTCTCACCTATAATGCGGTGAGATTTTTGTCTCCCGAGGACCGAGGTAGAGGTGTATTAATTGTGAATCTTTACAAAATGGGATTAAAATATAAAATACAGTTGAGATGAATGTTTTATTTAATTTATAGTATAAAAAGAAAAGAAATTTTCTCCTTTTGTTGAATGCAGAAAAAGGCATCTGACTGTGTTGGATAGGAACACTGACTTCATTATATCCTTTGTTTATTATGCAGCCTCAAACAATGATGGTTAATTAACTAACGTCAGTGGCTAAATTCTAATGACCATCTGGGCACAGGAAAAATTGGGGTGAAAACAGAGATGCAGTAGTTGAATTTCCTTAGCAATATTTGATTAGCTTACGAATATAGGACCCGAATCTCGATTATACTGCACCCATTTTAAGGCCCCTTTATACTGCCAGAGTAGTGGAAAAGGCAAATAAATGAAAATTAGGCCTACAAAGCTATTCAGAATTCTTGTGGAATAACCTTCCTAAAAGTCATAGAACTGTAACATCTTGACAGCTGTATTGCACATGATATAGAAAATAGGATTAAAATAATTATATTCTCTTTACCTTCTTCAATACCAAAGCTACATTTGAAATGCCCTCCCTGAATTGGTTCAGAAGGCCACTATCCAAAGTCAACCTTTTTCAAATGCCCTTCTACAAAGGCATCTACAAGTAGTGAGCCAACCATATATAAGAATTTTAATAATTGATTTTATATATCTGTTAAAGCAATTAGCTGTCCACGTGCCTTCATTGGATCACTATGTAATAACATTAACTGTGACCACTGCCCTTTCTCCTCCACTCCCTTTTTACCCTAGCAAATTTTGCCCTTTCTTTACATCGTGTGAAATTAGGTCTTGGTATTGCAAAGACTTACACATGTGCCTAATTTTAAGGGGACTAGTCATATACTTAAAGTTAAGCATCAACATGATTCTTTGCAGGATCAGGGCCTTAGGTTATAAACTTTTCATGGAGATAAAAGAATAAAAAATGGCTTTTGCTCACCTTTATATAGTGAGAGAAGACGGACAATATAAAGTGTTGTACGTAAAGTTATATATTTTGGAATAAATTCTTTGCTTGTTATCTTGGAAACTCCCCCATTGACTTTTTGCCAGGTTACCAGTATCAGCATGCCACTTTTTCTTTGTGCTATGAAGGAACAAAAATTTGCACAGATTGTTAGTATACTTTTTGAAAAACTAAAGAAGCAAATATTGGGTTGCCAGAGGATGTGGAGAGAGTTAATTTTCCAGACTCTGAGAAATAGTCTTTGGCATACATTTTGAAACAAAGATATTTTTGGCTAATTCCATTAGAACATACCAGATGCTTCCTATTTGGTTTAATATTGAATAAACCCAGGTTTCTGCTCTCATGCTGGATGTTTTGCTTTAGATTCAACAACTGTTGAGTCGAGACATTAGGCAATTAGCAAAAATTGTCAGGGCCTAGTTTTCAGTACACTATTGCAAACAAATACACACCCATTTATGTGCATGCTTATGGCATGTGTGGTTAACATGTGGTTTGCATGCGAACAGGGCTTGTCAGAGACCTATGAGGCTATGTATCAAATGCATGCACTGTGGTCATACATTGGCATGCTGACCCTAAGGGACAGATTTTTGAAGGTAATCTACTTTCCAAAATAATTTTGCAATGGGCCAAATTCACCTCATACATTCAGATATGAAAATCCTATTGAAATTCATGGGAGTTGCAGGTGTGCATGTGTGGGTAGGACTTGGCAGAAAACTAGATGCAAATTTGCAACTATAAATACAAAGAAGGCTCGTGCTTGTCCCACTGCAGACCACTGTTCTGGTACTAAATGAAACATCAGTTGTACAATGCTCTAAAGTATTTTGTCTCTATGGGCATATGTCTGTAGAAGGAAAACTAATATGGGCAGAAATAATCTTGAATGTGCATCAGTAGTAGGTAGATTGAACTCTGAAATAAAACTCAAAGAATTCATCTCTATTGGATGATAAATTTCTTTAAAAAGAAACTATGATTTTGGGAGGGAAGGGAAGGGGAGAGGAATAATTTAGACCCAAATGTGGTTATTATTGATAGTGACATGAAGGGGAAAAAAGAGAAACAACCAGATTCTCTGTCCCAGAGTCAAATCCTAAGCTTAGCATTAAGTCAGACAAGTCTATTGTGTCAGATACTGATAGGTTTAGGCTGAATCATGGACACATCTGTATATATATTAAATACAGCTGCTGAAGACATAGCCATATATCTTGAGGAGAACACCTCACACCCATATGACAAAGCTGTGTGAAGTTGTAAAGAGCAGGACTGATCCCTTAAGGAACTGACCAATATAACATCTTGTCCTGGCACTTTTTGTAAATGGAGCTTATTGAGGATCACATTTATGTTTGTTCCTTTTTGGGGGGATAAACTAAGGAACTTAGAAAGGAATGGGGATAGGGAGAGAAATGCAAAGAGGCTGGGGAAGAAGCAAAGATCAGGAGAAAGATTTAAGGGGAAGAGAAGGAGGAAGACAAGAGATGTGTCAGACACTTCATGAAGTCTATTGAAGATATCACTAGTGCTATCAATTTGACATGAAGGTCACTCAGATACAACAGTGATGGGTGGAGCATAAAATCCTTGGTAGACAGAAACAAAGGAAACTGCCATATTGGAACAGAGAGTCCAGTATTCTGTCTCCAACTGCAGTTTTACCTATTTGCTAGCTCAATCTTGTTATCATAGCAATTAGACAGAGTTTAGCAGCCCTTCATTAGGATGGAAGTGAGTGAGAGTCTATAAAGTGCCACAGAACTAACAGATGTATTGGAGCATGAGCTTTTGTGGGAGAATACATGCATCCGACAAAGTGGGCATTCAAGCCACGAAAGCTTATGCTCCAATACATTTGTTAGTCTATAAGGTGCCACAGAACTCTTTGTCGCTTTTACAGATCCAGACTAACATGGCTACCCCTCTGATACGTAACAAAAAGAAAACAACCTACCAGTAATGCCTGGCTGGAGGCATGCACGCAGAGGATGGAGAGTAAGAGGTCACTGTCTTTGCTACCAGTAAATGATAAACCTTGTTCCTGCACAAGAATTAAAGGTGGATTAGGTTGAGCCATGGGCACATCTGTATTGACACTAGATACAGTGGTTGTCATTGCAGAGTCAACATTTTCTCAATGGCGCATTTACCACTCCTGTACCATACATAACAGAGGCCCATATTCTGAACATATAGAAGTGAGTAGAGTGTTCAGGTTGGAAGCACTAACCGAGAGATCAAGTTTCTATTCCTGATTTGGTTATTAATTCAGTGTGACCTTACAACTCCTGAAGTGACCAAGGAGGAGTACTGCCAGGTGTGCTGAGTTCTATTTCCTGAAGCCTCCTCCCAGTTGGCAGTAGCTGCCATTCTAAACATGGCCACTGAAACAGCTAAATTCAGCCTCTTTAGGGCTTTGTAAATGAGGATCATTACTGTGCATTAGAACAGAAGCTGGATAGGTAGTCAGTGTAAAATTTGAAGTGTTGGTGTGATGTGTTCTCAATGATTATTTAGTCATAGTGACAATAATGTGCTATGGGAATATTCTCTGCCCTGAGAAAACTGTCGCGAGGACACAAGTGAGAGCTACAAAGAGTACATGAAGGTAGGGGAGGAGGAAGATGATCAGATAGTGCTTAGTTAGTTATGCATCTGCTTGTTCCAGGAGTATGTAGGTGTTGCATGTCAGCTAGGTTTAAGTACCTTGGAGTTTCATGGTTCTCTCTCTCTCTCTCTCTCTCTCTCTCACATAATACATTATAATGGTCTGCACATGGGATGGCTGGGAATAAAAGCATGGATCACAGTAATTAGATCACCACCTGGGGATGGATAGGTGAGTGAATGCAATCTTCTTCACATTGCACCCAGACTCTGCAGTCCCTAATTTTTGAGTGTCTACCAGACTATAACAGTCGATAGGGCCATACTATTTTAGGCTGAAACCAGATTACATGGAAGTGGTGCTGATAGTTAAGGAGAAAAGCTCTAAGGATGGTGTGTAAATTTAACCAGCCTTTGTCCATAATGCTCTTGCAGTGATTGGCTCAATCACTGCTTCTGGACTCCCAGGTGGCAGCTGTGACATGTAGTGTTTTATCATTTTGATTGGCCTGGAGGTTCCAACCCATCCTCTCCAACAGAGACCTCACCATGGCAAAACCTTTTGTAAATTCCAGGCTAGATTACTGCAGCATGCTCTCCTTGATCCTACTTTTGAAAGCTTCTAGAAGTTCCAGCTGGTGCATATTACAACAGATCATCTCCAGTGGAACTAGTCATTATGACTATGTAATATTAGTGCTCCATGCTCTGCACTAGCTACCTAGTCACTTTCAGGAATATTTCAGGGTGTTGGTTATGACCAGTAAAGCCCTAAATGGCTTGACATCCAGTTGTGAGATGTTTCCTCTTTCTTTATGTCCAATTACACTCATAGCATCCCAAGAGTTGTCCTTGGTTCCTAGAGATGGGTAGAAGGAGAGGAGTAGGAGGTGATTAGGCATTTTGGAGAGGACAGGTGGTTGAACTACTAGTTTCCCTCATTCAGGATGTTCTGATTTTTATTCTATTCTATATAGGTTCTTATACTGCCATCATCACCATAGTATCTGAGCCCCTTCCAATAGTGCATAAAACATACATTTTTTTCCAATGTAGGGTTTTGTTTTATTGTTTTCTAATATACCTACTGTTCTGTGGGTACATTAGAGCAGGCAGGATCAAAGTAGTACTCTTTTCACATGGAGCGGAAAGTGGTAAGGTTTGTGATGGCCCTTTGTTTCTGTGGGAGTTCATTCCACACCCTCAGACTGGCCCATGAGAAAGCTCTGTCTCCTGAACAGATGAGTTTTACCCTTGTGGTAGAAACTTCCATTGTGCCTGAGGATTAGAGAGCTGTCTTCATTCCAGAACTTTAGGCAATATTCTAGGTATCCTGGGCCCAGGTCATTGAGTGCCTTGAAGAAAAGGACAAAGATCTTGAACTTTCTATGGGAAGCTAGCATAGAGAGGAAAGAACAGGTCTGACTTTCTCACAGTAGTCTGTGTTGCTGATGAAATGCACTGCAAGCAGTCGATACTAGCTGGATTTTCCTAAGGGATGATGGCTTCATTTCCAGGTTTATTACACTGCTGTAGTCCAGATGGGAGATAATGAAGACATGAATAACTGAGGCCAGATCATCATCCACCAGGATGGGACAGAATTCACTAGCCAGCTGGAGATCATAGAAAGTGTTACTTGCAGATGCTGCTATCTGAAAGCAGAGACACAGTTAGGAATGCAAGAGCCTTCCTAAACTATGGTCTGAATTGATCAGCTGTGGGTGGGCACCTTCAACCAAAGGACAATGCATCGTGGCTGTATATTCTTCAAAATGCCTTCCTCTGTCTACCTGCATAACCTCTCTTTTTCTCAGGTTCCCCTTCAACCAACTGTTCTTCATCCATAGTCACTGGGCTATTTTGGGACTAGTGGTATCTGGTGAAGGATAGATATAGCTGCTATTTCTTTCTTATTCCCACCCTTCCTTTGCTGCTAGTTCCATATTGAGTTAAGTCAGAAGATCCTTTTCTCTGCCCTCCACAGGCCTGGATCCTATTCCCCAGACCCTGGATCAGCACTGCTCTTGTTAGAGCTGGCTGGAAAAATGAGATTTTATCCCACAGAATTTTCATGAGAGAGATCCTAATTCAAAATTTTCCCATAGGAAAATAAAAAAAGTCCATGAGAAAACTTCATATGAAAGGATGGAAAGGGGAAAACAACACTACCACCACCACGTTTTCCAGGGTGGAGAGCTAGCACCTGAAGTTTGGAAGAGAGAAGCCATTAGTCACCACATGGCAAATACAAAGAAAAACACGTTGTGTTCTAGGTTTACATGACAACACACAGATTAAATTAAAAACAAATCAGAGGATGTGAATGTTCACATTACATACGGGGAATATCTGTTAGACACTACTGTTCAGATATCAAGTGCCCTTTTAGATCTAGAGAGATGAGTGGAATAAACATATGCTGGGGAACCAAGAGCTACTGAGTTCTAATCATTACTCCAGCTCCATCTTTGGCCTTGGGCAAGTCTTAACCTCTCTATTCTCAGCTTCCTCATCTGGAAACTAGGGTAACAGCCTCTCTCACATGGGAGTTGTAAAGATTAATTAGCAGGTGTTCCTAACATGCTTTCAGTGTAAGTGCTAAGTACTAAATGTACCACCACAAGAATCTTCCTCAAATCCTTTCCTTTTAAATGGGTAATTTTCACTATACTTAAATATGGTTCAAAATGATATGGAAAAAAGTTTGTATTATTCAGTTGATCACCTCCTGTCTGGTGCTTAGAGCCATGCTGATGAGCACCAGCAGTGACTACATCAGATCCACCTCAACCAAAAGCAGAGTTTCAATAAGACTGTGTTCGTAAAAGTCACAGTGGCAGAGGGTTACCTGACCCCAGCGAAAGCAGCCGATAGGAAAACATGTCACAGGGCAGGGCTAAGGGGAGGAAAAAGGTAATCAAAGTGACAAAAGGCAAAGACCCTAAACTTGGCACAGACGTCAAAAATATCCCCCTGTAAAATGCAAATAGGTTTTCCCTTTCTCTACTGGAGTTTTGGAGGCTCTCCCTTTCACACTGATTTCAAACAATTCAAAAATCAAACACAGGGGAAGCTACATACAGCTGGTCCCCAGGCTTTTTCTCACCTCAAGGAAATCTGGCCCAATACTCTTTCTTGCCAAATTGATGAAGAATGCATAGTCATAGCTTCGCCCTATTGTTACTTCCCTGTTGTCCAGGCAGGCTGTGGTTTTCTCAGGCATCTGGGATTCCTCTAGGCTTACAAGAGAGATTCACCCACAATCAGCTGTTTAAGGCTGGTGCTTCCTTTTTGTTTCCTGTTCACCTGCCAAAGCATAACATTCTGGAGAGTTTTATAGGATTGAGCCTATCTGCAGGCCTTTCCCATGACCGAATGTGGCATTTGCACTTCCCAGTCACATTAGGCCTTTCAGGTGGGAGAAGTAATAGAAAATAAAGGAAAGGGAAATAGAAAATCTTATAGGATGCATTAATCAGGGGGAAAAGGTAGGACTAGAAAGTGGTCATCTTATTAGACAGAGAATCCCAGTTGTTTGCAGCTGGTGGTGGATTGTGATACACATGTAATAAACACCATGATTAATTTCACCATTAGAAATACATGCTTACTTTTTTGGGGCGGCGGGAGGGAAGGTGCACGTAAAGAGATTAGCACTTTAAAATTTGTTTTTATGAAACCTGAAACCTCTCTAAGACAATTTAGTCTCCTGATATTGCTAAAAGATGCTTGTGATCAGAGTGCCAGACTGAAGCCTGAACTGATAGCCAATGGAGCAGCAATTTTTTTAAAAAGAATTAGCCTGCATGCCTGATCACTCCATAATCCTACAGCTAATTTAAAAAGTGGTCTAAGCTGCTTGTTTGTTTGTGGTGGTGTGGGTTTGGTTTTTGTTTTGTGTTCTGAGAGAAAAAGAAGCTGCCAACTATTTGATTTCAACACATTAAAAATAAGCAACAGCTTCCGCTTTGAAACAAATGCATTTCCCTTTCCAAACACCTACATTTTATCATCTGTCCGACACAGGCACTGTATGTCATGTGGGACCTAAAAGCATCACTGTTATTACATTTTAAAGCCATTTATTCCATTGGTATGTAACACAACGATGTCAGCCATTACAGCTGGAGACCTGAGAGTTGTTTACTGAGATAGTTATTTCTAATTAATCAGCCTCTTCATCTACATTCCTATAGTGACAAATACTACCCACCCATCCTGCTGCTATTGGGGAGTAAGAGCATGCATATCCAGTGATGTTCAGCTACAGAGCAGCACAGCACAGCGAGCCAACACAAGATGACCTCTTTCCCCGCTCTATGTAGTTAACCTTTCACATCACCTCAGAGAGGAATTTTTGAGGTGCAGCAGGTGAGAAGTAAATCCATGACTATACAAATCTGCAGGTCACTCTACTTTTCCCCTTAGGAGGATCTACCAGGATCAGAGAAGGAGGTTTCTATTCCCTCCTAACTCATACAGAAGTCCCCCTTGCACAGCCTGTTTGCCCATTCTTACTGTGCTGGTCTCAGGATATGGCACTAAGGTCCTAATCCAACTCACAGTGAAGTCAATTGGAGTCTTTTCATCAGCTCCAATAGCATTTGGATCAGAGCTTTAAAAAAAGAAGAAGAATGGCAAACCAATCCTTCAACTCTCTGCTGACACCAATATAGCACTTCCAAACATAAACACTGAACTATTCAAAGAAAAACCTCTGAGACACGGGAATGAAGAAACATGCAGAACAATTTACTCTCTAGTCAAGGAGTTGGTGGTTACACATGTAGAGGTATGCACATTATCTCTTTACTAAATCTGAAAGCTGCAATTTAAACAGTACTATACTGAGGCCTGGTCTACACTACACGTTACAACCGAATTTAGCAGCGTTAAACCGATTTAACCCTGCACCCGTCCACACAACGAGGCCCTTTATATCAACATAAAGGGCTCTTTAAACCGGTTTCTGTACTCCTCCCCAACAAGAGAAGTAGCGCTGAAATCGGTATTGCCATGTCGGATTATGGTTAGTGTGGCCACGAATCGAAGGTATTGGCCTCCGGGCGGTATCCCACAGTGCACCATTGTGACTGCTCTGGAAAGCAATCTGAACTCGGATGCACTGGCCAGGTAGACAGGAAAAGCCCCACGAACTTTTGAATTTCATTTCCTGTTTGCCCAACATGGAGCTCTGATCAGCACGGGTGGCAATGCAGTCCCAAATCCCAACGAACTCCAGCTTGGACCATACGGCGAGATACCTGTATCTGATCGCTGTTGGGGAGACAAATCTGTTCAATCGCGCTCCGTTACAAAGCGAACATAATGAAGCATTTTGATCTCCAGCTGTGATAGGCGAGGCCCGCCAGTGCCTGCTGTTGACAAGCGTAACGGAGCCAAGAATGAAATGGGACATTTGGCAGGGGGGAGGGGGGTCTGGGATCCAGCTATCACGTCCCTTCACGTTTCTGAAGCATTTGCATTCTTGCTGGTCCCAATACCAACACTGTCGGTCAACAATTGTCCGGCGGTGGTTCAGGGTATCTCTCGTCAGTTTATGTATCTCAGGAGAGTCCTTCCTGCTAGATAGGAAGCTTTTGCTTGCTTTCTTTTTTCCTGAATTGCTGCCCTAGAGGGCGTGTTTTCTTTCACTCTGATGTTTCTGTGCCCGCTAGAGTGGTCTATCAACACCTCGTGAAGGCACCACATAAGCGGCTGTAGCAGCGGCAGGTCTGAGTAGGCGACGATTCTCGTGTCTGTAGGGCTTAATCGGGCTGCCTCTACTTCAGGTTGACCTGCCTGGTCTCTCAGTGGGTCGGGTGGGAGCAGCAGGGAACGGAAGCTCCTAAGCTAGTCTGAAGCATCAGTGATAGGTCTGGGGGTGCTAGAGAGGTACATCAGAGGCTCCTCCTTCTCTCTTTCCCTGCAGCTCCTGCTGCTTTCTGTTATTCCCTCTCACCTTTTCTTCTGCCTGCCTGTTATGTCTTTTGTGCCCTCCTTCCTCCAGCACAGCACTCCACCATCTCTGTGCTTCTAGAGCAGAGAGAATACATATGCGCCAGCAGCAGACACAATTTTCTACACTCTGGGTCCTAGTGGTGCCCCTCCACAGTCTGGTACCTGAGGTGGCCGCCTCAGTTCACCTCATGGTAAGGCCAGCCCTGATGAAGAATGAGCAAGTATCTACAGAAATAGACAGGTAAGTGGATAGGCCTATTTGAACCAACACCAAGCATGGAAAATTTCCACTGTTCAGAAAGTTATGTGCATGTCAAATGGGATTTGAATAGAAGTTTCTCTCTCCGCTGCTCTTTTGAACCCCACAAAGGGAAAGATTAGTGGAGGAAAGGAAGCTAGTATAGCTGAGAGGGTTCTTTTCCTGGGCCATCTCAGGGGATGGGGCTTTCTTCATTGCTACTCAGTGCTCCCATTTTGTGTGTGTGGGGGAGGAAGAGAGTGCGATATTTGCTCAAAGTTTCCCCATACTGCTGCCTGAGGGAATCCTGAGCAAAAGCATTCATTTCCAGCTCCACAGACAAATAGAGCAGGATGTAGACCCTCCTGGTCTCTCTGGGAATTTGCTCCTTCCAGATCCAGAGACCCCTTCTGCTGTTCACTGCATGCCCTACTGCTGTTTTCTCAGTCTCTGTGCTCTTTCATCACTTGGCCCTCCAGCCAGGACACTATACATGTTTCTCCCTTTTGGGGCATCAAAGTCTTTCCTCATTACTAGCCTGAGGCAGTCTTCCCATTAACTGCCCCTATGGTGCCACTTCCCCAGTGGCTGGCAGGAGAACTCGGGCCCACCTTTTACTCCAGGTTCCAGCTCAGGAACCCTCTAAATCAGCAGCCCAAGTCTGCTATCTCCTGGACCTTACTGCTTTTCCCTGAGCCCTTTCCTTACCTTCTGGGTCTCCCGCATCTCTGCGTTTGACAGCCTCCCAACTTCCTCCCCAAGGTAGTAACTGTAGCCTACCCTCGTTCTGTGTTCTGCAAACAAACTTTTCCTTCTCCCAGGGAGTGACTGCAGCCTATTTCCCTGCAGGGTCTCGCTGCTATTAACTCCTTGCCTTTATAAACGGAACCCAGCTCATTCCTCCTCAACTGGGCTCCCACATTCAGTCAGGGGATTAAGCCACCTGATTCCCCTCAGACGTGGCCTGCCTGGTTAATTGCCCCACTTCTTAGCCTACATTAACCCTTTCAGGGAAAATGTGGGGTTAACACCCTATCACAAACCTTAACATACTTTAATGTAAAGAGAAAGAATATATCGTAGTGTGTACCAGTATTGTATAACCCTCATGCCACAATAAACTTACGTGGGCCCAGAGTTCCATGCACAACTCGCTCAGTGCAACATTGGGATTTAAAGGTCTTATGGACATGAGTTTGGGACATATCATTACTCGTAAATAGTGAAGCCATAACACTGTTTTGCAGGGCATCCCAGAAAAGCAGCAGTAAACTCTATATACCATATTATCATACACACACACACACACACACACACATTATTTTTCAGTGTATGACATACTTTTTTTTTTTATTCCCCCATCTTTAAATCTATATTGCCTTAATACCAGATGTCCAACTGTTCAGGTAGAGAAATAGAAGCATTGGTATTAATACACTCAAGAACCACTAGTATAGGAGATAAGTTAACCCTAGTGTTGTTCAGTCTCTCAGTAAAATAATTATTCATCTGTGTAAGCTATTACTGAGTACAAAGCTGGTACTTTTGCATAGGCACACATTTTATTACCAAAGTTAAAAATGCTATCTGATCGCTTGAGTTGGAAAGCTGCTATTGGCAATGGCAGATTTACATGTCTGTCTCTTATTAATGCCATTGAGAGTGGAGCATTTTTGTCTGATACAATCAATACCCCCAAGATTTTTTACTAGACTTTAAATCCCTGAAAAGAAAAAAATATATATATTTCAATGAAAGGGATGAAAACAGTTGATTCCTCATGTGTGACCTTAGAATTGTATTTATAGTCATGAAAGACACTTTCATGCCTAGATTCCATTGTGATTGTCACATTAGAGACATATAGATGGCCAAAATTGCATGTATTTGTTGCTGTCTTTAATTATGAGATGCCTTAAAACTGATGTAAAAAAATATTCTTTGGAAAACACTAACCATTTTCCATAGGTTATCTATTCTAAATACCTCGTCAAAGATAGTCACTAAAAAAAAAAAAAATCATCTTGAATCTGGCAAACATTGCATGTCAGCTAAAATTTAAAAAGAGATTATGGATTTTAGTTCATCTTTTATTAAACATTCATCAAACTAGGTGTCATCCCTTAAAATAAAGGCCAATTTATATTTATTAGAGTTGAGATATATTTATGATATGTTCATGTAAGTCTATTCTAGTTTTATAACAGAATTATATTGAAATGGCTGGAAACCAGCACAAAGTAACAATTTATCCTGACAGATGTGACCTTATCAAGAAAATAAGGATCATACTTTTCATTTAAATGTTCAACGGCACAGAAAGCCTGTTGTTGTAGATTGCTGATTCTGTTTATTAATGGAAAACTCTATTCATGGACTAGTATAAAAGAGAAGCTAGATGTAGCAGACTCTCTCTCTCTCTCTCTATATATATCTCTATATAAGCAAAACTACAACTGGATCCTGAAACCAGAATGCTTAATTGCCAGGTAGCCCACATGAATATACATCAAGGGTATGCAATTACAGGACATAATTCTAGCTTCAACAAATATAATCCATCCAAAAGTTAAAGAACCTCCCAATTTTGTTCTTTCACTTGTGTTATATTTGGACCCAAGCAGTAAGAGGAATCTAAATGAATTTTTTCCCCCACATCTACATCAGCAGTACCTATTTTGCTGCGATTTTCAAAGCAACATATGACAGGCACCTAAATCCAATGTTTCCCCTTGACTGTGTTTGCTACAAACCAGTCAATCTGTGGAAAAGCTAACACAAATATTTAATCAGAAGGTCACGCTTGGAAATCAGTAAATCATTCTGACTAACTAGTAAGAGACCTGCAGGTCATAATGGAGAGTGTCAGGTATTTGTAATTTGATGTGTCAGCAAAGAAAGCTAATGCAATTTTTGGCTGTGTGCATATCGTGGAGCACCATTTACTCAGTGGGGATGAGACCATACCTAAAGTACTCACCAAGCCAGATAATCTGAGAGTGTTAGAACAGGGGACATTAAAAGCTTGAGATGATCTCGCCGGTGAGGGAGACTGGATTACCAGGAGCTCCATTCCTGTAGAGTTTAGAGGTTTTGCAAGGCTTAAGCCAAGCTAAATTCTTGTGGAGCTCTTTATCTTTTCAGCAGTGGTGCTCAAGGCATGGAATGGGGCCTAGATGGGTCCTGAGCAAGGAGAAGTGGAAGAAAGGACAGTTACACAGAGTTGCTGCTGAAGCTGCCAGCCACACTAGGTTTTGAGCCTCCACTTCTGTAAAGGTTAGATGCACTAGCTTTCAGCAAGTGTTTCTAAGCTTCTCTAGATCAGACACATTGTGCTAATGAAGCCTGCCCATGCTCTGCTTTTCTTTCTGGATGCAGGTAAACCCCGTGGCACATTTAGTTAACTGAACAATTTGTACCTGTAACAACAATCAGTAGTAAAACTTTTTTTTTCCCCCCGAGTTTTCCAGCTCAGTTGTGCAAACCAAAGAGGTCTGGATAGTATAGAGAAGGTTCAGAAATGCATCTGAACTTTAGGATATTTATCTAAACCAGAGCTCCAGACACTAATGTTTATTCATCCTGAATAATGAAGAAGCCTGTTGTCCCTAGTTATATATAAAAAAAAACCCCTCAAAATATATAATCTGCATGGCAAGCAGACAGGTTTTTTTACACAGTTTCTTAGCGCTGTGTAAATGTTTTTCTTTAAAGCATTTTAAGTTAAAGTGTCACCTTATGGACTAGTTTTGTCTGCCAAATTTAATTGTTTTTCTTCCTCAATCAAAGCTGGTTTTGTGCAATACAAATATAACACACTTTATAATGAATCACATTTTTATTTCGGCTCTTGTAACTCAAACCATGGGCTCTTCACTGAGAATTCTTTTCTACATGCTCTGAGGCGTTCAACCTTGGAAACAGACCCTCAGAGCATTCCATCTGATTGGAACTGCCACCGCAGAGCATAAAGAGAGGAAGGGCCTCAGAGGTGAACTGTTCCAGGCCAATTAGGTCTCTACAGATTATCACTACCACCTGAGTTTGCAAATGAAAGTGGATGGGAAGTTATAGCAGAGCACAAAGCACAGGTATTATGTTTTCACATCAATCTGCCCTATTCAAAAGGTAGGCGACTATATTACGTACTATCTGAAGCTTCCAAATGATAGCCTCAAGTAAAATGCTAAGTGCATCATGATTATGAGAAACAGAACTAACTGCCATCCAACCTCAAACTTCCATTCCCCACCAAGCTTGTTGCCAAAATATCCTACTTTCAAGCTTAACTATCCAAAACCTATCCTAGACCCTGCGCAATCTAGATTTGGACCAGGAATGGGTATGGATACAGCATTAGTTGTGCTAATGGACCATTTTGTGTTGTAAATGGATGGAGAGTAGACATCCATTTTTACACTCCTGGACTTAGCAGTGTTTGGCATAGTCACAGGAAAATAACTCATTTGTGCAGGAGACAAAGCTCCCTAAGGGTCAACTCTGGCTTTGGGGTCAACTCTGGCTTTCAGGAACTAAAGATCACCTCGATCCTTTCTGTTCCAAATGCAAGGCACACTTCCATGAGAAATCACAGCACACAGCAACTCCATAACTGCCACCAAATATCCACACCCAATTTTTCCCCCTGAGGAGAGAAGAGGAATGGAAAAGACACTATGTGACAGATGCTAGCCACATTGCATAGTGCATCTCTTCAAAGTCCTCAGATACCATAGTGACAGGTGTGCTATAAAAACCCGACCAAGGTAGTGACTGTGGAGATGATTACCATGGAGATCCTCACTCCCCACACACTTCTTCAGAATTTTGTTAAGGATTCCTGAACTAGAAAGGATGCTGTCATCATGCCCCCTTTACACTGTCAGGCCCCAGGTGTGGGGAGAGGATGAGCTTCAGGAGCACACCTCCCAGGAATCTTGCTTTTTATAGGCCATCAGGGTTTGCAGTTGCTGTAGCTACATCGCTGAGTAACAAATATCCCAAAGGTACTTTGCCCCACACACATTGCCCAACTTCCCCACACAGGAACCATATCATCAATCTTTACTCCACAATGAATGTGTCATTCTGTGGGCAGGTCTACACTTTGGAATTACTACATCATTCAGGGGTGTGAAAAATCCATACCCCTGAGTTATACTGATCTCAGTGCTGGTGCTGACAGTGATCTGTCAGCAGGAGAAGCTCTCTGCTGCTAGTTACTGCCTCTCATTGAGGTGGATTAACTATGCTGACAGGAGAGCGCTCCCCCGTTAGCCTAGAGCATTTCATTAACGTGATACAGCAGTGCCGCTGTGACGATGCAGCGTTTTAAGAGTAGACCTGTCCCAACTTTGATTTCTCTATCCCCTTGAGTCAGCAAGCCCACCCTCCCTCACCTACAATCCCAAAACACCACAGCTTTCACCAGTGAAGCAAAATAGCTTTGATTCTGACCATCAGTACGTATTGGCGTGCCATATGTTGCTTTAATGTTCTTCTATGAGCAGCTTTGGAAGTGCCGAATCTGTGCTGAAGTTAACAAAATGCATGTTAAAACTTACAACTTTTCTTCTTATTTAGCTATTGAATATTCTCTTGCTTGTATGCCTGAAAACAGCTCTTTTCTTACTTAAGTTATATGCCACTGGAGAAGAGAGTCATTAATGCATGTTTAGATACAACATGCCTGAACTCCTCATGTCATAATAATTTTAGTATTGCTAGCAAGCCTACCCTTCCTTTAGGAAATTAAGTGCCATTGGATTTTCACACTTAGTTTTGTTTCTATCATGGGTGTCCATTTTGCATAAAGTAAACAATCCAATTCTCCTTAGGTTATTTTTCTTTGTCCACTTGGAGAACTTACAGTTTTGCCTCATTTCACCTCTATATGTGTTATTTGCAAACCCAGCCCAAGGTCTTAAGGAAACTGAATTCTCTGATATAGGAGTCTGGGCTCAGTCACCGCAGTGGAGATAACTTTATATAAACAGAATGACCACATTTAGTTTGCTTGTCCTCCCTTCAATGTTGTTCACAACTCTAATTAACATTCCTAGAAGTTACCCAAGATACACACTGAGAAGAAACTAAACCCCTAATTAACTGGTCTGAACTGTTAGGGCCAGTTTTCAAAAGGTTTTCTTCCTCCTCAATCTCTCTCTCCATTAGGTGATTTCAATCCCCCTGTTTTCAGAGGATGAAACAGGTGTTTGTAGCAACAGCAGCCCAGCAAATACAATGAGAGCCAGTGCAGAGTCCATTATTTACATTCACCTAGGATGATGGAGTGTAACTAGGAAACAAGAATAAAAAATAGTGATAATAAAAACCAGTAGAAAAGGACTGAATATGTCTGCTAGTAAGCAGGTTACACTACACTTCTGTTATTCCAGAAGCCACGCGGGCTGTATACTCAATATCTGAATACTACATAACACACATATGCACCCACAAAGTACTTAATAGGATGAGACTGACTTTTGGATGCAGGTCTATAGGACATATTTCACTGCTGATTTTGAAGCAGAACTCCACACTGAAAACAATAATGAAAATCTTTACTATTTTAGCAATACCTAAGGGTCACAACTGAGTTCCTGGCCTGTTGTAGTGGGCACTTTACACACACAATGAGAGACCATTCCTGCCTTGGGGAGTTTATGTTCTAAATACAAATGATAAAACAGATTATTATTTCCATTTTATAGATGGGGAACTGAGGCATGCAGAGATTAAGTAATTTGCCTAGCACCACACAGAAGGTCTTTGGGAGAGCCACAAACTGAACCCAAATATCCTGAGCCTCAGTTCAGTGCCTTAACCACAAGATTGTTCTCTCTGACTGATCTTCACAGTGCATAAACTCCTTTGTGGAGCTGGGTCTTAGTCTCCCAATCTGTAAAATGGGAACAACAACACTTCCTTACCTCATAGAGGTGTTATGAGGATGAATATATTAAAGATTATGGGGTCCTGAAATACTACAGTAACGGAGGTCATTAAGTACCTGTCTAAGATAGACAGAAGTGGCTCTGCATTGGCCTCCAGTAAAGGCTATCATGAACACTATCATAAAGTCTAGTAAGCCACTGATCTACATTGCCTACCATTTACAGTCAGGTCACCAGAGTTTATTTACGGATCAATATATGTCCACCTAAAGGGAGGCCAAAATAATTATGTAAAGATGCTACTGACAGAAGGGGGAAAAAATCCTGCAAAAAGAAACAAGGACAAGAGCCCTGTTCTAAAAATATGAGCATTTCACAACTGAACCGAGGGGTTTTACCATACCAGAGAGATGGGTGTGCAGTCAAGGTGAAAATGGGATTGTGAGGGATCCAGGGATTGTCCAGCAGCTACAGCCCATTAACCCAAGCCACTCTTCTGCATTATGATTTTTAAAAACAGTATACTTAGAAACCATTAAGCATAGAAAAACCATGTGTACCTAAAATGTTTCCCTTTATAGCCTGATGAACAAAAAATGGTGACATACAATGAACAGTGGATAAGACATATGTACATGGTGAGTGAGAGCCATTTTGTATTAGCTGCTCTATTTGTTCTACTCAAGGACCCCAAATTATATGAATGAACATTTTGTGGACAGAAAATAAGACCCCCACAAAATGCAATATAAAACAACTAAAAAGCAAAACAGACTTTAACAGAGGAAGCATCATTGTAACTTGATCAATTTGGCATTCTTCTTTCATTTTGTAGATTCAGGATCCAATCCCACTGTGCTGACATCAATGGAGTGTCCTATTAACTTCAATGGGGTCAGAAACATATTCTTAATAAATTGATGCGAGAGAATGGTCATCTGCTAGACTAGGATATAAAACAGACCAAGTGATATTTTCTCCACCATTACAAATGAGAATAACCTCCAACAATATAGAAATTCATGCAGGGAAGTCAAGATTCATATACATGAAACTATGTATCTGTGACTAACTATGTATTACTATACCTGACAAAAGTTAGAGATAATGGGCCAAATATTACACTAGATGTAATGCCCTACTGGCTTCAGTGGGAGTTCTACCTTGGTGACAGAGTGCAGGATTTGACCTAATTCACATTTTTCCTTCAAAATGAACCTATCAAGCCATTCACTAAGTAGGACCACATAAAGCAGACACTATTGCTAAGTTTGTGGGCAGGAATTATAGACTGAAATATGGACTAAGCCCCATTAATTTAGACATTTTAGGATGGATGCAGACAGAAATAAAGAGAGTTGACGTCTACTTCTTGAAATTAAACTCATTCATGTGGACGTTTTTCAAAAATAAGTATTTTAAGCACCTAAAAACTCCTATTGACTTCAATGGGGCCAGGATTTTAGCATTGTCTCTTCCCCAAAGATCTTACAGGGTAAATAAGACAAGATACAAGACGTGATTGCAGTGCACAATGTGATGGAAATAGCAGGGGGGAAATATTGTTATTAACATATTAATTATTATAATTTATATCTTAGTAGTGTTTAGATACCCCCAACATAAATCAGGTCATCACTGTGGTGTGTAAACACACAATAATAGTGCCTACCCTCAAGGAGCTTACAATCTACATAGAGAAGACAGAGAGAGTGCAACAGGAAGTGTTCTATTTTATGAAATGAAAATAAGGAATAAAGTTTCTAGGCATGTCTGAGTGTTCTCTGAGAAGCATTACATTGTGAAAAGAAGAGAGTCAGGTAGCCCCTAAAGCACTAAAACCATAGCAAAAGGTATTTGCCTATCACAGAGCAAAATTTCTTAGGAATAAACATTTGACATTCAAACTTCTAAAAGGGAACTTCCCCCAAATTGAAAGCAATGCAAAAAACCAAATGAATCAGTCACAGAGTCACTCAGGTTAATTATGGGTGCACTTAATAGGATGAGACTGACTTTTGGATGCAGGACTATAGGACATATTTCACCGTTGATTTTGAAGCAGAACTTTAACACAGTAGTTCTCAAACTTTTGTACTGGTGACCCCTTTCACAACACAAGCCTCTGAGTGCAACCCCCCTTATAAATTAAAAAGACTTTTATATATTTAACACGATTATAAATGCTGGATGCAAAGTGGGGTTTGAGGTGGAGGCTGACAGCTTGCGATGCCCCATGTAATAACATCACAGCCTCTGGAGGGTCCCGACCCCCAGTTTGAGAACCCCTAGTTAACAGCATTGTAAAATTAAAAAAAAGATTCTTGTCCTCAAACATTGCCTAGATTTGAATGCTGACTAGCTCTTTTACCTAAAATCTATACATTTCTGTGATCTTCATAGGAAGAAAAGGATCCTGTAGTTATCATACACAAAGCCACTTTACAGAAGGAGAATGGAAGAAGGCTGTGAACTGTGATGAGAAAGAACTTGGTTAGTCTTTTAATTCTATTAGTAGGCGTGGGAAATATTTGGCAGGAACTCATCCATGTTGGCTACGTATTCAATTCACATTTGCCACTGTACATAGGCATTTCAGACCTTTAGACAAACACAAGTGCTGAACATCCAGTACGCAGAGTGGCATGCAGTCTCCTGATCAGCCAAGTTGTGTTTTGATTGACAGAACTGTGCTTGGTCGTTTTTGAATGACTGTGGCTACCAGTAATTTTCAGTCACCTCACCAGCCTGCTCTGTATACATGACCTGACCTGGTCACTGACGAATATTTCCCACAATGTATAAGGACTGGGAGAAGACAGAGAAGATATGGTGCCTTGAGGGTGATGTGCCTCATTATAGACAGATGTGAGGTATTACTACCAGCCTCCTGAAATAAGTTCATCAGCTAAGAAAAAGAAGAAATGAGACTTGACAACATTCTTGTCAAGAGAATTGATAGAAAAGGCCAAGCTTTTGCCACATGAGTTCACACTGGTTGTTGCTTGAGGCTTTGAGAATGATGAGCAAGTGGAAGCTTTATCAGAATATGTTAGCCACTTGCATTCAATTCATGAAAAGGCTGACAGAAGAAAAGTCCTGAATACCTCAGAATGCCACAAGAACTGGGCAAAAGTCCAAGTGCAGCTCTTCAGCTGGTATAAATTGTCATAACTCTACTGAAGTCAATGAAGCTATAACAATTTACAGCAGATGGGGATCTAAAAATTTTTTCAGTGTGAAGCTGAAAAATAAAAGTAAAATTTCACCAAAAAATCAATAAAATATAATGTAAATTGGGAATATCATTAAAATTCCCGATTTGGCAAAGCAAAACAGAGTTCTTACTATAATCACTTATGGCAAAAATTTTAAAATGTTTTATGGCCAAAGACTTTTTTTTTCCTCAAATCTGGCAGCAGCAGAAAAAGACAATTTATATATGTGAAATGTTATTCAATTATGTGACCCCCACAGCCTTTTTATTGGTGGGTTACCACAAACATGCACAAACTCCACAAACTGATAGCATGAGAAGGTTCATTTTTTAATGAACTATGCCTCTTTATTGTTAGAAGGGGTTATGCAGAGGCAGCTTATTCTCTGCTGTTGATACAACACTCCATTTTATGCCACCTACATAATCAACAAAAGCCTTTTGAAACCAGTACAACCAAAAGGGTTGACGTCCACAAATTGGCAAGAATATGTTGATGTGACCTCACACTAGTGGGGAAGTTAATGCATGTTGACAACATATCCAATATTGTCAGCATGCATTAACTTCTCTATTAGCATAAGATCACCACCACCACAGTCTTGCCAATTCGTGGAAGTCTGCCCTTCTGGCGGTACTGATTTCCAAAAGCTTTTGTTGTTTACATATGTGGCTTGAAATGGAGTGTTGAAAATTGCATCTTGCCATTGCACAGGTGGAAGAGGAACTGCACGTCAGCATTGTAACTGGAGAATCCCTATCCATGTCCCAAAATGAAGTCCATAACATGTTGGCCTGCCCAATCTCACAGAAATAGGAGATCTTGGTGATGAATGGAAGCCACTGTCCTGTTTTACATTTAAGTAACAATATATCACATCACAGGTATATAAATAACTGTATGCTTCTTTTATGCAAAAGTCTCCTAGAATTTAACAGAGATTGGAACCCAGAGATTACCATGGAAATAAATAAGGTTCTGCAGAAATTATTGTAAAAAAACCTATACAATTTAATAATGCTGCTCTTTCTATGGCTCCCTTGCTCACATCCATCTGCCCATACACCCATCCTTACAGAATTCTATAAAGTGAAATAGAAATTATATAGGCTGGCTCAAACAATGTATTTAGCTTAACAAAGAGAAGGTTAAGGGGTGGCTTGATCATAGTCTATAAGTACCTACATGGGGAACAAATATTCAATAACGGGCTAGGCAGTGTAGCAGAAAAAGGTATAGCACTATCCAATGGCTGGAAGGTGAAGCTAGACAAATTCAGACTGGAAATAAGGCACACATTTTCAACAATGAGAGTAATTAATCATCAGAACAATTTACCAAGGGTCAGGGTAGATCCTCACTAGCAATTTTAAAATCATAATTGTATCTTTTTTTCTGAAAGATAGGTGCTAATTCATAAGGAATTATTTTGAGGAAGTTCTCTAGCCTGTGTTTACAGGATGTCAGACCAGATTATCATAATGGTTCCTTATGGTCTCCAGCTGGATACCCAAGAATTAGAGCTGGTCAAATCTCGAATTTCCATTGTGCAGGAAATTCTGGCCTTTAGAAATTTATTTTTGTCTCAAATTGGAACAAAGTTAAAGTTTCCTGCAAAACAAAATTTCCCCCCAAAATTGTTTCATAAATATCAAAAGAACCTTATCAAAGCTCTGCCTTTTATAATATCATCTATAATACAAGACATATTATACCATAAATGATAAAATATAAAAGTCTAAGTAAGATGCTTCAAACTTATTAAAATGACAGTTTGACCTTAGCAAACTAAACATTTCAATATTTTTTTGTCAAACTTTGACAAAATCAATATGTTCTTTCAAAATGGTTCAATTTAGTCAAATTAACATGTTCCATTGGGGAGTTTTCAACCAGCTCTACCCCAAATCACTAGTTAGTTATGAGAATCTTGTCTAATAAATCTTACTATATCTAAAGCCAGATAAAAAGGGAAAGGAAGGTGTCTGGTCTCCTAACCTTTTGAAAACGGTGTGTTTTAAAGTGTAGGCTGCACAGAGTGTAGGCGCCTTCCCTTCAGTTGTCTTTTAGGCAGCCTAAAACAGAAAAGGAGTTTCATGTTGTGTGTCTTTGTTTGTTTCCCGGGCTTGCAGTAATCAGTCCCTTAATTTAAAGTTTCTGGGACATGATCAGTTTTATAAAATCTCTGAGTGTCAAGAAGTGTAAAATAAATCAACTCTGATGTAACAAAGCAAGTCAGAAAATGAGGGGAAAATGACATCTTTCAAGATCAACTGTTCCACAGAGTACAGTACAAGCTGGCAGTCTGAATAACAGTACCATTAGCTAGCATAAGATCTGAAAAATTTCTGACAGTTAATGTGTATCAGAGCTTGGAGGCAAAAGAATCAGTTGTCCCCGGGGGCTGGTGTGTTGTGATGCTACAGTAGGAAACCGTTTCTCAATCGCAACGAAAGGTCCCATTCTGTTGCTGTCACCACAGTAAGATTTTATATATCTGTATGTGAAAAGTTTAGAGCTAGTTCTGTTTGGGTAGAAAAGTTCAGACTAATTTCTAAACCTACTATCCACAAATGGAATTTAGTGCATGTAATAGAAATACTTAGTATTTTCTGTCCACAAACTTCATTAGCCTCATTTGACAGATGGGAAATCTGAAACAGAGAAGCTGAGATCTGCCCAGATTCACAAAGGGACACATTGTCAGAGCCTGGCTTAGAACTTAGAAAAGTCTGGCTGCCGGTCTTGAGCTTAGACCACACATTTTTCATATATGCCAAATCCTGACACAAGCTCTCCAGAGAGGAAGTTGCTTCATATGAGTGATTTTTCATATATACTATCCTGAATACTATATAGGATTAGCAAAATCAATTTCAACATAAATTGTTATTAGTTAGTCATAACAATGGATAAATCTCCAAGACCATTCTGTTCTTTTTTAAAGTAACGATATTTCTTTGTCTGTCTTTTAAGTATTAAGCACCTGACCAACATTTTTTTCATGTACTAAATTTAAGCTACTTGATTACCTTGGGTGTTTTGGTGATATTTCTGTGTCCCCAGGTAGGTATGATATTTAATTAGCTATCTATCATTTTGATACTAAGCTACTTGCAAGGTATTCAGTTATGACTGACAGCAAATGGTCCAGGAACTTTTCTTCCTTGTTAATGTGCTCTGAAGTGACAGATTCTCAGTTGGAAGGCTTGGAGTTTTTTTAAAACAGATTTTTTTAGTTTGTTGGTTGTGGGGAGGGGAGGGCAGATGAACAGATTTTTTTGAGGGGGGTAATTATTGTTTCAAGTTTTTAGCAAATTTAATCAAATTCTAATCCTTTTTTCAAATTAAGTTCATGCCTTTTCAAGAGAGCACTTAAGCACATGCTGAACTTTAGCTGACTTAAGTCTATACTCAAGAGTTAAGCAAGAGCTTAAGTGAATAGGGATAGACTGCTGAATCGAGGCCTAATTTATGGTCCTATGCTAAAAGTCGCTGAGCACCTGCAGCTACCACTGGACTCAGCATTACTGAAAATCAGGAACTAACCCCTTCCATTTTAAAATGCCCTTTTTATTGTGTAGAAATCATTCCTTGCAGATAAAAATATAAATCTGCTTCCAATTCTCTTTCCATATAGTTCTTGTGACTGTTTTACCAAGAAACTGTACCTTGCAGCAAAGAAGACTGCCAGTCTGGGAAGTTGGCATAGATATGCTATTGTTATTTCTGTTTTTCATTTTCTCTGAGGCTAGCTAGGGAATTTTTTCCCCCCCTCACAAAGCTAACACCAGCTCAGCTGCTGAGATTAGCTTATGGACATGATAAACACACACATGCACATACTCTAGATCCTCTACCAGTTTGCTTTCATGTACGTATTCTTTTTATCCTCTCCCATCTGTGATTCGTTGCTGTTTCCAATGTGTAGAAATGTGGGCAGTTCTGTAATCTCTACAGCCTGGGAAAGCAGTTTTGAGACGTCAAAGCTAAGAAGAGGTTGAGGACTGACATCAAATAAGAGGGATACAAACTAAGCAATAAATTAGAATTAGAGGTAGGGATCTTTGTCAAGGATACAGTATTTAGAACCCATGTCACTCATAGGAACGTTCAACTAGAACTCTTACAGAAACCTTTCAATGCCCACAGAATAAGTTTTGTTCATCCCTTTGACCTATTTATTGCAGAAAACCAAGTGCTCTGTAAAACTACTTGGGAATCAGAGCTGAAAGGGCAGAAACACCATTAAACCTCTAGCCAAACAAAAATTCCGATTTCACCTGACACATGAAGATAAGCTTATTTGGCTGCAAAAGTTATTTTTGTTTTAATTTCCAAGTTGGTCCAGCTCTGAACTGGAGAACTGATAACAATCAACAGTCAATATTAGATGAAGAAAGTTCAGCTAAGAAAGAAGTCATTGAAAAGTTTCAAAGTTGACCACCATCCACAGATAATATTTAAGTAAGATGATTGACAGCCTACGTTCTGGCCATGGTCTCACACCAAGGGAACTAGAGGGGTTTAGATGAGACCATGGGGGCTGGAACTAGGGGTGCTGACAGTTCCTGGCTTGAGATGGTTTCCATTATATACATGGTTTACAGATTGATTCAATGGCTCTCAGCACCCCCATTATACAAATTGTTTCAGCACTGCTGGATCAGACAGCAATATGGGTAAATTTGCAATCTCTTCATGGTAAAAAACAGTGCTCTGTGAAAGCAATGCCTTATTAATATTAGTTTCTTTTTTATTTCTTTTTTATCAAATCACTCCAAGAGTAGATCTGGAGCTTAGATCACCACTAGTCCTCTTACATCTAGTTATCTAGCCTCTTTCCTGCAGGTCAGAGGTGAGGGATATCCTGTTTGGTGGATAAATACAGGACTTTACTCTCCAGGCCTGTCAGTTTGGCACCAGTACTAATTTCATAGACAAATGTAAAAAAGATTTTAGAAAATGTCTTTCACTTGCTTCATTGACTCCCTTCTCCCTAAGACCAGGATTTTAAACTTTGACAGAGTTCTGAGAACAGATTTTGCTGTGATCCCTTTGGTGTGTTTGGCTGCCTTGAAGTAGCAGGAACATTTATATTGCAGTATCTACAGAAGCTGACAAAATAAAAGTAACTGGCTGCCTGAAGAGCTGGACAATTGCATAAATAAAGCCATAATGAAAGATTATTTAGGTTGGGATTTCAAAGAAGTGTAAGTCAGTTAGGCACTCAACCCTCACTGAAAGTCAACAGAAGATAGGTGGCTAACTTCCTTAAGCTCCTGTAAAAATTTCAGCCTTATGTTGTGATAGCACCAAAAATGTCCTTTGCATTTTCCAAAGTGTTAGACATAGTGCTTGCCCTAACAAATGTAGAGTCTGTAAAGAAAAGGACATATGAAGATAATGGATAAAATAAGACATCACCTGAGTTTTCACCCAACATTCAAAGCAAATACAAAGATCACCAATTATAAACTTGAAAAACAGTTTGGCTTATTCCTCCCCGCTCCCCTTTTTTTTTTTTTTTTGTGTAGCGCTATAGTTACATCAATAACCATGATACTAACTGTCAGCACTAGAATCAGTGTCTCACCCCAAAATATGTCCAAGCAACTGTCAGAAATATCAGCATTGACCAACAGAGACCAACTTCAGTTCTCCACAGAGGAACCCGAGTATGCTAGCCAGTTCTTCATATGAGGACACCCTCCGAGTCCCCAGTTACCTGAGTCAGGGAATAGCCACTTTATAATTTGGTTAATGTTAAACCTTTTATCCTTTATATGTTTTTCTTCATTGTATGTTGTTTCACATTAAAAGTCTATTTTATTCAGATAATCAAAAGTCATGACAGTAGGAGAAAATTTTGTTTTCAGAGAACAATACCTCATTCCTTCTTCTCGGGCAGAATACCATCCTTTTTACTGGATATATGCCAGGGGAGAGACTGCAGAGACTTGTCTTGTTACAGAAACCTTTGAGAAGCCAATGATTACAATGTCTCAAACAACTGTCAAGTCAGGGGAAGCTCTAGACATTTTGCTGCCCCAAGCACGGAGGGTCCTCTGGTCCCGCAGCTTTGGCGGACCTCCCGCAGGCGTGCCTATGACAGTATTGGAGAGGGAGAAGATGACATTAGAGATATTAACTGTGATTGTGTGTAATTAATTTTTTTATACGGAGTTATCTGTGGTTCTGTTGGACCTGGTTATTATACCTCCTTAATTTTACATTTGGCAAAAGTTTCACAAAAATCTTTAAGTATGAAAATGTTAAAAATCATAGAATGTTATGTTGTTACTTGTTCTTTCACTTAAGAATTGGTCAGTTGGGCTGAAGATGGTTTCTGTTTAGCACAAAAAGTTAATGAAAAATGGATCAGTTATGAATTCACAATGAAAAGTGAATGGGTTCAAATGACACATTACAAATTTCACTGCAAATATTTCACACAATTTCTATTAATAATCCACAGTTTCTCTGCAACCCCAAGCTATCTGGAGAGGTATAAGCTCCTCCAGGCAAAATTATCTTTGTTTTCAAGACTGTATTTTCATGCTATTATGCACAATTGAGCTGTCTTCAGTTTTTCCTAAAATGTTGTACATGTAATTTATAACAGACAATTTCACACACACGCAGGTTTTGTTTGTTTCTCAACTCTATAACTAAGCATGTCTGTTTGACATGGAGGAGCAAGTGTAACAGGTCTCAGTGAGTAGGCAGAGGATAAAAAAAAGCAATCATGAATATATTATCAAAATAAGACTGCTTTGAAGTCTTGTCTAGCCCTTTTATTTGTATACAGTACCATATGCTTTACCTTGACTATGAAAAGGGCACATAGGAAAGTACTTCAAAATGTTCATTACTATAAACCTGTGAGTTCAATAAATTTGTCAGCTATTTGCACAATCACCTCTGTGTCTTCTCTCACGTAAACTTCAATACATGGTATGGCCTTCCTGACTGCATCTGCATGTTTGTTCCTACCTTGTCTTTCTTTAAGGCCTGCTTCTGCTGCACTACTTATAATTAATCAAGTTCACTTTATATATAAATTGCCTACAATTATTCTAATCCATCCGACCCCTTAATCTGATTGTTTTAGATTAAAGGCTAGTTGGAGAAGGGACCATCTTTCTCTAGTGTTTGGAAATCAGCTTGTGGATGCTATGATTAATAATTAACAAATGTTTAATTTACAAAGAAGGGGTTTTTTGTTTTGTTTTTACAGTTTTGCTGTTTTGAAACTTTCCATTTTTTAAAGGAAACTAACAAATTTTTGTTTGGTTGGTTTTCAGTTATCCCTTTACCATCTCCCATCATTCTTTCCTCCCCTTTTCCAATGGAGAAATTGAAAAAGGGGGGGGGAATAAAAGGAGAGGAGAAGAAAATGAGAGAAAGGGAGGGGAAAATGAAAAAAAAACCTTGAGTTTTGCCCACTTGTTTAGTTTTGCTGCCTTTTTTTTTTTAAACCGTTCTTGTTCCATTCCAAATCCAACACCTGTCTTTGGCTACCAGAGTGGAATCACATCAGTGTCAGTCAAAGGGCATGCAGGTTCCCTCCCCCCCCCAAAAAAATCAAATACTTGAGAAATGCTTTTTGAACCTCTCAAATGAAACGATTTTTAAGAGACAAATTATTTTGTGAAAAAATATTAACCATATTTCTATCAGCTAATGAACAATAACCAAAACAACATAGAATGGTTCTTTCTTACCAGAAAAATGAAGGAGCAGAAAAAAGTTTTTGTACATGGCTGGCCAAGTACCTTTGAACTGATCATTCTAATGCTGCTGAGATTCAGTTGTGTTATTAATGGTGTGTGAGAGGCTTATCCAAATGTTTAGATCATCTACTTTGGTTGTTACTTAAATTGAAATAAAATACATAAATAAGTACAAAGCATTATTAATCTCTCTCCTAAATAGACAATACTTAGTATCTATATATCATATTTTATGGGCAAAGTACTTTACAAATATTGACTATTTAATCACACGTAATTGGGTACACACTACATGCACAAATATGCCACATAATATAAAAACACACTTTTACCTATGTATAAATATACTGTAATTAGAATTATATTTGGTTACCTCCTCAATAGTAATTCCCACCGTGCATTGTTCCTAGAGCTGGGCAAAATTTTTGACCAAAACTTTTTTCGCCACGAAATGCAGATTTGGAGACACAAAAACATTTTGTGAATTTAACAAAAAGTTTTGTTCTTACCTTTTCTAAACAAAATGCCTATTTTCCAGTTTGAAAATGATGTATTGCTTCAGGATTTTATTTAATTTTATTTTTAAAATGTCAAAAAATGGTCAAAATTCAAAAAACATTTTGGTATTATTGAAAAAAAATGTTTTGTTTGACCTTGAAATGATTTTTTCTACTTTTTGATTTGCCAAACATTTTGAAAATGTTAATTTTTAAGCTGACCTGTAATGATTTTTTTCCCCTGCCTTTTTCAAAAATCGCCAATGAACCAAAAAATCAGTTATTCATGCAGCTCTAATTGTTTCCTCATGTATCCAAGCCTGTTTCCCCCCACAAATCTTTATCTATAGTGTTTGGGAATGGAGGCAGATACATAAACAAATGATTTGAAACAAACCTCCGAGCCTTGTGAGGTTTATCCATCACAGAATATCAGGGTTGGAAGGGACCTCAGGAGGTCATCTAGTCCAACCCCCTGCTCAAAGCAGGACCAATCCCCAGACAAATTTTTGCCCCAGATCGCAAAATGGCCCCCTCAAGGACTGAATTCACAATCCTGGGTTTAGCAGGCCAATGCTCAAAACACTGAACTGTCCCTCCCGCCATCTCTGCTACCTACTGGCTTCTGGTTTTTACTGAGGATTGACAAAGACCAGTGCCTATGTCCAAGTTAGACTGAGTGTAAAAGGTTTTATTTAGATGCATTTATTTTAGTAATGATGGCAATTCATACATTTCTTACTATGAAGGAAAAAACTCCATCATTCCCTTATCTCATTTCTGTACGAATCAGTATTTCCCTACCTGTTCTGCTTTCACTAGCAATGCCCATCAATGTCCAGAAAATGTCCAGTAAAAATAGAAATTTCAGTTTCTCATCATCAGTAAAAATGTATTAAATATACTGGTTTGGGAAATCTGTGCTTGTACTCTTTGACCCACTGATTTTCCCATTTCCATTTTAGATGCAACACACTATTTAATCTCATTGTTGGCAGGAGAAAAGAAGTTGCTTTGGATGTTTGGTATGTTTGCTTGATTTTCCATTTAAATGTCTTCCCAAAAAGGAGGATCAGTGACTTCTCCATAGATAAAGACCAGGCTGTTTAAGTCCTTTCCTCCTTATGCCGCTAATGCGTCATTCCAAGTTCAGCTAAGAAATCATAAAGAATAATTTTGCATTTGTAGGCTTGAGAAAGCATCAGCTTACACTACACAGTAATTGCTATTCACAAAGAAAAGATAGATCAAGAATTGACTAAACTCCACAGAGAAATGGCTATGTAAAGAGAGTGCATTTTCTTTCTACTGGACCCGCAGTGGCAATGCAATGCAAATGTGATACTTCAGGTGGCCGGAGACCAAGATTTCTAAGCATGGAGTTTTGCCCACCTCTTTAGTTTTGCTACTTTCTGTTTTTCCCTCTTGTTCCATTTCAAATCCAACACCTGTCTCTGGCTACCAGAACGGAGTCACATCAGGGTCAGTTAAAAGCCATACAGGTATATGGCTAGGGGGTGACCTGGCATAAAAATAGTAATGGTGCTCCCCCAAATTCCGCTTGCTTAGGGTGCCAAAACAGGACACCACTCACTGTATACTGAAGACAATTTCATAATCCTCTCTTTCTTGTCTATTCTGCTTACCATGACAAAAGCCTGATTGACACCCTACTTGTGAGGCTTGGATGAATAGTGTTGAGACTAAAATATTCACCATTAGGCTTCAGAGTTAAATATCTCCAGCGATCTGTGCAGGAGCAGTTCAAACCTCACAGAGCTACTGTTTCATGCAGACTTTACTGCAGTAAGTTCTTTATTACAGTAAGTTCACCATTGGAAGGTCACCTTATTGCTTGGACTTGGGCATTTTCCAAACAGAGGAAAAAATAGCCCCTTGCTCTGAAGAGTACACACTCTAAAAAGGTAAAGACAGATTATGGACAGGAAGAAAAGGACACAATGTACAAACATAGTGATAATAGGCACATGTCTGGTCTGATCAATTAGTCACAAATATGGTTGTAGAGGAAGAGGGAAAATGGGGCAGTCAGACTACTATTGCTGTGGTGTTGAAGGTGACAAGATAAAAGGCATTCACAAATCTTTTGCACTTGACACACTGGTAAAGGGAAAGCCAGTGGTGTGATTCAAAAGGAAGGGGAAATAAAATGATCAGGTCAATGGGCAAGCAAAATGGTCACAACCATGAGGCCCTGATCCTGCAATCCTGCCAGACAAAGCCCTGTGTCTATCTGGAGCATACAGAGGTCCACATGCACAGAATTCATTACAGGATTGAGACCTTCGTGTGGTATTTTCAGAAGCAGCGTGAATATGTAGCGGAAAGGCTGATCAATCAAAGGCACCTGCAAAAAAAAACAAACAAACCAAAACTTCCTATTACATTCTGTTTTTATTTTTGTATCAGATGTGAAAAATATCATTACCAAGCTTCTGTTCAGGTGGGGATTTGAAAACAACCTGCATATGGGGGAAAAATTCTCAGTAGAAAGTAAGAGGAGTCACATTTTTCAGCTCATTCTGTGCAGATTTCACCATGCTTCATCTTACATATACCCGCAAAAACCCTATTTGCAAATGTTCATCAGCCTCTACTTGTAAATGCGACAAGTGGATTTCATAACTCAAAGGCAAAGAGGAACATGAAACTCATCTTCCACAATTAAACACATTTCCTCTCCTCCTGTTGTATCTAAAGATTGTATAAAGCACCTGGTGGGGCTGGAAGGCAGACACACAGCTGCTCTGGAAAACATTCCAAAGGAGTGGAAGTCAAGGTAAGAATGTCACTCTCTCTCTCTCTCTCTCTCTCTCTCTCACACACACACACACACCCCATGCACAAAAATATGAAGCAAAGCTATTCTTTTTCTCTACCCCGTGTCAGAGAAAATTTTGGATAAATCTGTCATTGTTGACTGGCAAGATAATGACCCCATGTTAGTAAAAAGAGTGACATAAATGACGTGTTGTGAAGTAATAACATAAAATTGCTTCACGGGTATATGGAAAATGGCACTAATGTCAACAGAAACAAACCTAATATGACAGCAAACTAAATGTTAGTACATTGGTGCTACAAGAACAATTTTATTTTTCTAGCCAGGCAAAGATACAGTTTGCATATTAGAATCTCAGAACTTCATTGATGTAAAAATGTTTGCTACAGCTTACCTGGTTTTTCTCCATTTCTCCCCCCCCACCCCCAGATGTATGGGTTAGAGGAACCAGAAATGGGCAAATAAAGGTTGGGGGTGGGGGAACAAGGAATGGGGCTCTGCAACTATTTTTGTGGATAAAACTTGCCAATTCACTTTGCTGTTATTCCTCAGTCCCTTTTCTCGTATACCCTAATCTCCTTAGTTCAGGAACAGAGGGGTGACTGAGTTTTATATTCACTAGAATGTTTACAGAAAGCAAGAGAAACACACATCAGAGCACAAATATTCACATGATTATTGGCACCGAGAGGGCTCCTTGGAGTTTTTGGCAAGCTCTTTGGGGCTTGGATCACGGGAGATGGAAAGGAGGAGTGAGACTGTTGCAGAGGAGCATGAAGAGGAAGAAATTAAATAAATTGGAGCCATTCTAAAATTATCAAATTCTCAATGGATATTTTCCACAAACCATATATTTCAGGCTTTTGCCTGAAAAAACTTAGCCTGTTTTCCCCTCAACTTATAGGCTGTTCAACATTTTTCAAAAATTCTAAGTTCTGACCAAATTATTTTTGAGAAAAGTGGTCTGAAGTTGTTAACCAGCTCTCAAACACACACAAAAAGCTACAATGATGTGTATGTGCGTGTGCGCGCGCATACGCATTCTCTCTCCCAACACATGTACAACCAAGGTCCTAGCTTGCTCATCCACCTATAAGCCTGGAGCGCAACAAAATGGTCTGGCTTCTCCAGAAAAGAAGTCTCTGACTGATGGCACAAAAGGGAGGGGGTGCAGTAAGCAGTCTGCAGCACCAGAAGAGGAAGTACTGAGAATGCAGCAGTAGGATGAAGAAGGACCAGCATGCCGCCCTGGGGAAGCTTTCATGGGAGTGAGAAGCACAGCCACCCATTCCTGCAATGGCAGCTTTGCAGAATTCTGCTGAGCCACCACCCAATACTCTTATGGGCTAAACCACCTGAATGCAGTAGACTGGGGGAAAAGACAAATAATAGTTGATAGAGTCAGGTTTTTTTCAAAATTTCCTATGAAAACATCTCTGATTTTTGTCAAAAACTGAAATAGGAAAGTGGTTGGGTTTCTTTTTCAAAATCTATTTTCAGCAAATGTCTTCAGGGTTTTTATTAAATTTTTCACTTAAAACTAAAACCCAAAACTTTTTGACAGAACCCCAAAGTTTTCTGTGAAAAAAAAATCATTTTGGTCAAATAGGTATTTTTCATTTAAAAAACATTCTACAAAAAATTTCTGACCAGCTCTACATATAAGCCTTTCTGGTAAGAATGGGAGTCCAAATATTAAATGCTCTGAGTAAGGCTACTCAAGCCATATGTAGTCTGAAGAGAAAGCAGGCAGTGTTGGAAATCTTGCAAGAAAGCCTATTTAGTGAGATTTTCAGCAAACTCAGTGGTTATGTCCCGTTGAGAGAATCATTGCAAACTGTGAATGAATGTTTTTTTCTGAAATTGAACATTTTGAGTTAGTCCATCACTGAAAATTATGTCCCATAGCCAGAAGTGCTAACTTACATGCACTTAAAACTTTTCCAGAAATGATGCCTCCATGAATTCACATGATCAAAAACGACATTCCAACCAGCTGGACTCCCTGGATAAAGAGCATACCACAGAATGACCTAGTGAATGGTATTTTATTATCTGTACATCTCCAGGGTTTTGATTTTTTCAGGATTTGTAAAACAAAATAAAATATATCTGCACAATAGATTTCACACAATCTATAATACACATTAGATTTCAAACAATCACCTTTTTCTGGTTGTAGAAGGTAATTACACTTTCAAACACTTCAGATGAATAAAACTAACTAGGCTTCATTCTGTTAGACTCCTTGCACTTTCCAGTTAATGGGCTTGGTTCTGATCTCACTTGCATGTGGTGTAAATCAGCAATAAATGCACTCCCATCTGTGGAGTTATGCCAGGGTAAAATTGGTGAAAAATAATTAAGAATCGGGTCCAAGATCTCTGAGCCATTTGGCTTCCAACATATAGCTCATTTGGGATCATTTAACCAACAGTCATCCTTGAGGGAGAAAACTCACTCTGCTGGACAGAGGAAATATTCATTTTACAAGACTAGAAATTTTGACTTTCTATGAAAATTCTAAGAAATGAGCAGACTGCAGCAAAATTCTACTCTCTGGTCCCAGGACAAAAGCTCACGTAGGCCATTAGCTTTGGCTGAGGGACATGACTTCTCTTTTGACTGCAGAGTGTCAGAACATCATTTTATGACAAAAATATATGTCCTGTACTAGAATAAACCAACTTGGATGGCTGATCAGGCTGTCTTAGCTGCTGACCATGCAGACACATGGATGGCAGTTGAAAAATGAGCAAACCATAGGAGGCCAGACTGTCAGTGTTAACCACGGGCCTCAATGTCTCAACAGAAATGCCCATCAATCTGGGGAGTACAACCACCATGACCCTCCCACTTTAATGGATACAAAAAGCTCTTCTTTTTATGGCTGGCCAGCATGGAGGAGGGAGCAGGCTACAATCCTGGCCCTGGTGAGGTATCTTTCACCTCAGGGATGTACTAGTTGGAAACAGCTTTCTGCTCAGAGAAGCACAGGGGCTGTGATTGTGCTTGAACCTTAATTCAAGGAACACAAGGAGGAGGAGGAAGCCATGTTGGCTATTCTCCCCTGTTGAGCACCTGCTCTATAAATGAGAACAAAATGAGGAGTTTTCGTTGAGTATGTTTCCTTTGGTACTCACCTTCATCACACAGTACATCAACAGGCACACCTGTGGCATAATGTAAATGATTTCACTATTCACCAACTGCATGGCAACACCCTGATGCTGCTAAACACTTCTTCATGGAGTTCAGGATATTTTAGGAATCACTTCCTTAGCTATTCTACAGACATGAGACTTCCAAAATGAAAAAAAGTGATGCCTTTAAGGCACTTTCTGGCTTTTTTATGGCTTTTCCTAACTACCAACGCTGATAACTCAGCTGGAGATCTGAAAATCAAGCTGGGATCTTTCTGCCTCTTAAGTCATCACCTACTAGTAAGACTCTGAGGTCAGAATTCAGCTAACAATTTTGTTGATGTGAGAGGCAGGGCAGAACCCAGCTCATGACGCTTTCCTGTTGATGAATTTGTATGCTTGTGAGGTTGGATAAATAGGCAAAATTGCAATGAAGTTGCTCTTCTTTTTATCCACATCTAGTAAGTTCCAGCTCTTTGGAACACTTAGTGATTACCAGTTATGTTCATTCCCTTTGGGGTACCTGGCATTAGCCACTATTGGAAGAGAGAATACTGGGCTAAATGAACCTTTGGTTTAACCCATTATGGCTTTTCTTATGTTCTACCTAGACATTCCTTGCTAAAGATCCCAAGCCTGCCTCAAGAAGATCTCTTTCATTTTATAGTGAGTGTTTATAGTATGTAAACCATTGCAGGGAGAATTGACTGCACAAAACTGTTGGTTGTATCACTTGTGCTTGTAATGGTTCAGTCTGCCCACACAGCGGTGCTTTAGGAGAACACCACATTTTGGCTTATTCACACTGGCATAGTTTGCACTGCTGTTGCAATAGTACATTCTGGGATACTTCAGTTTATAGTACCTAGCACCCACACTGGGGCCAGGTAAGGTCATTTCCACATGAAAGCATTGGAGTGAGGTAATTCACTCCCCTGTTCATTCCTGGACAACAGCTGCCAGGGATAACATGTGGTGGGGTGATGTCTATGTGTATGTTTTGGAGATTTGAATGGAGACCATACAATTCATTTTCCTTAGCAGCTCAAGTTAGATTTCAAATCTGATTCTACAGATGAAACATGAGCATTTCATCCATTATGTCACAAATATTCAAAAGTGTTTTTTATAGCATGCAATATTGCATGCCCAAGGTCAAATTGGGCTGGCTCACAGCACTTCATCAAGCTATTACTTTTCAATGAGATTGACATTCTGTGCTCCTAAGTTCTAAAACAAAACAAAAACTAAACTTTCATTTCAAACCATCAAAAGTTTCAAACTTGGGTGTCTAAGAGGCACCTAAATCAGACCTGTTTATTTCAGTGCCTAAATATGGATTTAGGTACCTAACTTTAGGAACCCAAGCATGGAAAATGTGTCCAGAGTGCATATTTTTTGTGACATACCATTAACAGATTCATTTGTAATATTATGACTGAATAGTTCATTGTACAGAAAGGAGGAGAAGAATTCATAGAAATGTGTAGGGAGGGAATGAAGGGGAAAAATAACTACCGCCCTTGTATCCCAAATATATGCTCCAAAAATAAGGGGTCAGTGTAAACCAATGTAGCTCCGTTGACCTCGGTGGAGCTATGACAATTTACTACAGTTGAGGATCTGACCTGTGAATTTTCTTTTTCAATTTACCATTGCACTTTTATCATGTTTGGTTAGAGTGAGAGGGGAGGGAAGGGAACATTATGAACAATGTATTGCTGACCTACACTGATTATAGACAATTTCAGTAAATATCAGAGGAGAAAAATATATCCTGTAAGGGGAAACTTGAGGGGCAGGAGATAAAAATTCCTAATGTCACATTCTAAAACAATCCCATTTCCCCAAACATGACATTCCTCCCCCCTTTGTTAATTTTCAATAAAACAGAGAGCTTTTTCTAAAGGCATTTAAAAAAAAATATTGCTCACCTCAGCGGACTCTAGAGTATTCACGTCATGCGCTAATATGGAAAATTCATAAATACAGGCAATGCCTATGTTAAATAAGTGGCACAGAAAATATGAGACCGCTTTTCTGTGATTATAGTCTGTGCAAAGGGTCCTTTCACGTGGGCCCAATGCACTTCAGGCCCATAAATTATTAATGTACCTTATGTCTTGTTAGCTGCATATTATGGAAGTTTACCTAGGCTGTCTCTAGTTTCATTAAAATAGCAAATGGTTAAAAAAGGGAGAGAAATTTTATTGTGCCTTTACAATTAAATTGGTTTTGTAGGAATGGTAGCATCCTACAGTTCTTCCATTTCATCAGCTGTAATTTAAAAGAGCCATATGACATGCAGACCGATGAATTATTCATATTTCATTTATTAGCCTCGTAACACTATGGATGGCTTCATGGAAATGAAGATTTTTTTTTTCTCCTCTTCCCTCTAGGTACTATAGAACTCTGCATTGTGAGTGTGTGTGTATATATGTGTGCATATGCTCAAATGAGGGGTGAAGTTCATCTGATGTTCATTTACTGTACCATGCATGTACACGCATTTTATAGATACAAGCAAACATCATGCATGGGTACTACAAGGGTAAAACTTGTCTGTGCAGGAAGCGGAGCTTTCTTGTGGATCAAATTCCCAGAGGAACTAAGGGCCATCACAAACCTTGCCACCTTCACTTCTAGTGTAAGGAGCACTTCTTTGGCCTTATCTGCTCTAATACACACAGAGCAATGGGTACATTTTAAAAATAAACACAATCAAAATAAAAACATTACCCTAAATACAAACATCGTCATGATTAGAGGATGAGAGAGACACACAATGAACTGTGTGTCACTTAATGACCTATTGGAAGGTGTTCAAATGCTGCAGTGTTGAGGGTGGTATAAGGATGTGCAGAACAGAATAGGCAACTTGCAGACAATTAATACTAACCTGAAGTCTGCAGACTACAATGCCTCTTTGCTCCTTCAGTCATAACAGTAGACTTGGACAGAAATTTTCCAGCAGAATGAATCACCTTTGCAAAATGCCAATTTGCCAAAAGCAAAACATTTTGTGGAAACGTGCAGATTTTGGCAAAATTTTGCTTAAAAAGTAAAAATTGAAAGAAGTGTTTTGATAAGGTTGAAAAGGGGCTCAAAACGGAATGCTTTGATTTTCCATCTCAAAATAACTTTTCATTTCACATTATATATGATCAAATAATATAAAATTTAAAAAGTCAAAATCAGAAGAATACATTTAGATTTTATAAAAATAAAAGTTTCCATAACCTCAAAATCATTTTTCCCCAGAATTTTGTTTTGTGGGAAAATTTTTGTTTTCATTATGTTTTGGAAAAGAAAAGAAAAGAAAAAGAAAAATCATGATATTCCTTACAAGACAAAATATTTCTGCCCAGGTGCCCATAACAGTAATGTCTGCACTCAGGAACATGGACTATGCAATGGAGTAATGTTGTCATTACAACTATGTGAAATAACCAGTATGAAATTTAAATCACTAAGGTCTCGACCTTGCACTCAGATCCATGTGGCGGACCTCCAGATCGGATTGCAATTTTAGCCCTAAATTCATTTATTTTTCTACTTGCAGTGCCCCTACAAACATACATTTAGTATGTATTATCTCCTCTCTCTCCATTTTATGTTAGCCCTAATATCTTATAGGTACCAAGTATCAGAGGGGTAGCCATGCTAGTCTGTATCCACAAAAACAACAAGGAATCCAGTGGCACCTGAAAGACTAACAGATTTATTTGGGCATAAGCTTTCATGGGTATAAAACCCCACTTCCTCACTTACAAGTAGATTGTGCCTTGAGGCTAATTCTGCATAAGCAATAGAGTGTAGGCCTGGGAAAACCCAGGGGGAGCTCAGAGAACAAATTGTGACTCTAAGAGGCAAAAACTCTGTCTTTGCTGTCCCATGGCTTCCACAAGGAAGTAATCTGGTATGTTCCTTTCCAGGAAAAGATTATTTCCCTCCCTTTTTAGCCAGTTTATCTATGATGACCAGAAGATTAGCAGGGGCAGAGTCAAAATCCTACCCAGTCTCTACTCATTGCATGTGAGACAGAAAGTACTAATCCTGTGAAGCCTTCTCTACCTCTTACCCATAGCAGCAATCCGGGGGACTGCTCCAAGGTATGAGGGATTATGTCTCCCTCTTATGGGTCCTGCCGGGCCAAGTAAATTCAAGTCATATTCTGACCTCTAGTACTTACTCACAATGTGGCGATGCTACAGAACTTTGGAAATTATAATACTGACTATCCTGGCTTATATGCTATTAAAATGCTTACCTTCATTTTTTAACATTTTTTTAATTTCCTTTGTTTTTAATAAATATTTAAAGCACTCAAAATACATTTAAAGGAAGGATATTGTCTCTATTAAATTTTATTTCAAAACTGTCAAAATCTCCCAAATTTTGAAATATTTCTTTTAAACACATAAGAAACTTAACTTGGAGCCTTTGCCTCCAACGTAGTAGTTTCCTACTGCGTGAAGAAGAATCTGCTTTCTTCCGTTAGCAGTAATGCCATCCTGACATCCTTTATACAGCATCCAACTCACCGTGATATCTATAATGTATTCATCTCATTATACAAACAAACAGTATACATTTTTTGTGTTTGCTACATCTTTAATTTAGAATATGTACTGACTGCTACGCGGTGAAATGTTTAAAGGTTAAGTAGAATTGTTGTTTTGGGAATAAAATGTACGTTGAACAATGTTCACCATATACAAAAAAACCCTAACTTTGTATAGGGCACATATATTTGCTTTTCAAAATTGAACAAGGTCCAAAGGTTCTTTTCCTCTCTCTCTCTCTTTCTCAAATCACATACTAATAATAGAGATGAATAATAAATCTCAGCAGCCTACACCCCAATTCTGCAAACATTTGGATACATGCTTTACATATCTGTGAGTAGTGCTATTGAAGTCACTGGAAATGCTCAGGAGCTTAAAGTGAAGTAGGTCCCTACTTGGGAATGTCTACACTTGCAAAGTTACAGCGCTGGCGGTTACAGCACTGCTCAGAGGGCACCGAAGGAAAACCGCTGTTGTGCGTTCACAGTGACAGCTGCCTATGCAATAACGCGTTCATACTTGCAGCGCTATTCGGAGCGGTGCACTCTGGTCAGCTATCCCACAGAGCACCTCTTTCTCTTTTGCCACTAAGACTTGTGGGAAGGCAGAAGGGGTCACGGGTCCTGTCCCAATGCCCTGTGATGCATTGCCCTGCATCCCAGCAATCCCTGGGTTTCCGTCCGCATTTGGTGCCATCTTTCAAACAGTTTGTGTTCTGTGTGCCCTGTCCTGCCTCTTTCTGGCTGCAGGAACAGATCCCAAGCTGTTGACCAGAATGCTGCTGGCACTGACCAACACATCGTGAGTGGCAGCGGAGTTATTCCTTAAACTACAAAGGCAAGAGTGCAACATTGATCTTGCCACGCATACTAGCTACAACACGAGATTGTGGCATTCACGGAGGTGCTGACCACAGTGGAATGCTGCTTTTGAGCTCTAGAAACAAGCACTGAGTGGTGGCATCACATCATGATGCACATCTGGGATGACGAGCAGTTGCTGCAGAACTTTTGCATGAGGAAAGCCACATTCATGGGATTGTATGATGCACTCGCCCCAGCCCTGCAGCACAAGGACACGAGAATGAGAGTTGCCCTGTTGCTGGAGAAGTGGGTGGCAATTGCACTGTGGAAGCTAGCTACTCCAGACTGCTACCGAATGGTCGCTAACCAGTTTGGAGTGGGAAAGTCGACTGTTGCAATTGTGTTGATGGAAGTGTGAAGGGCCATTAATCGCATCCTGCTCTGAAAGACCGTGACTCTGGGCAATGTGCATGACATTGTGGATGGCTTTGCACAAATGGGCGTCCCTAACTTCAGAGGGGCAATAGATGGCGCACACATTCCAATTCTGGCACCAGACAACCTAGCCACCAAGTGGAGAGGGATAGCTCAGTGGTTTGAGCATTGGCCTGCTAAACCCAGGGTTGAGAGTTCAGTCGTTGAGGGAGCCACTTAGGGATCTGGGGCAAAATCAGTACTTGGTCCTGCTAGTGAAGGCAGGGGGCTGGACTCGATGACCTTTTGGGGTCCCTTCCAGTTCTATGAGATAGGTATATCTCCATATACATTAACCTCAAGGGGTATTTCTCAATGGTTCTCCAGGCACTTGTGGATCACTGTGGGCATTTCACACACAACACTGTGTCCCAGTCATGGCCCTAGTGATCATGCATCTAGAAATCTGTCCATAGGTATCATAATTCCTACAGCTGGAGTGCAGCTGTGATTGCACTGCCTCCTCTCCCCAAATGCTGATGAGGGCCAGCAGCTTGGCATTGCTCCAAGCAAGGGATTGCATGGAGCAGGCCTGATCACCTGGAAAGACGTGCTGAGACCACTGCACACATCAGTGAGCAAACAGAAGGGGACTTTCAAATTTGCAAAGGAATGTATGGGGTGGGGCTGACAGTTGGTCACTTGAGGGTAGAGCAGTAGAGTTCAAACCGATGGCCAGAGAGGTGAGAACAGGCATTGTGGGACACCTCCCAGAGGCCAATTGCAGTGTTACAGGCACCACGGCGCAGAAAGCTCTATGCCTTTTGTCGGGGTGGTTTTTTTTAGAGAGCTGCATCTGCATTTCTGTGTACTAAGTGGCTTGGCAGTGTGTACACCTCAGGAGTTACAGTGCTCAAAGCTGCTTTACTGCGCACAAACTTGCCAGTGTAGATGGGACCCAAGTGTTTGAAGAATCAGGGCCTTAGTTTTTCAGGATTTGTACAACCAGTTTCTTTTATTTTGCTCAGTGCAGCACCTGGTGTAGTCAGTTCACACCTGAAGAGTAAGTGCAAATGCTACCAGATCAGAATGGTATTTTTTTTATATACCCTCTGCACAGGATTTAATGGCCACACAAGGTGAAAGAGAGAAGAATCAACCCCTCCTCCCCGAGCTTTGCTTTAAACTTTGCATTTGAATTATCCCCACCACTAAAGGATAGATTCAGTCAAAACCAAGGGGAATAATGGGGACATTTGTGTGGTTTAATGCAAACCCATATTTTGACCCAGATTTGCTATAAAAGAAGGCTCAGATCAACTGAAATGTTAGCAAACCTTTCTACAAAACTGAGTTGAGTTTGTTACAAAACCTGTGAAATCAGGTGAATCTCATGTGACCCCATCATGAATATTTTTCCACAGCGCCAATATAAATTTTTTATGAACACTGTACATTAAAATGTAGCAGGTACTAGACACTGCATGAGGCAGGATGTAGACTAGCTGGATCATTGGTTTTATCAGATATGGCAAATCCAATGTTCCCATTTTACAAACTGCATCTGCTCTCTTTTAAAACTCATGGTTGTCCCCGAGACTTGCTGATGCCTCACTGTGAAAGCTCTGTTTGAGCACCAAGAAATTCCTAAACATCTTTAGTATTAACTTAAGAGACCCTAGTCATCAGAATCCCCTATTTGCTGTGCTCCAATCCCTTGGAATTCTTTACTAAGAAATATGCAGCAGTCTGTCTCCTTTGTGGATTTCCAGTCCAGACTGAAGATTTTGATTTTGCCTTGCTTTCTGGCAGGTATGGTATTTTACATACATAGCTCCGGGACTTTGCACTAAGGGCGTTATATATGTATATGGATTGGTTTGGCTGAATAATTCTTTTTGACTTCCTCAGGCTGTTAATCCTGTATGCCTGTGGTGATAAACCCAGAAAATCCAGATAATCCTATATAGATTCAGACAGGGCTGGTAACAGCTATAAATACATATCAGACTGTCAAACACCATTATTATTTAGACAACTCTGCTGTCCCTTCCCAATTACATTAGAATATCCAGGCTTGACTTTAAGTCTCCCCTCACTATCCCTCTTTCTTCCCCTCTTAATAACAGAGTAGCACAAGTTGATCAGGTTGTGAACAGAATAATGCATGTTTACAGTACTCCCTCTCATTCTGCTATGGACCGATATTTATTCCAGTCCTGCTTTCACATGACTCACAGACACAGTGAGTGGTTGAATTTTCTTACATAAGCAAATAATTCTTGGCAATTTTAAAACTAAAGCATTCTGCTGCCAAAAGAACTTCTGTTTACCACACAGAACAAATGTTGTTACTATTGCAATTCCAAAAAAGCATCTTAAATATATCCCTTCATGAAAATGCTGTTGTAGCCTTAATGCCTAATTAGATGTATAACAAAAATAACAAAAGATTTTCTCTTTCTTTACAGTTTTAGCTTGGATAATAACCAGAGATAAACAACAGTTTAGTCCCTACTGCATTGCATATGATTATAATTACCATTTAACTGCAAATCCCTAAAATAGGATGAAAAACCCAATCCCCATTCTGCCCTCCTTCCTTTTTAAATTTCCTCTTAAAAGAAAAGTAAAGTAGTGACAAAAACAAGATATTCTCAAAAGAACAGGAGTACTTGTGGCACCTTAGAGACTAACACATTTATTTCAGCATAAGCTTTCGTGGGCTACAGTTCACTTCTTCGGATGCATTGTAGCCCACGAAAGCTTATGCTGAAATAAACGTGTTAGTCTCTAAGGTGCCACAAGTACTCCTGTTCTTTTTGTGGATACAGACTAACATGGCTGCGACTCTGAAACAAAATATTCTGTAACATATAAAGCTCCCTAGACTCCTTCTCTTCTTAAATGACAGTAGTGTAAATTGAAAGTGAGGTCAATGGGATTACACCAGTGTTAAACGGGTGTGATGGAATGGAGAAACAGGCCCCATGTTTAAAAGAGTCATATTCTTTTGGGGGCTAATGTTTAAAAAAAGAAAACCTGAATTCTGTATATGCTATAATACCCTTAGGTTTGCACACCCAACTTACTGCACGAAATCAAGTACATACAAAATAGTTCTCTAGGCATCTAACATGCATGCAATCACCCAGTTTGGATGCAGTCACTGCAACTGGACACTAAAATGTATGCTCTTGTATACAATAGCCATAGTGGGTCAGATCAATGGTCCAGCTGGCCCAGTATCCTGTCTTCTGACAGTGGCAGATGTTTCAATGGGAATGAACAGAACAAGGCAATCATCAGGCAATCCATACCCTGTCATCCAGTCCCAGCATCTGGCAATCAGAGTTAAGGACATCCAGACCATGGGGTTGCACCCCTGACCATCTTGGCTAACAGTCATTGATGGACCTATCCTCCAAGAAAGTATCTAATTTTTTTAATCCAGTTATAGTTTTGGGTTTTACAACATCTTCTGCCAACAAAGTTCCACAGGTTGACTGTGAATTGTGTGAAGAAGTACTTCTTTTTGTTTGTTTTAAACCTGCTGCCTATTAATTTCATTAGGTGATCCATAGCTCTTGTGTTATATGATGGGGTAAATAACACCTCCTAATTCACTTTCTCCACATCATCCATGATTTTAAAGACCTCAGTCATGTCCCTCCCTTAGTCATCTTTTTTTCCCCAAACCAAACTGAATAGTACCAGTTGTTTTAATCTTTCTTTGTATGGAAGTGATCATACCTTTAATCATTTTTGTTGGCCTTCTGTATCTTTTCCATTTCTAATTTTTTTTGAGAAGGGTCAAACAGAACTGCACACAGTATTCAAGGTGTGAGTGTACCATGGATTTATATAGCAGCATTATTGTATTTACTGTCTTATCTATCCCTATAGTAATGGTTCCTAACATTGTTAGTTTTTTTTTTGACTGTTCCTGCATCTTAAGTGGATATTATCAGAGAATTATCCACAATGACTCCCCAATCTCTTTCTTGAGTGGAAGCAGTTAAATTAACCCCCATCCTTTTGTATGTTGGAATTATGTTTTCCAATATGCGTTACTTTGCATTTATCAACACTGAATTTCATCTGCCATTTTGTTGCTCAGACTGCCAGTTTTATGAGATCCCTGTGACACTATACCTATATTCTTCATAGAAATATTGTTATATGATTATAGCATATCTAAGATGTATTTTATGCAAGATAGGTCAAGTGAGATCATTGGAAAGGTTATGATTTACTGAATATGATTATCCTATTTGTATGCATGTATCATTTCTGTATCTGAAGTTAGGAATATTAACTTTTTATCAGTTACAAGTGGGTTTACACCTGGGGAACTCCCACCAGACAGAACACACTCAGCCTGGACAGGCTACAAGGAAGAATAATACGTCTTTGAAGATGCGAATTTCCCACCTTCCTGAGCAGCTTTCCTGGGATGCCCCAAACTACCTTTGACTCATGGTTGCTTTGATACTGCAGGGTCATGTGCTCTCATCACATAGTACTGAACTCCTTGATAGAATACCAGTATTTTTCCATGGGGGCAGGGAAACCACACTGGAAAACAAAGGGTTTCCACTATCTGTAAAACCTATTTAAGGCCAAGGAGTGATTTAATTGGTAGGAAGAGACGGAATCCACCTAACAAAGAGAGGGAAGAGCATCTTCGCAGGCAGGCTTCCTTCCTAACCTAGTGAGAAGGGCTTTAAAATAGGTTCACTGGGGGGGTGATGACCTAAGCCTGGAGGTAAGTGGGGAAGTGGGATACCAGGAGGAAACACAAGGAGGAGGGTGCAACAGGGGAGGCCTCTTGATTCATACTGAGAAAATAGGACAATTGGCTAGTTATCTTAGGTGCCTGTACATGAACACAAGAAGCCTGGGAAACAAGCAGGAAGAATTGGAAATCTTGGCACAGTCAAGGAAGTATGATGTGGTTGGAATAACAGATACTTGATGGGGTAACTCACATGACTGGAGCACTGTCATGGATGGATATAAACTGTTCAGGAAGGACAGATGGGGGAGAAAAGGTGGAGGAGTTGCACTGTACGTAAGGGAGCAGTATGATTGCTTAGAGCTCCAATATGAAACTACAGAAAAACCTGTTGAGAGTCTTTGGGTTAAGTTTAGAGGCACGAGCAAAAAGGGTGACATCATGGTGGGTGTCTGCTATAGACGACCAGACCAGGAGGATGAGGTAAACGATGCTCTCCTTGGACAACTAACAGAAGTTTCCAAATCATAGGCCCTGGTTTTCATGGGGGACTTCAATCACTCTGACATCTGCTAGGAGAGCAATACAGCAGTGCACAGATAATCCAGGAAGTTTTTGGAGAGTGTTAGGGACAACTTCCTGGTGCAAGTGCAGGAGGAACCAACTAGTAGTCATGATCCTCTTAACCTGCTGCTCAAACAGGGAAGAATTGGTAGGGGAAGTAGAAGTGGGTGGCAACCTGGGCAGCAGTGACCATGAGATGGTCCAAGTTTGGATCCTGATAAAAGGAATAAAGAAGAGCAGCAGAATATGGACCTTGGACTTCAGAAAAGCAGACTTTGACTCCCTCAGGGAGCTGATGGACAGGATCCCCTGGGAGGCTAATATGAGCGATAAAGGAGTTCAGGAGAGCTGACTGTATTTTAAAGAAGCCTTAATTGAGGGCACAGGAACAAACCACCCCAACGTGCAGAAAGAATAGCAAATGTGGCAGGTAACCAGCTTGGCTTAACACAAAAAACTTCTGTGAGCTTAAACACAAAAAGGAAGCTTACCAGAAGTGGAAACTTGGACAGATGACTAGAAAGGAGTATAAAGATATTGCTTGAGCAAGCAAGGGTGTAATCCGGAAGGCTAAAGCACAATTGGAGTTTGTAGAGCTGCAGGACTTATCCCTGCGGCGTCTCCTGCTGGTCATTTCAGGGAATTAGCTATCCAGCTGTCTGAGCACCCCCTGCAGGCCAGTGTCCCACTGCCACTTGGCCCTCATGTCCCTCCCAGACCCGGTGCCCCATTGTCTGGGGTGCTGCCCCCTGGCAGTAACCCCTTTCCCTCAGGGTCTCCCCTCTCTGGGGAACCCCCAACCCTCTAATCCCCACCTTGCCTCAGTCTGGGCTACTGCCAGTCATCACTAAGCCCCCACTCACTGGGGCAGACTGCAATGTAAAAACCATTCATCATAGGCAAGGGGGTTTGGACCTGTTGCCTTCTTCTGCCTCCCAGTACCTCTGTGGGACCAGGTCCTGCAGCTTGGGGAGTTGCCAGCGGAGCTACCCTGCTCCTCTGGCCTTTCCCCAGCCCTACTTCACTGCAAGTATTCTTTCTGCAGGCAGCCAGGCCCTGCTCTCTCCCAGCCCAGAGAGAGACTTATTCTGGGCCTTTGGCTCACAACCTTTTTATACAGGCCAGGTGTGGGCCAGCTGTGGCTGCTTCCCCAATCAGCCCAGCTTTTCCACTGCCATATCCCTCTCCTAGGACTGTTTTAAGCCCTTCAGGGCAGGAGCAGGGTAGCCACCCTGCTACACAGTTGCAGCTAGCAAGGGATGTGAAGGGTAACAAGAAGCACTGGAATGGGTTACCTATGGAGGTGGTGCAGTCTCCATCCTTAGAGGTTTTCAAGGCCCAGTTTGACAAAGCCCTGGCTGGGATGATTTAGTTGGGGTTGATCCTGCTTTCAGCAGGGAGTGGGACTAGATGATCTCCTGAGGTATCTTCCAACCCTAATCTTCTATGATTCTAATCAGGCTTCATTCTTCATCGAATCCCCACCCCCCAGGATGGCTGCTGGAAATCTCTAAGAAACAAAGAAGTGGGGGAGAAGAACTGAGTCCAGGCTGGGAAGGTGTCTGGCCTGCCAAAGAAATGCCCAGAGTTTTAAGCTGCAAGCAAGAGCAGCTTGCCTTCAAGAAACTCTGCAATCTGCCTAAAACAACATTTAGGGTGAGAAATTACTACTTGTAACCAGTTTCTTTAGTATTAAGCTTAGCTTATGTGTTTGTTTCATTTGCTGGGTAATCTGCTTTGATCGGTTTGCTAACCTTGATAATCACTTACATTCTATCTTTTGTAGTTAACACACTTCTTTTTGTTTTCTCTGAAACCAGTTTGTGAAATTCATAATGGGGGGTGAGGGAGGAAGCTGTGCATATCTTCCTCCATATTGAGGGTGAGAGCAAATTTTATGAGCTTACACTGTACAGTTCTCTGGGCAGTGCAAGATGGGTTGTGCAGGAGGTCAGACTAGATGACCATAATGGTCTCTTCTGACCTTAAGTCTATGAATCAACGTTGGTTTTACCCGCTAGAAGGGGTGTGCACTTGAGCGCCAGGCAATTTCCTAGCTGAGTCTTCCCATGCAGAGCTGATTTCAGTGTCTGTGTCTTTCTGCAGCTGGATGTGCCCTTACCTCTGTGCGTGCACTAGAGGAGGCTTGAGGACTTTTTGTTTTATTTGCAAACACCACATTAAATGCAGTAGTGCTGTGACAATGTCTATATCTCTAGCTGGGAGCACATTTAATGCATTGTGTATTAAAAAGTTGACACTATTGCATTAGCAAGGTGAGGCCCTACTTATGTTGATTCTGTTGCATATTATATTATGTGTGTGTGAGATATACTCACCGAAACATAACCCAGTAGCCTGGATCAAGAGGAGTATGACCAGTGTCACGGTCTGCTCTTTACCCTCCTCTTACTCGGTTTCTCCACTGACCTCTTTCTGCCCTATAAAAAATTCCTTGTGTGGCATTATGACATCACAGATAAGTCAGCCAATCTCCCTCTTCCATCTCTCTTTTCTGTCATCTCCCCTGAATGCATGATTGGGGCATTGGACAGAGAATGCATGTGTCTTTGTACATGAAGTACTTTTGGCAGCAGTACTCACCCAGAAGCAGCCTCCCTGGGTCTCATCACTCTTATGGTACCTCTGGAGTCCTAAGCACGGTAGCATAGGAGTCATGATAGGATTCTGACTTCCTGGTTACCTCAGTGGTAAAGAAAATTGCCATCTCAGATGGGTCATGTGGGAAGTAGTGTTTCTCTTGTAGGTCATATTCTACAGTCTGGATGGCTTCAAGGGATGGGAGTAACACTCACAAGGTAAAGGAGAGATGTGAATTGTGCCATACCATAACATTCCTATAAAATGAAGTGAGCCCATGGCCAGGATCCCTAAGACTATGGGACTTGAATGGGCAATTAGAGGAAATGGTGCTGCTTGGGTCATATTCTCCACATTAGCCTTCAGTTTGTCACAGATACTGGATTGAGCAATGGCCGAGAGAACACAGGAGTAAGGAATAACAGCAGAGGTGGCTTAGGGTGCTGTGGGAGCAATGAAGAGGGCTCTGAATTTGCCTCTTGAAATGTTACAAAGACCTTAAAAATTGCCCCTGCTTTGAAGTATTGTTGGTTAGAAAAGGCTTGTCTCAGAAATGCTGCATTCTTCCCAAGCTAGTGCATCTTCAAAGAGTCTGCAGAAAGAGTGACAGCCACTTAAATCTGAACAGAAAGAAGAACCAGGCTATGTCTGGCTTCAGGCACTGCAGGTCCTAAAGTAGATAGGACTTCACATTCATTGTCGTTATTTTCAAAGAATCTTAGAGTCATTTCAATGAGATAAAAAGAGGGTGAAATAGCAGGAAAAATCTGTTTAAGGTTTTGTCTCTGCTACTTTTTTATATCTTTATTTACAGTTATATATTGATATGGAAGGGGACTGATGTAGAGGTTGCTCCTAAGGAATTATGCCATATTCACTCCAACCTCATTATTTTGGGCTTAAATTTCTCATGCAGACTAGAATTTTTTTTTTTAAAGTTACAGAAATGTCAGCCATATTGGAATTAATCAACTATAATTAAGATACCTGGTTTCAAAATGTCAGAAAATATTTTTTATAATCTATGCTTGGATAATTTGGCCTGTAGAAAGTCCTGAAGTGCTACACTGGCTGACCCCTACACCTAGATAAAGCTCACTGTAGGGTTGGTGGCTTGGTGTGGGAATATCAAAATTCATTTTTAATATCTACTGTACTTCTAAGGCCTCCATCACCAAAGAATCTGGGCCCTCACAGTCTAATATATTTACACTCACACCACTCCTGTCAGACAGGAAAGCACTATTATCCCCATTTTAGTAATGGGAAACAGACACAGAGACCAAGTCATAGAATATCAGCATTGGAAGGGACCTCAGGAGATCATCTACTCCAGCCCCCTGCTCAAAGCAGAACCAATCCCCAAACATATTTTTGCCCCAGATCTCTAAATGACCCCCTCAAGGATTGAACTTATAACCTTGGGTTTAGCAGGCCAATGCTCAAACTACTGAGCTATCCCTCCCATGGCAAGGTCACACAGAAAATCTGTGGCACAACAGGGAATTAAACCTGGGTCTCCCAAGTCCCAGGCTAGTAGGCTTATTCCCTTCCTTACTCACTAAGAATTTGAAATTAGCATACTGCATTTTCAGAATACTCATTGTAGTCCATAAAAGCAGTAGAGAATCCTGTGGCACCTTATACACTAACAGACGTTCTGGAGCATGAGCTTTTGTGGGTGAATACCCACTTCGTCAGATGCATGTAGTAGAAATTTCCAGGGGCAAGTATATATATGCTAGCAAGCAAGCTAGAGATAACGAGGTTAGTTCAGTCAGGGAGGATGAAGCCCTGTTCTAGCAGCTGAGGTGTGAAAACCAAGGGAGGAGAAACTGGTTCTGTAGTTGGCAAGCCTTTCACAGTCTTTGTTCAATCCTAAGCTGATGGTTGTAGTCCATGGAACTTATGTTTATTTTCTCTGTACTATACCTTCAAAAATTTCTAAATCTACCTTTCTGCAGGACCAGCTGCCATTTTATAAACCATAGTGGATGCACTGTTTTAGAGAGGAAACAGACACTACTGTGTTCTCAAATGAGGATTTATCTCTTGTTACTTTCTAGTTTTGATTGAATTTTTCATATGTGGAAATATTTGTGCTACTTACCTTCTTGATTTCAGTGCCCGTGTCCAGTAATTGCACATTTTAAAGAAGGCCAGTTTTAACATTTGATGCTTTGGAGTTACAAAAAACTCTCCTTCCATACCATATATAGATTATACCTGGTCAAATTATGCTGTGCTATATGGGCTAAGAAATGAAATGGAAAGAATAACTTCTCAAACACTATAGGAGACCAAGCATGTGTGTATACACACACACACACACACATTTTCTGGGGAAAAAATACAAATTTATTACAGTTTTAGCTACAGTTGTTATTAGTATCCGTAACAAGGTGCAGGAGGTACTGCCTGGTCTCCAGTGAACAAAGGGTTAATTCCAGCTCACTTCACAATCCACTTTTATGTGCAATACTGAAGGAGATGGGTGAAAGGGCAGAATCTTCCTCACCCTGGAGTGACATGGCACTGAACTGAACCCCACACTAGACAGATTTCTATTTACTATTTTCGTTAAGTCTTAACTTATTTTATTTCTTGCTCCAGATATGACCTTTAAGGAAGAGACCTTGCTAGCTGGTTTCTTCTGAATCAATCCTCAAGTTTACCTGGACATAACATAATCCAGCCACTTACAAAATATTCAGCTACAGGATTTGCCTGGGTCACTCAAAATCTGAACAAAAACCATACTGTGAGCCAAGGTAAATTCCGAGAGAAAGAGCCACACACAGAGACAGAAAGAAATGCTAATCTTGTTTTGTCCCCATGACAAGATGAATAGAAGTTTGCACAACTTAAAGGAGTTGAATTTGCCCAGTGGGAAGACCAGCTGAAAAACAATATTGTCCTATAATCCTAATGCAAAATATAAATAAAATAAACACAATTCTTCACTTCATGCTGGTGTCTGCACTTCTGACTTGGATCATGTTGTACCTCTCAAATGAAATCAATAATGTTTAATAATAATTTAAGCACGCTTCCTAAGACAGAATTGAGTCAAGAATGTGACTTTTTTTTCGTTTTCCTTGTGGAACCCCTGCCTGTTGTCTAACACAAGAAAGAGTGGGACCATCTCTAATATCAATTAACGAGGCACCAGAGTCCAATCAAAGATAATGTTGCCTTTTTTAAGTTCCAGTGTAGGACATTCTGTCCATCTGTGCAGGTTAGCCAAGGAGAGTGACAACTGGAACAGAAAGACGGTTTATATCTATGGTGAAATAAAGAAATAGATCAGTGTGCCATCTTTAACCAATACAGTCTATCTGCCAATAATGTCTCCTGTTAACATATACTGTACGTAAAAATGAAATCACCACTTTATGTAAAGAGTGGTTAGCCATCCCTTCCATGACTGCTTAGTCCTGGGCAGGGCACAGGGATACCCTGTTTGATGACGCTGGTTAGCACAGGCTAGGACGTAGAGAGGCAGGGTAGGTCTGTGTTTCCAGTGGCTTCAGTACAGTAGCCACTTTGCATCTCCAGTTATAAAACCGAATCCTACCTTTTCTCTACCATGAAAAGTACACCACTATGGAGAACTAAGGTACCCTAAGAAAAGGAATAGCAGCTGGTGACTGATGATTTAAAGCAGGGATTGGCAACCTTTCAGAAGTGGTGTGCCGAATCTTCATTTATTCACTCTAATTTTATGTTTTTTTTTTTATTAATACATTTTAATGTTTTTAGAAGGTCTCTTTCTATAAGTCTATAATATATAACTAAACTATTGTTGTATGTAAACTAACTAAGGCTTTTAAAATGTTTAAGAAGCTTCATTTAAAATTAAATTAAAATGCAGAGCCCCCCGGACTGGTGGCCAGGACCCAGACATTGTGAGTGCCACTGAAAATCAGCTCACATGCTGCCTTCGGCACCCGTGCCATAAGTTGCCTACCGCTGATTTAAAGACATGACTAAGAGATCCAAATTCCACTTCTACCTGTGTCCCAGTGAGAGTTGTACATGAGCATCACTTTGAGCAAAGCCTCCAGCTTATGCAGTAGGGGTCAAATTCATTCCTGGTAAAATTTCATTGGGTCAAATTCAGCCCTGGCATAAGTTGTGTTTCTCTATTGCTTTGGATCTGGCTTAAACCCTTCTGAATGTTTCCTAGATTTCAGTGGGTTTATATAAAGAATGAATTTCACCTGAGCACTCCTGGCAAGATTTAAGCATGAGCTAAACTGACTCTCCAAAGACAGAAAGAGAAAGAAAATATACACCAGAGATATATTATAAAATATGCCTTTGGCTCTCTGGAGAGAAATTAAACTCAGAGTCCTAGGTTTCTAGAGAGGACCAAAATATGTTGTAGGCAGAATCTGACAGACTTCTAGATAGGTCATTCTCCAGTTCTCTGCTTAAACGTGTGTGTCTGATCACACAACAGGTTGTAAGTGGGAGGGCAAACTACAAGTTAGCCTACTGCAATCAGTCTTGCTGACTCTTGCAATGTTTGGTGTTTTCCTTAAAGTCCCAGATATTGGGGTTAGGTAACTTCTTTCCTTTCCTTTTTTTTTTTTTTATTTAAGAAAGAGCATATTTTTAGCCTTGGCGATTGTGGGAAAAGCTTGGAAAATTACTTGAGTGACTCAAAGGCTCAGAAACCAAAAAGGCAAGTAAAAAGAACTCCAGACTTAATTTTAAAATTCTCACAATTTTTAAGCCAATCTCCATGTTGGGAAACCTAACTCATGATTTTTGAACATTCTGGGTGGCAATACTAAATGCATTGTGTTAAAATCCTCAAACCAAGGAAAAAATTATATTAACATCCACAACAAAATAATCAAGCCTCCCTTTTACAAGCTAGCAGTTAAATATTTGCTGGCACCACTCCCAAACCAAACCTCCTATGTCTTAGGCTTTGAACCCTCAGTGCTGATACTCCAAAATGAAGTTCAAATACACCATGCTTCCAAAACTTCTTTTTCCTTGGGCCTACCCACTAGGACTGATGAAACTTCACAGTGATCTGCTTTTATGATAAACCACTTTGCCCTCTGCACAATCGCCACTCACAGGTAGAATTGCAGTTCTCATTGAGCAAGGCTGCAGATGGAACTACCATTGTCTATCCCCCATATCATTAAAGTGGCAGATAATGGAGAAAACAGCAGCTTTGGGGTCCAAATAATCTGATATTCCCCCATTCACCTTCTCTAATATATCAAATTATACTAAACACACACAAATCACCCACCATCACCACCATGTTCCATGTCTTTCAGAGCTTTTTAATTTTTTTTAATAGGAAATGCTTAAATCACTTTAACCATCATCATATTAATAACATTAATCTAATCAGCTTTTAAATAAGCCAATTATCCTTTATACAGATTAGGCCTAAATATTAATTAAATGATGTAGCTTAGACATGTCTTTTTCCCAGAAAAAATGAAAAGCAAATTTTAATGCCTCCCTGTATATATTCACTGCTGATGGATGTCCTTTTCTGCTATCATGAATCACTGTAATTTTTTTCCCTTCCCTATTTTCTCCCTCCCCTTCTTTGTAAGGTAATAACATCATATCTTCAGCTTTCTTCTAAGGTGAATATACTCAATTTTACTATGTGCCTCATATGAGACCTTAAGTAACTAAGAATCCTGTTTGTACTTCATGAGCATTAAAAATTCTACAGCATTCATGGTAAAAGTAGTGAATTCTTGTCCAAAATGTCTTCTCCCACTCCTGTGCAATGCACTAGTTGGGCTGCCTCCCTCTGTCCCTGAAAGCTACATTTTCATTGTGTTATTTGCACTCTGGGTTTCTTTGAGAGGAATGTATTTTAATATAAGATATTATGCAATAAACACTGCCTCCAAAATGTTCAACCTACATGTCTATTCACAGGTAATGGGAAAATGTTTGTTCATGATCTGGTAATATCCAAAGATGCGTAAGTAAATAATCAAATACCTATAAACACAAATTCCCTTTAAAACATAGAAAAATGAAAGGGAGAAAGAGAACCTGCATGTTACTTATCTCTCTGTCTAGACAAAGAGAAACACTTTGACCATCTGCTTTCCTCTAGCCTTTTATAAACTTTTCCTCCCTTTTTGATTAAAATTTCTAAATATACTTTTCCCAACTGGATAACTTTTGTGCATCCACCTCAAGCACTGGATGATCTACTCATCTGTTTCTCTTTTTACCCTTTTCCTTTATTATAACTTAGAAATGGTCTCCACATTTCAATGAAATCTTCTGTTTTAGAATTTCCAAAAACTATCTTGCCAACCTCCAAAATTTATAATTCTAAATATTCATTAGGCTTCAACGGAATGCATTATGTGATCATCATCAAAGAAAACCTTGCATTTGTCGTGCAGTTAAAGAAAATATTAAAACACAAAATGGAAACAAATTACAATGAAGAGACTGAATTGCCTCAAGGGGGAAGGAAGAAGGGCAATGGCCATTAAGAGATATTTAGGGAGGTTACATGCCAGGATAGGGAGTCAGTGGAAGGGAGCGGAAGTGAAGAGAAAGTGTCTCCTAAATGGCACAATCTGGTCCTATGCATATTGCGGCCTACAAAATATTATATACCAAATTCACGATACAAGACTGCTTCAGTAATCTGTGATTGCAATATTTACCTGTGTAGCTAGGTATATACTTATATGTACTCACCCTGTAAAATCCCTTTGAAACACAAACTTCCCTGCCAGCATACAAAATTATTAGCTGATTGAATCTCTCTAAAAGTACAAAATTACTTAAGTGCCAAATACATAAACAAGGGCACACTGTAACTAATGTATTTATAGATAAAGCATTCAAGTTCTCACTGGATCATATGGACTATACATTTGACTAAACTTTGGAAATTTGGGAAGATTTGGTTGAGATTAAATTCCCCCCCTCAAAAAGATTGGCCCATTCCTCCTAGCCAAAAACTGAAAATTTTGGAGGTTTTTTGATTGTTTTTAGTGTATTTCTCATTTTTACATTCCATGGGGGGGGCAGTGTTTATTTTGGGGGAGCAGAGGGAATCACTAAATAAAACTCCCTGGTCAGTCTAAAATTTATACTCTAATATTGAAAGAATATAGTATAAAAAGCAGTTCTTACACACAACAGCCAGTGTACTAGACCCCTAACATCACACAGGAGTCAGTCAAAGGACCTCTGAATGTTCAGATTTTCCCAATGCCTTATAATTGCAAAAATACCTTGACTGAATAAGGGCCTGACACAAAGTCCATTGATTTCAATAGGCATCAGATCATGACCTAATTGTGCCCTGGTAAAATTCATTGTTTTAACAACAGCTAATATTTACATAAGGCCCAAATTCTGCACAGAGTTATAGTGAGCGCAACACCAGTAGAAAGTACATAGGGGACACTAGCTCAAGGCATCTTAAATGACTTTTCTTACACTGCCTGCAGTAGTTATCAGTACTGCTTTATTGATCTGCACACATTCCTTCATGGCTTCCATTTATATTTAGCACATTTGAAAAAGGAAACCTAGATTTAAAGGTGATGCTGAAACAGTGTAATTAAATGCAAATCTTACCCTCACACAATATTATCAAGGTAGAGAAATCACAAAGTACAGAAAGCCAAAAAATATAAGGTTCCTATAGCAATGACAACTCAGCAGGATACACAGAACTAGCACTTACGCTATAATAAGGTCATTAAAGAAGCCATGTAAAGAAAGTAAGAAAGTCTTCAAATGATGGAAGAAAGGTGCTAGTACAAGGCTGTTTTTGAACTTAGGTAACTCCCACAATGCAGTCCAAACTGCGTTTCTAACATGCCATGACAATACCTTTCACATGAACAGCTGTGACCTAGATGAGTGATGGCAGATCTGTCACCATAATACATTCATCCCAAGGGGACTTCTGCATCTGTAATATATTAAAGTATTTTTCTGGTACTTCTAGAACTACTGAAGTAGGTAAGTGTCACTTTCAACACCTAAAAGTCTGGAAGATGAGAGAACTGTTTCAAATGAAGTTAAAAAGCAACAACCACCAGCAAGCTCTATAGAGTTGGATAAGGATGAAACTTATAGGCTTCATGGAAACTAAATAAGTGTTTCATACTGAATTTTTTCCCTGCTACAGAATGCTATATGCTGTCTTAAATATTATGTGAACAATTGGTTTTCCAGTAAATGCTGAAGGAGTTCTCCATAAGAGTTTGCTCAAAATTCAAACTATATCTCTGCAGAGGATTAGGTGCAATTGTTCATTGTAGGGTTTGACTGAGTGAAGTCAATGGAAGTCTTTTCATTGACTTCAGTGGGATGTGGAATAGGCTCATAATTTCTCATTTAAACTTCCTGTTCTATATCAAGCCTGCTGTTGATGATGCTGATCTCTTTGGCCTGCTGCCTGGCTTAAATACGGTCATGCTCCTCTTTAAAACCAATACAAAGCAAACTGAAGAAGTGACAGTAACAGTCATCTGGACGTGTGGTTAGAAAGCCAAGTATATATACAGAAGAGAATGCACTGTGTCTATTCTGGAGAAGGAATTATGGACAGAAACGCTAGGGTCAGTGGCATAATAAATGCCTGAACCAATGGCATCTTTATCTCCTTCCCCACAAAGTCCCAGTAAAAATTATTTCACACATATGCTTGAAATATATTAAGCCCCATGTTTTTGAAAATAGGTCTCTTTTCCTGTTTCTGCATGTTTAAATTAAAAAAAAAAAGCTGCTCCAAAATTTGGCCAAAATGCGCTATTTCAGTGACACAGAATGACCTGAAATTAAAGGAGGAAAATGAGGGTGTGGTGGGGTCTGCTTACCTCACACTAGCCCAGACAGGGTTAAGCCCATATTATTGACACTGGAAGTTCCACTTCCCTAGCAGGACTGGGCATGCTTCAAATGCTCTAGCAATATAAAAGGAAAAAGCCCAATTCATTTTGGGCTGCAGGCCGCAGGGAAAGGACCTGTCTGGGAAGCTCCTGTGGAGGACCAGCCACAGCCTCGGACTGCGCTGGAAATCAGAGCCTCCCTGGGACCGCCTGAACCACAGTGACTAGAGGAGACACCAGAGTTGACCGGCCCAACTGACCATAGAGAACCCGACATTGCATGGGAGACCCCAATGCAGAAACTGGTAGGAAGTGACCCAGGGAGGGTGACAGAGTGGTACCTCCCTCTCTTGGGTGCAGGGCAGTGTTGCCTAGCGGCCAGAGTCTATGGAGCAGCCCTTGGGTGCAGGGCAGCGTGGCCAAGAGGACAGAGTCTATGGGGGTGGGGTGCCCACCAAGGGGTGTGGTGGCTCCAGTAGGGGGGCCCGGGCCCACCCGACTCCACCAGGCCCTAACCCAGGGCCATAACAGTGGCATAGCAACTTGCCACTGACTCAGTAGAAGAGTCCTACCGAAACACGCTGTGCATTAGCAATGACAATTTTTGCGTGATATTTCCCTCTGTGATGGTCTACGCCCCTAGGGTCAGGGCAGTGTGGCCTAGCACTTGGCCATGCCACTCTGCATCCAAGTGCTGCTCCATAGACTCTTGCTGCTAGGCCACACTGCCCTGACCCTAGGGGCATAGACCATCATAGAGGGAAATATTATGCAAAAATTGTCACTGCTAGTGCACAGATCTATTTACAAGGAGTTGGCAGAACACCCATAGAGTTACTGTGCAAGCAAGTTCAGATGTGCCAATAAATGATATATAGTTTGAAAAATACAAGATTGTCTGCAAGCTGACTACAGTTAGAAGGCATTTATTGAAGGGAATCAGCAGGGCATTATAGTCTTCCCTTGAGAAACCAGGAGTGAGGGTAGGAGAGGGTTTTAGATTGTGTTGCCATTTAGTCTGGTGTGGTCATGGACTGCTCATGGAAGCAGTTCCCCAAATTTCCCAAGTCCAGACTGTCAAAAAGTGACTGGTGATTTTGAGTTCCTCATTATTTGGATGTCCAACCTGAGACACCTTAGGGGGTCTTGATTGTCAGAAAGTTCTGAGCACACACCCACTGAAAATGAGGCTTTTATGTGGTGTCCCAAATGCTGGAACACCCAGAATCAGTAGTCACCTTTTTAAAATCTTGTCTTTAAAATACAAATAATTACTACCTCACAGGAGTGTTGTGATGCTTAATTCAATTAAATAGCAGAGTTCTTTGAGATCACTGGATGGCAGTCACTACAGAAATGTAAAGTTTTATTGTTATAAACAAAGTCTGAAGCATGAAGCAGCGCGTACAGCATAAATACTAAAAGGCCAATCTGTTGCCAAAAACCATCACCCGGCACTTTCTCTTTCAGAATCTCTATTCATCTCACCATCAATCATCTCAGTTTTTTTGTTTGGCTCAGGTCTTTTTGTTTAGCTGGGGTTTTTGTTTGGTTGTTTTTTATTTGAATTAGGCACTCAGTTGGCACAGGATTTTTTATTTCTTTCTAACCCCACAGAGATTCTGAGCTGGACAATTACAATGGAGGTCTGTGATTCTGCAGATAGCATTATATATTTTGTTTTTTTTATCAAGGCAAAATTTCTTGCATCAAAGTATGATAAATCTTTAATAACTTTTTCCTTTCTCCATTTGTTTAAATCTCTCTCAGCACTGGTTGCTGTTTGAAAGATGAATTTCTTCAAGTGCTCTTCAACTGAGTCATGTTGAGTTACCTCTCCACGTATTGGTCTTACTCTTGAATTTTCTTTTTCAGCTGTGGATTTTTCTCTGATTCAGTATTTATTGATTCCCCCTCCCACCCTTCCCTTGTGAAAATTGAAGCCTTTTGATCCTATGTAATTCAGTTTGGCTATTTCAGCTTTTATTTGCTTGCAAAAATGTTCTCTTTCCCCACACGCAACAGCTGGCCCTTTGTGGGTAATCAGAAAGAGCAGCAACTTGAAATATACACATATACAAGGAAAGGATTAGATTTCTCAAAGATATCAAGCAAGGACAAGTGGAGATCTCTCTTTTTGATTGTCTGAGACAATTGTGTACTTCAGTTTGGCTTGCAGACTTCACACTGTATTCAACAAAGAAATAGCCCCTTCCATTATTGGTTCATAGTTGTGCCCATATGAATGAGATACTGTCAGATACTCTTCATGCTGAGGCTTATTCTTCTATTGCTATAATAATTGCCTCTGATGCTCCCTCATCTTCCCTAAACCATTCTTTTTAGGTGACAAATCTGAGGAACAGTCCCAGATTGAGGTGTCAGAGGTGGTTTTGGAACAAATCAATAAACTAAACAGTAGCAAGTCACCAGGACCAGATGGTGTTCACCCAAGAGTTCTGAAGGAACTCAAATGTGAAATTGCAGGTCTACTAACTGTAGTCTGTAACCTATCATTTAAATCAGCTTCTGCACCAAATAATTGGAGAATAGCTAATGTGACGCCAATTTTTAAAAAGGGCTCCGGAGATGATCCAGCAATTACAGGCCAGGAAGTCTGACTTCAGTATTAAAGAAACTGGTTGAAACTATAGTGAAGAACAAAATGGTCAGACACATAAACATAAATTGTTGGGGAAAAGTCAACATGTTTTTTGTAAAGGGAAATCATACCTTACCAATCTGTTAGAATTCTTTTAGGGGGTCAACAAACATGTGGACCAAAGGGATCTAGTGGATATAGTGTACTTAGATTTTCAGAAAGCCTTTGACAAGGTTCCTCACCAAAGGCTCTTAAGCAAAGTAAGCTGCCATGGGATAAGAGGGAAGATCCTCTCATGGATTGGTAACTGGATAAAAGATAGGAAAAAGGGTAGGAATAAATGGTCAGTTTTCAGAATGGAGAGAGGTCAAAAGTGGTGTCCCTCAGGGGTATGTAGTAGGACCTATTCAACATTCATAAATAATCTGGAAAAAGGGGTAAACAGCAAGGTGGTAAGATTTGCAGATGATACAAAACTACAAGATAGTTAAGTCCCAGGCAGACTGCAAAGAGCTACAAAAAGATCTCTCAAAACTAGGTGACTGGGCAAAAAAATGACAGATGAAATTCAGTGTTAATAAATGCAAAGTAATGCACATTGGAAAACATAATCCCAACTGTACATATAAAATGATGGGTCTAAATTAGCTGTTATCACTTAAGAAAATTCTCTGAAAACACCTATTCAATGTGAAGCAGCAGTCAAAAAAGCAAACAATGTTGGGAATCATTAAGAAAGGGCTAGATAATAAGACAGAAAATATTATATTGCCTCTATGTAAATCCATGGTACACCCACATCTTGAATACTGTGTGCAGATGTGGTTGCCCCATCTCAAAAAACATATTTTGGAACTGGAAAAGGTTCAGAAAAGGGCAACAAAAATGATGAGGGGTATGGAACAGCTTCCATATGAGAGAGTAATAAGACTGGGACTTTTCAGCTTGGAAAAGAGACAGCTAAGGGGAGATATGATTGAGATCTATACAGTCATGACTGGTGTACAGACAGTAGATAAGGAAGTGTTATTTACTCCTTCTCATAACAAAAGAACAAGGGGTCACCCATGAAATTAATAGGCAGCATGTTTAAAATAAAAAAAAGGATGTGTGTCTTCACGCAACGCACAGTCAACCTGTGGAACTCCTTGCCAGAGAATGTTGTGAAGTCCAAGACTATAACAGGATTTAAAAAAAAAAACTAGATAAATTCATGGAGGATAGGTCCATCAATGGCTTTTAGCCAGGATGGGCAGGGATAGTGTCCCTAGCCTCTGTTTGCCAGAAGCTAGGAATAAGTGACGGAATGGATCACTGCTTGCCCCTCCCCCTCTTCCCAAGAGCTGATCAAAAACACACTCAACAAGCTACAAGCAAAAACTAGCCAACAAGCAACTCACAAGCCAATTAAGGCAAAAACAAGCCCAATTTCTGTGAGTGTTTTTTTTTGAGGGTTTGGCATGTCTGCCCATGACCTAGACATAATGGGCTTTGTATTACCTTAGCAAAACTCCTGAGCAATGAAGTTTCCAGAAAGCACAGACAAACTCACTGTTAAAACAAGAGCTTAGCCTTGGGTAACAGACCAGCAGCATTGGCCACTGGTAGTTAAGAATACATTCTCCCTTGAAGGAAATATCCATTTATGGCCATAAAACACTATCTACAAAGTTGGTTACAATTTCAAAAAATTCAGTTCAGCTAAGGGCCCCAAACTGAAGTGCTCAGTCATCCTAATTACCTGAACCTCTTGGGCTCACATGAATTAGTGGCCAAAGGAACCCTTGAGGTTAATATTTTGACAATAAGAAACCAATAGCTCTGTGTAACAGAGAGGAAGAGGGGATTGCAAATTAATTATTAGCTTGACATTTAATCTGAATAAATGAAAAATGCCAGAATGATTGAAGTTTATGTACTTAAGATGAAGCAGCAAAAATGACACAAGGTGCCTAACTCTTGAGGATTCAAAATTTGTTTTCATTCCACATTTGTACGAAAACAAAACTTTTGAAATGTTTCACAAAAATAGAATTTGTATTAAGCATGTGCCCATGTCTGTCGATCTCCAACCTGGTGGGTAGCGCAATGGCCTGGAATGTCGGAAAGCCAGGTTCAAGTCCCTGCATTGCCTGATTCAATAGGATCTGAGATGAAAACTTCTGGGTTGGTATGGAGTCTCTCTCTCCCAACCCAAAAAACTTCCCACTTAAAGTTTCATGAGACCAATATGTGTCCATGAAACATTTCAGCTTAGAGAAAACAGCATACTTTGGCTGATCAGCTCTATATCACATTTCTCTCAAATCCTATTTTGGCCACTGCACAGACATGTAACTGTCCGTTCCTACCTCAGCTCTATTGCTGACTTGTTTGGTTAAGTACAATTAACAAACAGGTAATCAGGATGTGGATACTCATCTTCCTGACAAATATTATTCATCTTTCCCACTCCCAGTGCCCCAGACAATGCACTTTTCAAAGAGTCCCTCAGGACTATTGCCCAGGCTGTTTTCTAAGAGCTGAACATACAGGATCTACTAATTGATAGAACTAGTTTTCAGTAAATGAAGGCAGCTTTCATTAATGTTTATGAAACTCTCTTTAGCAACTTTTCTTTATCTCTTGAGCCTGGCTTTAAAATGAACCTCTTGATTTTTAAATAATCCACTATTTACTACTCAGATATGCTGTACTTTTTCCTCTGCCACACTTTTAAAATCCCACATACCCATTCACATTAATCCTGCCCTCTTTAGAATTTCTTCTGGGGCACAATTTATATGAATTTGCTTCATCCTATGATGGCTGATGTGGATTGGAGTGGATTGAATCTCTGATTCAACCTCTCACACACTTTATCTTTGTCCACTGGCCAGGCCTAATAAATGGGCCTGTGTCAGTAAAAAGGGCCGTGCTCCTTGAGCTGATCATGCTTTGACTTTTAACCCAATAAAGAAAGACATTTCCTCTCGAGTGGAAAGTTGTGCTGCAGACGGCTCCACAGGATGACACTTCATAAAACATCATTTCTCTGCTAAACTGCATAGCATCTCTGGTGTTCCAAACATATTGTTTAACTCACAGAGAAGCGAGTTCTAAAGGTGAAAATCAAGGATGGGCCATTTCCGAGGAAAGAGCAGATGGTGCATCCACTTTGGGTAACATTCACCATGTCAGTGACTGCATCAGGCTCTCAAGCAAACTGCTTGCCAGTTAAACGCTGATTTGGCTGCTTGATCTGTACTTTTCCGTGGTATGTTGCTAGCATTCTGAACCGTCAAGTTCCTGCACAAAATGTTTTGCTGAGCAGCTGCTGCTGGAGAGAATTTAACCAGTTGCCACAGAACAAGCCTCACCTGCTACTCTGATAAGCTTGATTGCGACGATGATGTTCATTGGCACCCCTTTCTGTATTTGTCCTCCTAGCTGACTCATTCCACTTACTGGATACGTTTCATTTTAAAAGCTATTACTAGTCCTTATCAGGAAAAGAAAGATAGGAAAGTTAGACTTCTATCACCCAGAGAAAGTATGCCGAGTTTTATAAATCAACTCCAAGGGAAAAGCTTTGCACTGGGAAATGCACTGTTTATTCAGGATTATTTTCTCTATTAGACCTACTTCATCTTCAGAAACCAAGGCCAAAATTTGCAAATCTGTACACCTAAAGTTAGGTTCCTCAGTCCATATTTAGGTATCTAAATAGAAGGGACCTGGTTTTCTGAGGTTTCAAGTGTTTCCAATAATAATTATATATATTCCATGGACCAGGACCCCGTTGTGCTGAGTGCTGAAAAACACACAAAGGGATGGCTCCTGCCCCAAAGAAGAGGAGGTTACTCACCTTGTGCAGTAACTGACGTTCTTCGAGATGGGTGTCCCTGTGGGTGCTCCACTTTAGGTGTCGGTGCGCCCCTGCGCCTTTGATCGGAGATTTTTTACAGCAGTCTTTCACTTATGGCCTAACGTTTCATTTAAAAGCTATTTACTAGTCCTATCAGGAAAGAAAGATAGGAAGTTAGACTTTATACACAGAGAAGTATGCCGAGTTTATATCAACTCCAAGGAAAAGCTTGCACTGGGAAATGCACTGTTTATTCAGGATTATTTCTCTATTAGACCTACTCATCTTCAGAAACAAGGCCAAAATTTGCAAATCTGTACACCTAAAGTTAGGTTCCTCAGTCCATATTTAGGTATCTAAATAGAAGGGACCTGGTTTTCTGAGGTTTCAAGTGTTTCCAATAATAATATTATATTCCAGGACCGGACCCCGTTGTGCTGAGTGCTGAAAACACACAAAGGGTGGCTCCTGCCCAAAGAGAGGAGGTTACTTCCTTGTGCAGTAACTGACGTTCTTCGAGAATGGGTGTCCCTGTGGGTGCTCCACTTTAGGTGTCGGTGCGCCCCTGCGCCTTTGATCGGAGATTTTAAGCAGCAGACTCCTACCGGCCACGCATGCTTAGAACCTGTCACTCATTCTGAGGTTACTAGAGAGCAATGCGCGGCCGGTACCCTCAGTTCCTTCTCTACACGGAGGCTACCCAACTCCGAAGTAGAGGGGGAGGGTGGGGTAGGCACCACAGGACACCCTCTCGAAGAATCAGTTACTGCACAAGGTGAGTAACCTCTCTTCTTCTTCGAGAATGTCCCTGTGGGTGCTCCACTTTAGGTGACTTCAAAGCAGTGTATCAAGAGGTGGGACTTCGGATCTGGCAGGAATGCCGTAAGCAATACTGCCCTGCCTAATCGAGTGTAGAGAGGGGCCTTGAGTAAGAGCATAGTGAGTAATGATGTATGGTGGGACCAGGTGGCCACCTACAGATGTCTGACAAGGTACTTTTCTAGGAAGGCTACAGAGGTAGATACATCAGTGGAAGTGTCCTGATCAATGCGGAGGTGTAACGTTCCCTATCTGATAACAGAGACGTGTGCCTCAGAGATGCATCTCGAAGGCCTCTGGCAGAGTAGCCATGCCCTTGGAACGGTCCGCAAATGAGACAGAGTCAGGCGAGCCTCGGAAGGTCGTGTTCTGTCCAGATAAGGACAAGGCCTACGCACATCAGGTGTGTGCGCGTGGCCTCAGGAGTTTGCGTGTGGTTTCGGGAAGAAGTTGGTAACTGTATTGTTCATGGAGGTGAAAAAGCATAACTTTTGGAAGAAATTTTGGTGTAAACGCAGACAACTCTGTCCTTGAAGAGAGGGCACATGGTGGATCGCCGCAAGAGCTGCTATCTCGCCGCCGTCTGGCGGAGGTAATGACACCAAAAGGGTGTTTTCTGAGAGGTGCAAAGGGAGAGCGTGGCTAAGGTCAAAGGTTGGTGAGTTAAACAGGACAAATAGGAAATCTCATGGAGGGGTAGGTAACTTAAATGTGATATGGTTTGGCGCCCCTCAGGAAACTTTGGGAACGGGATAAGCGTGCTCAATGTCTGGGTAGAGGATTGAGAGAGGCGCCGGTGCCGGGGAGAGGCACGCTGCCAGCACCGCGGCATTGGTGGCCCAGGAGGGTGCGGCTGCGCACTGCAGAGCCGTTTGCAGTGCTGAGGAGGAGCACTGCTGGCACCATGGCATTTGCGGTGCCCAGGGAGTGCACTGCTGCACTGCGACCCATTGCGTGTGCCAAGGGACAGGAGCGACAAAGACTTCCTGACATGGGAGGTCGGGTCCCTGCCTCAGTGCTCTGTGAATCTGTGCTGAGGCATCAGAAAAAGCTGAGGCACCTGCTTTGATGTTGTCAGCACAGAGGTAGGGATCTGTGGAGACCCCCTACCTTGTTAAATCTCTCCTGTGAGATGTTCTGCTTCTTGCCTCCGCTCCAGGAGGGTAAAGCCACGCTGCCCACCAGTTCTGATCGGCTGGGCGCGTGTGGGAGTGGGTTTGACCTTTCCATCTCCGAAACGTCTGCTTAGCTCGTCGGCAGTGTGTTCATCACACCGCGGACGTAACACTGATATCTGGATGTGGTTTGCAAGGCACCATTCCAAGTTCCATGGTCTCTGAAAAAGAGGTGGGAACGAGCCCTCCTTGTCTGTTGATGTAGAACAGCAGGCAATGTTGTCTGTATTATGCGTACTGCTGACTTGATTAGTGGGAGGAAGCAACGGCAGCATTCAGATAGCGTGAAGTTCTAGAACGTTTATGCGTAGGGAGGTCTCGGAGTGAGACCTAGCCGTGTACTGCTGTGTGAGAGATTGGGCCCCCAGCAGTGATGGTGCGTCGTTGTCATCATCACAGCTGTGGAGTCTGGAGAGGGACTCCGGAACAGAGTTGTCGGGACTGTCACCGTATGACAGAGTCCTTGACCAGTAGGTATGGTCAATGGTTGTCCATGAGTGCACGTTTTGGTGTGTAAACCGTGGCAGCCAAGCTGGAAGCACCTCATGTGGAGACAGCATCTTGGACCACGAAAGTGCACGAGCCATGTGCTCCAGTAGTTGGCAGCGTCTCGGCGGCGACCGGGGGCTGCGGGAAGCCTTGCACGCAGCAGTGTCTGATTGCACGGTCGGGTGGAAGGACGCCCGTCCCGGTTCTGGAGCGAGCTGCTTCTATAAAGTCCAGGCATTGGTAGGACTTATTGGATTTGTTCGCAATTATTTGCAGCCCAGGGATTGAAAGCACTCGATGGTGATTTTTATGAAGCGTGAGGCCTCGGCGTGTGTGAAGCCTAGAAAGCAATCGTCCTTAAGGAAATCTTATAACCCCTTGTTTTCCGCAGGTAGGCCGTGACTACCGGTAGAGTTTTGGAGAAACTGTTAGGGAGTGCCCATCCGAAAGAGGGATAGCATGCTTACGAGAAGAGCAGCGCTTAAAGCCTGTGGAGCCAGGCATATTTGAAGCGCTGACAGAACGAGAGAAAAAAAAATTAAGTAGTAGGAAAAGGTAGGTAACACTAACTAAGGCAAGTAACAGAGAAAAACTAGCTAACTACAGGAATTTTAAGATAAAGAAAGAAAATACTAAGCAGTCTGCTGAGCTCCGTCTCAAGCCGGGGCAGTAGAGAAGTAACTGAGGGTACGGGCCGCGCATGCTCTCTAGTAACACACTCAGAATGAGTGACAGGTTCTAAGCATGCATGGCCAGTAGGAGTACTGCTGCAAAAAATCTCCGATCAAAGGCGCAGGGGCGCACCGACACCTAAAGTGGAGCACCCACAGGGACATCTCTCGAAGAAGAACTACTACTTACAGTCTCAGGGCTGGTCTACACTACACAGTTAGGCTGACTTGGTGCAGCTCACGTCAACCTAATTTTGGCATTGCCTACAGTACAGCCCTCCTCCCGCCAATGTAATTGCTGTACTACACTGACATAACTACTCCACCTCCATGAGAGGCATATGGATTGTGTCAGTGTAGTTAGGCACATGCAGTGTCAGTGTAGACACTGCATCCCTTACATCTGCTATTGGCTGTCTTGTCAATTTCATGGCAGGAGCCCTGGTGACTGCAGATCCTGCTTCCAGCTGGGATTCAAGGCCCCACCCCCCATGCCTGGCCGCACCTTGGCATGAAATTTACAAGGCTGTCCAGCTCCCAGCTGGGAGTGGGCGGGAGGTGGGGAGGGGAAGCCAAGGCAGCTGGACGTTGCTCCCTGGGGGCAAGTCGTCCCGGGCTGCTTCCCCCAGCTCCTGGTGGGGAACAGGGAGTCAATGGGGGGTGGCAGCCCTCCCAGCCTGATGCCATCTGCTCATTTTTGTAATTATACTCTCCACTCCATTATATAAGTCATTAATGAAAATATTATATAGTACTAGACTCTGAACAGACCCTGTGGGACCCCACTGGATATGTCATCCCAATTTAAGTGAGTCACTGATAACTATTCTGAGCATGATCTTTCAATCAGTTATGTGCCCACTTTATAATAATTTCATCTAAAGCACATTGCTTTTGAGAATGTCATGTAGAACTATGTAAAAAGCCTTACTAAGGTCAAGATATATCACATCTACTGCTTCTCTACAGTAGACAGTAACCTTGTCAAAGGAGGAAATTAGGTTGGTTTGGCATGATTTGTTCTTGGCAAATCCATGTTGGCTATTTATTGCCCTATTATTCTCTAGGTGCCTACAAAATGATTCTTTAATATTAGTTCCAGTATTTTTCCAGGTAGCAAAATTAGGCTGACTAATCTATAATTCCCTGGATTCTCTTTGTTCCCCTTCAAAGATAGGTACATTTGCTAGTCACCAGTCCAGCTGACCTCACCTGTCCTCCATGAGTTCTCAAAAATAATCTCTAACAGTTCTGAAATTTCATCAGCTAATTCCTACGTACCTCAGGGTGAATTTGGTCAGACCCTGCTGACTTGACCTTGTCAGAATGTTATTTAACCTATTCTTTCTCTTGGGTTCCTTCCCCCTTATTAACATTAATTGTGTTAAGCATTTGATCACAATTAACCTTTTTAGTGAAGACTGAAGCAAAATAGGCATTAAACATCTCAGTCTTCTTGACATCATCCATTATTAACTTTCCTTCCCCGCTAAGTAGTGGACCTACACACTTTCCTTCATCTTTCTCGTGTCTAATCTATTTACAGACCCTCTACTTATTGCCTGATATGTCCCTTGTCCCTACATGCTTGTGCTTACTTTTTGTATTCATCCTTAATTTGTCCATGTTTCCATTTTTTGTTGGATTTCTTTTCTAATTTTCAGGTCATTAGAGACCTCCTGATGGAGCTATATTGGCCTCTTACTATTCTTCCTATCTTTCCTTCACAACAAGATAGTTTGCTGTTGTGTTTTTAATACTGCATCTCAGAGACTGCCAGCTCTCCTGAACTCCTTGTTCTTTATACTGACTTGAACTTTAGAAATCCATGTAACAAAACAATTTTATGTATGTCAAAATTAGACAAGGTGCTGCATTCATATAATGTTAAAACCTTATTCTTATCTCAGCTACAGAATTTAACATTATCAGAGCCTCTCTCATTAGAAATGCTAAGCCCTCATGAACAGTATTACAGTGCTGTAGTGTTTATGATTATTATTTTATCCTACTCATTAATAATTACCATACACATCTTGCTGTGGTTGTACTGACAGTATATTTCTGTTCTGTTTATTTCTGAGCAAAATTAAATTAACCTAAAGTTTAAGAAATATCAATCACATGAATACCAGCCAGATAACAATAGCAATCTACAAATGCCAAAAAGTTAATTATCTAAATATTTTCAGATTTGTAAGATGTCAGAAAAAATAATAGAATTCATTGAAATGAAACAGGGAGCTAAAGAGAGAAAAGGGAATGTACAGCAATTTCAAAGGCATTCAAAATTTGGACCCTGTTCACATTTTTCACATGAAACTTAAAAATTAATAGTATGCTAGCTTACCAGCCATATAATTTTACTGATACAGAACCAGTACCCTAGAGCTCCCTCCTCCTTTTTATATTCAGGGATAGTGGAATGAGAGGGCATTTCCTATGGCCCAAGGAGTTTGAGTCTTAGGAGATAAGGGGTGATACTTGGGGTGGAAGAAAATCTCCCACCCTGAGACAGCCTTCTGCAGATGTAGGACCTTCCTGTGAAAGATATGAGATATGGCAATTTCCTGCAATGTCTTTGCAAGATCTTACTGTATTAAATATATGTATCATTGTGGGACACAGACTATGCATTTCCATGGGAAAGGGTAACCACAGCTCCCTGAGAAACAAAAAACAGCTGGGGGTGATTAGGCAAATTCACTCAGGTTGTAATACCTCCAGAGAAGTACCACCACCTGGAGACACCAAACCTATACTAGTTTAAACTGGATTCTTCAGAGACCAACAGACCAAGAAAGGACTGCCCATTATATACATACATCTTTCTGGAAGATAAAATAATCCCTTAAATATATTTAATATAGTTGATTATAAAATATAATCTATTTTATTGTATATAGAGAGTGAGACACTTCTCCCCTACAGCAGTGTAAATCCATAGCAAATTTTAGTGGAGGTTAGTGAAGTTACACAACAGTTGAATTTGGCTCAATGATTCCAAGTCCATCATTCAAACTGTTCATGGCCCAAGTTCTCTCTTTCTTAATATTCTGCTCCCTCTGTGAATTCGTCAGACAAAAAATAATTTGTGTTCTCATAGCAGTTTGCCTTTCTGAGGTTTCAAGTTCATTTTGGATGTAATTGTCTTCAGTTCCAGCTGCTGAGACAGATGAGATTTCAAGTGAATGAGCCCATTCTCTCCTGAAGCTACTCTGTAGTGCTGCCTGTAATTATTAGAATGATGTGCTGAGGAATCAATAATTCTGTGTGATTTCATTCCAGCCATCCACCCACTTGAGTCAGAATCTTCACTAGGCATCCGCCTACTTGGAATCTTCACCAGTCTATCAGATAGCTTTTTTTACCTTCCCGCTTTCTAAGTATATCATATGCCCAGACATAAGTCCCAAATACTATCTGAAGATCATTACAGCAGAGTTAATTTAACATCAGGCTTGTCTCTGAATTTGTCCAAATGCATCTCCCTTCGTGTACACAACATCATCTGTTGATTAATAACAGGAAAGTTCACAGAGGATACCATACAGGCAATCTGTTGAGCATATAATACATTTCCTAATTTAGGCTTAATAAATCACAAGAAATACATAATGTAGCTATCACACAGGAGTTCATCTGAGAACAGTCTTAAAGCAGGTCCTTCCACAAAAAGATAAAGTTATCACACTTCACTTCAAAGGCTTTATCTACCATTCAAAATGGAAAAGACTGCCACCAGAATATGCCTCAGACTCTTTGAACTAATGGCCTCTCTTGTCTGCTTAGCATCTTTTTTTTGTAGAAAATTTTATTAAATTTTCTGTAATAGATCATACAAAACATCGGTGTAAGATGATTAGAGTAGAAAGGTTAATATACACTGTCATTTTGGCCCAAAAATCTCTCTCTGAAAGGTTAGTTTTAACACTGAATACAGGAGGTGGGAAGGAAGAAAAAGTACAGATGTAAGCATAGGGACAGAAGGTAGAAAAGAAGGGAGAGATAAGGATAAAGTTATATCCTTGTATCATTAGTATCACTAAGATTTAATTAAAACCTAGCATCATGGCTAGATACATGGAAGTGGCAAATAGGCCCTTTTAGTATTTTCAACAGATCTCCCCTGTATACATTTCAATTATTTTTACTTAACAAGTCAAAAGCATACTACAATCATTAGACTATAAGATTACACGTACCCTTTGGACTCTTCACAAGTCAGAAACAGATCTGTTATTAACCAGTCACTCAGTCTCAAGCAGCAGAGAGAGGGGGAAGGGCCCACCACAGGCAACGTGCAATGATGGCCAAATGGCATGGAATTTTAGATGAGAAAGCAAAGCAATTTCAATAAGGAACTCAAGCAGCACTTATCTCCATCAAACATGAGAAGCAAGGTCATATTAAAGTTTGCAAGAAGATGTGCAATATTTTGCAAAGTTCACAGCCAGAAAAGTATAAACCTGGCATCTTGTGCAACACTAATATTTGGGAGGGTAGCTTCAGCATTACAAACCAAAAGACAGCATATTTATATTGATCAAAGTAAGCATCTACTTAACAGAACTCTTGCTAGCCATATTAACAAAAAAGTGGCACATTTCCTTTTCAGATCCCCGTTACTGCTGGCAGAATGGAGGCTGGAAGACAAAATATGTTTTCAGTCACAAAAGTCCTCAAGCTGGGAAAAATGATTCCACAGACACAAATAAGTGAGCCTCCTCAAATAAGTGAAAAAGGTTTTCAGCTTTTGGCCACCATTAAAAAAAAAAAAAAAGAAAAAAAAAAGACACATTCAGACAGTACCTGCCTTGTTATTTTAAACCAGTCAGAACTCGTCTATAATGACTGTCAAGGGCTTGAGTACCAAACTCAGGCAGACTTAAGCAGCAGGACACAAACCCCAAACTGGCTATGAATTCTATACTTATATTTCACCAACCAAGTATCAAGTGTAAACTCCTCAGGCTCTATAAAAGACTGACTCTGGAGTCACAGCCAGTCGCTTTGGGTACTTCAGTCTATCTTGCCATCTATGCAAGCTTGCCTTTGCGATAGATGGCCCATTACACTGAAATCACAATAATATTCAGGTTATTGCCAGTCTCAAAGAAACAGTCACTTAACACAGGTCAGTTGTACCTATACCAAAGACTATATTGGTAACCAATCCTATAATTAACTAGTTAAAGATTTATTAACTAAGAAAGAAATGAGAGAGATTTACAAGGTTAAAGCAAGTACAATACAAATGAGCTATGGTCTTGGGTTTCAAAAGGTTGTTCAAAAGGAAACTGCTGTAATATGCCAGCACTACATGTCCTTTAGGGCTAACTGAGGCTAAATAGTTGGGGATCTCTTCCTATGCTCAGAAATCTTGCTCTCCCTCAAAACCCAAGCAGCACAGAGATACCATTTCTCCTTGTTCAGGTGCACGTGCACATCTCTTTGGGGGGGGAGGGGGGAGGAAACAATCAACAAAGTCTTTGTTCCTTGATGTTTCACAATGGCTTATTTGGTTCCAATCAGTGTTTTTATGCACAGGACCTAACACCCGCTGTAGGAAGCCAGGATTTTACATTAGTTAATGTTTCTTCCCTGTTTGGTGAGTTACACAGTTACAGAAGTTTACAAAGCAAAAACAGTTCATATAACCTTATAACATGGGGAACATGTGTTATAAGTGAGATTACTACATGCAGCATCATACGAGCATTTCATAAAGTCAAAACTTTGAGGCCGCACACAATTTCTAAGATGGGGCTTAGTTAATACCCTTAGCTTCTCTCTCACAACAGGCTTTGAGTGTGAACTTCGCTTGGCAATTTCCCACAATATGGACATTATACAAAGACTAGTGGTGTCACAGGAAAAACTCCCAATGACTTAGTCTTTGGATCAGGTCATATTCCTGTCTCAAATAGCTGCTATTGGGCACTCTCCTCCAGGAGCACAGAATTCACTCCATATTTTTAAACAGAAACATTTAAAAAAATCTTTGTATACAATCCTCTTCCATGTAAAATCATTGTTATACCACACATCCTTACCAGCTCTTGGATCAGAGAGCAGCAATCACTAATATTTTTGCCCACTGCTTTTACTGAGGATAAAGGAAATATAAAAGTGACTTATTTTGCTATTCTATTTTTCCCTCACTTGTCACTCCCTATGTGCCCTGTAAAAACGCTGTCAGCTGGCACCCCCTCCACAACTGAAAACAGTTGAGTTTTGCTGGAATTTTTAGGACAAGGCTTCAGAATATGGGACATTTTACACATGAATAAAAACAAGCACACTAGATAAAAGTCTCAGCTCTGTGGGGCTTTAGCTATCTCAAACTTTAAACAAGAAAAAAAATGAACATCGGTGCTCTTGTGCAGATCTATAGCTGAAAAATATTCAAAAAAGTGACAAAAACTCTAGCCATGACTAGAACAGGAAATGTCGAGAAAGAAAGACTATTTTCACAGCATTTATTGCTGTTCTCTAAAAAGGATTGTAGGGCAATTTGGCCCATCAGACTGCTCCTTGAAGAGAGAGAAAGGGCAAAGAGCCTGCTGAGCCCATATGAAAAAAGAAGGGAGAAATCGGCTTACCAAGCCTCCATAACGACTCTTATGACTGGGGAGGGGAAAAAAAAAAAATCAGGTCTCAACGAGGCCCCTGAACATGACAGAGGGGAGATTAGATTCACTGGTTATTGCTGCAAAGTCTTGAAACAGAAGTTACAGTCATTGGAATTCCCCCAAGACAACACGGGGAGCCAATGCCATTTGCGACCAGAGAAGTTGTATGAAGGTAGAAGGCAAGTCCTAGGGTCTATTAAAGGAAACGCATTGTGTAGTGATGTCTGCAAGGATTCTTCCATAGTTTTGGATAATCCAGGTAAAATTTAGGCAAAAGGTACTCAGAAATCTCACAGCATTTTCATTCATTTCAAACAATTGTATTCAAATGCCTCCTAGTATGCACTCTTCAGGGTCATCCTGACATTGTATATCTTTTCAAATGGAAAAACAAAGCAAATGAACAGCTCTTAAAGGGATCTATTCCATAATTTGTTTCCAGGTCCTCTCCTGTTAAGAGCTGTACTGAAACAACACATAGCTTCATAAGCCTGCAATTTATATTTCAGGAGGCTAGGGCCACATGATTTCTAGATACATGCCCCTCCTTCTTAAAGACGATGACCAAAAGCCCAACCTCAATAGGCATCTTCTCTTACATCCTTGTTAAGTCAACAACAAGTAGTTTTCTAATAAAATAATTTTCTCACTTTTAGATGGAGGGCACTTTAGTTAACTAGTGTTTTCAAAATGTACTTCATGTTTGCTCAGTGTTCCTTATTGTGTGATAATAGGTACAGTTTGGGGGCATTTAAGGCTTTTTTAATTTGCCTTTGGTTTTTATTTACACTACTGATCTCTATTGGCATTGCACACTCATGCCTATGACGACTGATTTCTCTTTCAACATGTAATCTCCCAGTGTTCTATTTTCTCAACATGATGTAAGACTGGGTGAAGATTCTGAATGTGACCACAGTCCTATTCACTTCAAAATAAATTGTAGTAGTTGGGGAAACAGAATCTGACCCCTTAAAGTTTGGGGCTTTATTCATGCATGCCATATTCTAAATGCAAATCTTTTGAGGTTTATCCATCATTTATCAGGATTGTCTCAATACTTCATGTTGAACAAAAGTCAGATGGTCTGGGAATTTTATTGGGAAATGGGTTACAGATTAGGCATAATGTGTCTTGCAAGTTTTCCAGTATTCTGCAATTTCAGACAAAATCATAAATACAAGGAGAGCAACTTTTTCCCCTGATTGCTCAGTGATAGATGAAAGATAAAGTACAGAAGGACTTGAGTGAGTGAATATATATGAATATATATAAAGTTATCAGAACTTTCTTGAAACTCAAAGTTCAGGTTTCAGTTCAAGCTTTGGATGAAGGTTCAGGACAATTCTTGTTCTGATTGAATTGGTTCACTGCTAAAGAGTCTGAATGTAACTTGAAAACAAGGGGGTTTCCATACAGCCCTAACGCACAGTGAAGATGAATAAAAAAGTGAGAATGACAGATGGGTAATGATTGATAAGCTGAGGGTTTGATGATGGCTCTGCATGTACAATAAAATGAATGATTAAAAATGCTTAATGAACAACAAAATATGTATCTGCAAGATCAGTGTAGCTTTTTTGGATAAACAGCAAGAAATGTATAATGCCGCAAATACAGATTTATCCAATAGACTTTGAAGGAGCTGTTTAATCTCTGTGGTAGACACTGCTTTCTAATGTCTAATTATATATGTACTTGAGTCACTAACATGCATTTTACAAACTATCTACTTGCATATTTATTTACCAAAATGGCCTTTTCCTTGCTAGAGGCACAGTCATTCCTCCAGGGAAGTACGTGGGTGGCAGGACATGTATACAGAACTTTTAGTCATACAGTAAGTTATGCAGCTGAATTCAGTTAAACATGAATTTTCCATCTATGGAGGTATATTCCAATAGACTAAGCATCTCTAGCAGAAGTCAGGGTTCATCTGCAACAAGCAGTTTGAACTGATAAATCAGACACATTTTGTAACTTTACATAAAGAAAAATGAGGAAAATTAATAGAAAGCCAAACACCGATATAACATTAATATAGTAACAAATCCCAGGGAATTCACATTTAATACTCTCACTATACAGTCTGGAGCTGATTTACCAGTGGCTTGCACATTGTATAATCATGTCTGTTTGTGTAAAGTGAGTACCAGAATATAACATATTACAGTGGCTTTGCACTGGTATAAATGACTACATACATAAGATGCAAGACTGGGGACAAACTCTGAAATGTTGAAACTCTTATCCTCATCCAAAGCCTGGCCTCGGTGAGGTATGTTGAGAGCAGAGCAAACAAATGCTTATTACGAAGTTTAGTTTTTCCAAACTTGGGGTGGGTTTGCAACATTCAAAAAATCTCAACACTGCTTTAGCATTTCTTATGTTTATTTAATACTGTGCATAAGAAAAGTTTTTAAACCACAGTACACCGATACCGTAAGTACCTCGCAGAGAGTTTATGCTGCTAAATTCTTTCAGTTTAACTTAGTTTATTATAATTACTGTGTGAATCACAGCATCCTCCATCTCAGTCTCTTCGCTCACTCTACCTGCCCTTCCATACTCCCTTCCTTCAGTCCCACTTCTGCCATTCACTATCCCCTTTCCATGTCTTCTTCCCTCCCATGTCTTCATACCCCCTTTCCATAACATTCTCTCTCATTTCTCTCTGTCTAGCTGATCCATTCCCCACCAAACACCCACCAAACAATTGAAACACAAAATAATGGCTCTAACACGCATTTGCAAATCATCCTATTCATTCTGGGTAGGTTACATTTCCGCTCCTGCCTTTGCCTGTCTTGTCTACTTAGATAATAAGCTCTTCAGGGTAGGGGCTGTCTCTCATTCTGTGTCTGTCCAGTGCCAGACAAAGGATCCCCGTCTCTGTTCGGAATCTTAGGAGGTACCTTAATATAACAACTAATTATGAAATTGTTAAAAGTTTGAAAAAGTTAACTTGTCACTATCCCACTGCACATATCTATTTGGGTGCATATATAAACACTCTCATACTCTATAATGGAAAAGTCACCAGCCGTTAGAGAGTTAACAGTGTATAACATTTTCCTCTCTCATATGGTTTACAGTCAGTCAGTCATCTTTTTTTGAAACTTTCATTTTTCAAGGTAAAATTCTCCAGGCTGCATTCATATCTGTGTGAAGGTTAATCTGGTTTTTGAAAGTCTGAGCAAAAATTATTCAGCTAGGGTTTGGTTTTTAATAGCATGAGGATAAGGAAAAAAAATTCGAATTATAAAAAATGTCTTGCAACCTTTTCTGAACAGCTGAAATAGTTGAGATAGGCAGCTGAAACTTGGCAGTCTCTTCATCATCTACTTGTTGCCTATGATTAGGAGACAGATTCTCTCTATATTCTTAACTTCTACTCCACAAAACCAAAATTTCCAACCGCAGCATGCAAAAAAAACTTTTCTTTCATTTGCCACACATTTAGTAAAACCACCTGTAGAAGTTCAATGATAACTGAGCCAGGAATGAGGGTAACATTTATTTGACTAACAAGAAGGTATAACTTTTAAATTGAATCTTGCCAGGCTGTATACTCTCTCTCCAGTTGCTTCCCATTTCTGAGCGTGACACTGTAAGAGCCCACAGGAAATGTGGCAATATACGATGTCCTACCTGACCCTTCATAACACATTGCATATTTCATCACACACCAGCTGAGGTTATGAACCTGCTTGGAACCACAAGACAACAGGGCTTGGGTTAAAGCTGGATTCATTCCTACAGTGTTCGGATTATCCCGCTCCATTTTCTAACATGGAATTGCCCTTACACAGGGTGCCTAAGGTGCCATAATTTCCTCTCAAATACATTATGAAATCTTAAGTGATTCTCCCATTTCCCAGGAATTCCTTGTAATTCAGTCTATAATGTTGCCAGTCACAACTGGCAAATGATTAAGATTGCAATGTCCTATCCACTGACGTTTTGATGTTATTGTTGGCCATACACAAGTGTAGCTACAATTAACTCTGAAGTAGCACATGGTGCAGTTCCAGGGCTAGCTGAAAGGAAGGACTTACTACAAAAGTGATTGAACTGGTAGTTTTTTATCTGTAAACATGTAAACTCTGCATGCTTGAAGCTTATGCTCTTGGGCAAATTCTGCCCCCAGATTGTGAACAAGTACTTTGCCTGTGAACATAAACTGCACACAATGTTACTTGGAAGTGCACCATGCAAACAGATGTCTGAGAAGAGGGTCGGCGCAAGGACCAAGATTTTCAAGAGAGATTTTTGGGAGGTCCTACTTGAGACCTTTTAAAGGGCCCTGATTTTCATGCGCCATTTTTTGAATACCAGACCCCTTCATGTGTCTTTAGCTTGGCATCCAGAATCTGTAATCGCTTTTGAAAACCTTGGCCAGAGGTTAAAGCATAAAGAGAGAATGAAGTCTCCCTCGTTCCAGATCAAGTGAGGCTAAGTAGGATTTGATCAGTTCCAGTGGTGAGGAATGAAATCAATAAGAATTGCAGGGAGGCATCACGTTTCACTACTTGGCAATTAGTTACGCTTTATAATTTGAAAGCAACATAAAACTTAAAGTAGCAACAGTTTGCAACAGGAGATTTGGTGTGCGCGTTGGGGAGGGGAGGAAGAGTTGCATAAATCAAGTGATCAGAAGGAGAAGAGAAGCATTGTAAAGAAGGGTTTGTCTACGCTTGGTGGCATGCAGCATCTACATTCCACCATAAATGTAGACATACTCAAAGTGTCCATACTTTTAGCTGAAAAAAAAAAAAAAAAAAAAGCATGTGTGATCACAGGGTGACAAAGCACAGCAAGCTTCCGCACTTCAGTGAAACTTCTGCGGGAAAGGTTTGAGCAAAGCAAAGATGAAGTTGCATGTACTTTCAGTAAGGCAAGGGATGAAAGGAAAGAGATCAGTTCTCTTAAAAAGACTACATTATTGTGACCTCAGGACTTAAGATCACACCAACAGTGCCCACACAGGAGAGTTACAGGGCAGCATTTTGGTGCACGCTGATATTCACACCCTATAGTCCAAACTGCAGAGCAGCATAGACATGCCCCTTGACAGCAAAAAACAAATCTGATACAAACACATCAGTAAGGTTGACCAAATATTCAGTTCATTTAACATGTTGCATAATTTCTTGATCATATGAGCCCAACATATTAAGTAGTAATATTTTCTGTGCAAAGCTACGAGAAAGCTCCCCTATAGTACAGCAGACCTCCCACATTATTATTAAAGAGATATGGTTAAATGAGACTGCCCTCTATTCATTGAGGATTACAGATAAAACAATGGCATAAAGGTACTCCCTGCTCCTGGAGAACACAACTCACATTTTATTTGCAACATTATAAGTCTGGAAGAACTGACCAGAAATATTTTGCAAATAATTGGTTCCTTGTAAAGTAAAAGATAACTGACAAGTGCTGTACTAAGGAAAAATTAATGAGTTATGTTTCAGATCTGCAGTGCTTTCCCCAACAATCACTAATCAAAATGACTCAACTTTCCAACATTTATTAGGATCATCCTGCAACTCAACTGATCCCAGGCTGTATTTCTTGCTGGCCCATCATTATGAACTTTGTGGCACTGCTATAGACAAAGTTTGCAATAATCTGTTTTGACAAAACAAGAAGAAAATAAAGCCTGATGCACTTTGCTCAAGAAAGTGGAATTTATATTTAGGACAACCTCAGGGAAACAGGAGATCTCAGTGAGGCTTACAACTCTGATGATGTCCTAGGCTGACTGGGCTCTCTTTCCTTTCTAGGTCATATTGATGTGAGGCACAGAGACAGCTCTGAAATCTGCTAAAGAACCATCCAGTAAGTGCCAGTCGGCAAAAGAATGCCATACTCCTGTAATATGGCAGCCTGCTCAGCAGCAGAACAATAGATATAGTGCTCTTTGACTTTAATACAGTTTGGTTTCATTTAATCCTTTATTGTTAGTGCTCTAATTAAAAAAACACCCTCGTGGATGGATGGATGGATAGAAATACCACTTTCCTTATTACAGTGTTTTAGGGTGCCCAAATATTTTGTGTGTTTTATATGAGTCTTTTCAATAGAAAATTCAAGTTGGATATGGTATTGATAGTTGTGCACTGAAATGCCAAAACCACATAGGGCATCACCCATATACCCATGATTTGAGAAATAACTTGACTCATGAGCCGAAGAAGAGCAATCAAGGCACAAAGCATGAAAGATGGAAAACCGCAAAGAAAGAGGAGAAGAAGGGTGAGGAAAGAAGCATATTTTCTTTCCTTGTCAGTAGATCATGGCTTTTTATTTACCTAGAAATGACTCAAGCACATAGTATAGAACACTAAGTCAAAATGGATTTCAATTTTCTGCTTACCTCACGTGGGCCATTCCCATGCAGCAGTGAAGTTCTTGTGCAGGGAACATGTGACAATTTGCCTTATTTAGTGGAAGCTGGAAATGTCCTAGCTTGTTTTGCATACAGAAAATCACTGGTTTGAATTTCAGGGAATATATGAGGAATGCCATATACATAAAACAAACATCTTTTAGTGCCTGGATTATGTTGGCGCTAATGTCTGATAAAATGGGCTCAAGATGCATATTCAAGAGAAGCCCCAATTTAAAACTGGTGATGCAACTGCTGCAATCCCTTGACCACCTTCTGATATTTTCCAAACATAAATGGGATGAAAATCCTGGCTCCATTGAAGTCAATGAAAATTTTGCCATCGACATAAATGGGCCAGTATTTCATCCTGAACATCCCTCTCTGCATGTTTCTTGAGGACACTTGGTTTACGGGACATGAGCAGAACTGATAGACATCAGCCATGATGGACATCACCACCATTTGGCTCCTGGCAGATGAGCAAGTGTAAGGAAAATGTGAGACATCACAGCTACACACCAAAGAGTCACCTCCAAAGGTGAAGGCAAGACCTGAGAATTATATGTTCCCCTAGATGTGTTTGGCTGGTTTTTGGTGGCAAAAAGGTTGCATTCACTCTGGGCCCATCACTACATGTCTTAGGACTTGCGTGGAGTTTTCTTCCTTCAGCGCAGAATGACGGCCAGGACACGGAGTTATTCCATACACCTCTCAAGAAGGACTCTGGAGCACATAGAGCCAAATACACAGAATGTTGCTTCCTTTTGTGTACAAGCAGAAACCAGCATATGTGCTGCTGAAGCAATGAAAGTTGCTGACGTAGGTGATGGAATTTACATGTGTAAAACACACTGGAACAAGAGGTTTAAGTGTATGTAAGTTCCACCCGCTGGGCACGGTGTTTGGGTGAGAAATTTAGACTGCACAAAAGGAGCACATGGGTTGATAACCCTTTGAAAATCGGATCCCTAATCTTCCCAGAGACAACCAACTTCCACAGTTGAAAAGGACCTTGGATTAAAAATGTCATTTTACGTAAAAGTTGTGGTTTATCTGTGCCAAAAGAACAAGCACATAAAAAGAAAAATAGTCAGACTATATTATGTTTATATGAAAAAGCTGCAACAACGAACAATTTTGCCAAGTACCTGTATGATGCTTTTTCCTCAGCAAAAAGATGCTATAGTGCATCGTAGTTCTGGGGCAGCCAGAAGTTAGAGGGTAAAATGTAGTGTGCTGAGTCACTTGCTCTTGGTTCATGTACTCAGCAGTTTGGAAGTGCAACTGGGAGACTACAAATAGAAGGGAGATTGAGTGAAAAATCAGGGAAGCAACTCTGGAGGAGAACCTACAAAAGGTCACCATCATTTCAAAAATGATTACAGTAATGACATGTCAGACACAACATAGAATGGAAATAAGGAGAAGATTTATCTGAAACTTTATCCATCTGAGTCATGTTGCCTTAGGCATGTGATATTGTAGTGCATTTTTCAGTAGAGTTTTGTTTCACTTGTATAGCTAGTTGTAACTAGCTTAAAAATACATTTTAAATAAGCTGTTTTGTTTTATTAGAGTCCTAGAGTTGGCAACTCATAACAGCTAAAGTGCTGTCCAGCAGGCATCAATTTTCTTTGGTGAAAATTTGTAACAGTTGCACAAAAGAATCGCCAAATGCTATCGGACCATGGAGTCATTTAGTCTAGTATCCATCTCCAGAAGTGGTCAATGCTGCATGCTTCACAAGACAGTGTAAGAACCCTGAAATGTACTATTATAGAGTAACTTGTCCATAACGGAAACTTCATCCTGTCCCCAGGCAATTAATGGTTGACTTATGTCATGAATCAGGTGGATTTATATCTTTTATAATTTTTTTTAACCTATCCCCATATATAGATATTACATATAAAACACATTAAAATGTTCTTTAGGTTGCAAAGTCAAATGCTTGAAAGTTAGGAGATGCCAGGTTTGTGCTTTCTTGTACAACCTTAATTGTACAAAGGTTATCTAATTTTTTATGTTTCTGACATTAACATTAGGCAGAAAAATTTCACTGAAAAACCACCTTCCAGAAAATTTCAAGCAACTTTGATTACAAGTGAGTGATATCAAGGGAGCTACAGTAGCAAATCAGCCCATTACTTAATCTGATCTAGTGTCCAACCCCCAAAGTCACCATTATCTGGTGCTTCACATGAAAAGAAAAGTGATCCTATCTTAAAATAGAAGTTTCAGGCATTTTCAGTTTATTATAGTGCATCTCATACCTGTTGGGCTCAGTACGGGGTGCTTTTGAGGAACACCATCTGAATTGCCCGGGGCTGAAAGCACACGCTTTGGATCCTGCCACTTCTTACAATGACTCAGACCATTTCCCTCATTCAGTAGCACACTTCTGTGAAGCATCAGCTTTCAAGGCCAATCTTTACAGGAGGCTTGATTCAGCAAAGTACTTAGTAACTACGGGCATCTGAGCTGACTTCAATGGACCAACTCGTACTTAAATTTAAGCATGTGCATAAGTGCTTTGGTGAATCAGGGTCAGAATGATGAGCATTGTTAAGGAGAGGCTAGCTAATAACTTCAGAATGTAGTGTACCCTAGCAGTTATCTGGGCTAATATGAATACCCAAGAGTGAGGAGCAAGGATGGGTGCAGTCCCCAATCATTTTTTGGGCTAGTGGGAAAGTTATGACAGGTTGCTCAGAGTTGTGGGGAGGGGAAAAGCTGTTTATTATTTTTTTCTGGACTCTTGCTTGGTTAAAATCCCCAGTCAGAGAAAATTTAGTGAGAAAAATACCCTCATGTTCAAAATCCTCAAAGTTAGCTGGGACCTGTGCATTTTTCTGATGTGATACAGTGCTACTGATCATCAGCTGATGTGAACAGCCCCAGGTTTTTAACTGATCATTTTACAACTCTTCTCCTCTTCCCTAAACCTTCAGTGCCACACCAAACTCACCTAGTTTTTAAAAGCTCTAGAGACCAGATATAGTAATAACCCATTCAATATATACTGTACTAAACAGCCAGATTAGAATGAGAATTCATCTGGGAAGAGATTATATCCATGAAAATTAGTAAAGGGTCAAATGTGTGTTACAGTTATGGCTAATCTGGCTCATTGATTAAACTGAACCACAAACATGCTCTAAACACACAGCTTGCCTTCTCTAAATATCTTTGCAATATATTATATATGTTAGTATGTTATATTATATGCTAGTATTATGATTTACCATATTCCTTTAGTGTGCAGTGGTCCACATCATGGACCAGGGTCCCATGGCACTAAGCACTATACCAATGTGCTACGAAGTGCAACTGGATAAAAAAAAGCTGATTCTTAGAGACAGGGCAGTAGTGCCTTTACTGAGGTCTCGGCATATTATTATTCATGACCCTATCTTTTCCAGGTAAGCAAGACTGTTTATTTACAAACTATACACCAAAGTATACAAGAATACACCTTGTCTCTGCATTGCTTTTTTCTGCTCCCAAGGGAAAGTGACCTGGGAATCCCTGAAATCTGCCTCCACTCAGCAAAGGAGCAAAACCTTCTTCCATGCCATCCTATTGCATGCCCCAGTGATGAGCCGGAATACACAGATCACACAAGCAATATCCTAGAAGCATCCATGCGGAAGCCAGCCACTTGGATATATGGATTAATTATTCAGTGATGCAGTCCCTAGGACGTTCATGTAAATTGGTCACCAGAGTGAGCCAATCAAGCCTACGAATCAAATAGAAACATAAATATGAAGTTAATTAATCAATTCAGTTCTGCAAATGCACAAGATACATCTGGGAGCTGCACACTTCCTGCATTGCCAAGTGTACCTGGCATATTTGAAGCAAATTAAAATGTTATTTAATATGCTACTTAAAACACTGACAAAGAATCTGGCAAGTGAAGGGTAGCAATTAAAGGGTTAAGGCATTTTATTTAAGCATTACAGCCTTTGAACAAAGTTTTTCTAATGGTTCATATCAAATTGAGGTTTCTAGAAAAATCAGACCTCATTTGTAAAGTTTTCCTCTTTTTAACAAACAACAAAGTTGTTGAAATATTTTATTCAAATTCAGTCTGTGTTTTGAGAAGGATAAGGATAGTTCAGCAGCAAGAAATCACCCATCCCAATTCCAGGGAGAAGTTTGACATTTTTAACCAAAATTTTAAAATCTCAGAATGAAAACCTACCCCGCCCCGCGCACACAAATATTTGAACTCCAAAATGCCTCAGTTCATATCAAACAAACGTTTCACTCCCTGCGCTCCAATGGTCTTTTAAGGCATGCATTTAACGAAGCAGAACTCTAGGAAAGGGGCAACATATTTTCAATACAAACCAAAGTCCCACACAGATACATGTGCACTGCCGTCATTTTCCTCACGAACACAGAGATCATTATTTTTAAAAGTGTTATTTAGTGTTCACTGTCCGTGCATGATTTTAATTTTGCTGTCCATTTGAATTTAGCCAAACTGTTGCCGGCCACTGGAAGGCACATCTTTGACTAAAATCTGCTTCCCAATTTTCCACCCAAAACTGTTGATGTGCAAGAGCTGTTATAAGAAATTCTTGCAATGCTTTTTTTTAAATAAGGGGAAAAGTTCATCCTATAATTCCCCCGTCCTTCTCAAAACATGGCTGAATCAATTTCATTCAAAGTTTACACACACAAGAAAATTAACTTTGAGACAGAAACCAAGCCCGAAAGACTTTCAAGTCATGTTTCACAAAGTTAAAAACATTTGATAAAAAGGTTTTTAGAACACAATTAGGTATTGCTCTGCATTCCAGTTGTAACATATGTTTAATAGAAACGATGCTAGTAGAAAGTGGAAAGAAGTTTGAGGACCTGACAGGAATTCTGACTTCTGCTTCCACTGAAGGTGTTTGCTCTCCAGTTGTCAAGGTAGTGCACAGTCTAGAAGTCCTGCTGGACTTACGGCTATTTCTTTACACCCAAACAATAGCAGCAGCCAGAAATTCCAATTTTTGTCTCAGTAGGAATCTGAGCCTATGGCTATCAGACATGGACCTAATCACCAGGATCCAGGTCTTCCGCAGCTCCAGGCTAAATACGGAGCTGTGGAAACATACTTAACCTTCTTCTCTTCCAACAGGCATAAATCTACCTATATAGACAGGAAAGAGATGCATCACCCAGGATCCCAACCCAATATAGGATTCTGTTGCTGGATCCTGGTGTCTGACTTGGGGAAAGCTACCTCCAAGCTTGCCTCTGTCTGTAAAACCCATTTTGACAGCTGTGGTCAATGGAAACACTATGGATGACAGAGGTAAAGGTGGAATGTAGCTGGTTCGGTTATGGATCTCTATCACCAGAGATCAGGATGAGCTGAATATGCCTTGCCTCTTCTAGAACATACTGCAAGATTTATCTGTTTGCAAAAAACAGTCTGGGATACAAAATCACATAAACATTGGGAAAACATCTTCTCTGGGAAACAAACCAGAGAAAGAACTTTGAATTTAAAAGATCCTCAAAATCTATGGAAGACTGGAAAACATAGTTCCTTTGGGCTATTTATTTTTTAAATTGTGTATATGGTGTCTAGGTGCCAGGGTGACCAAAACATTTTAAATGCATAACATGACAGCTTAGCTAGATGAGATAGACACACACAGGGTAATTTAATGATATGCAACAAAGCAGATGCTGCATTTTTCCTTTGAAGTGCAGGTAGAAAAGCATAGTGGTAATATATATTACCATGTCAACTTAATCTGGCAAACATGTTTTGGTTATTTTCTCCGGCCTCCAGTTCAGGAAGCCAAGGGGAATAAACGCTAGCTGACTCAATATTCACCACGAACATTCTGCTTATGTATCTATCACAGTTAAGCAGTTTTTGGATTATTTTGGTTCCAGAGATAAAACAAAAAGCAATACCAAGAGGTTTTGAAGTGCCTGCTGCTGTCAAGCGGTGCAGTTGAGTAACTGTTCTCACTTTGTCAAATGAGTCAAGCCAACCTAATTCCTTGTCAGATTGAATTTGTTTTCCAGCAGGTGAGAGGCAAAACTTGGTGTCTCCATAAATATCTACATTCTCCTTGTAAATAGTTCTCAATTTTGCTTGAGAGAGCACAGCTGCATCCACTCCCTCATCCATAAAGGTCTGCATAAGCAGGGTTACATCCTTCCCCCACACCCCACCCTCAGCTCTGCTGTAAAGGACTTAGGTCTGGAACAAAAATAAGGACTGTTTGTCTTATATTACATATTTCACTTCTGCCTGGCTGCTTTTAGCAGAGGTTGTGTGCCAAGGCATCTACCACTAGCATCACTGTGCCTCTCCATTGCCTGTTGCAACCTCACTGCTATACCATACTTCCACCTCTTCTGGTGGAATATTCTTTCCTTCACACCAACAAATGTGCACAAAGTGTGTCCTTGTCTGCTGGTACCTAATCCTCAAAAGATGTATTTGTATTCTAAGAGCTATTGAAAGTGCCATTCTATTCTGCTGAAGTCAGGCATCATCTGTCTAACCCTTTTCCTCACACTTCCTTTTTTTCTTTCTAATTTATACAAAAAAATTGAAGGTTTCAAACAAAATGTGCTCCTATTACTCAAAATACAAACAGATCATTTCAAATTTACTTATAAGGCCTCATTTGCCAAGCTCAAGAGGTTTCTTTATGCCAGAGTTAACCAACTGAAAATAGGGCTTTACAGTAGAAAAGCCATCTCAGCCCTATATTTAGCATTCCTATGTATTATTAGAGGGCTCCAAAAGACCTAAAAGAATAAGAGGTTACTATGCTGCAACCCTATAGGACAGTGAAGATCTGATGTCAGCTCAGTAGCCACCTGAGTAAAATACCTTTTTCCCATATCTAAAAATTACTTTCCATTTCCAATATTTAAAAAGTAGATGGGGAGGATGCCTCCAGTGCCACTTCCTACAGGCCAAATCCTTCCACCCTTGGTCACATTAAGGAGTACTTTACTCCACAGGTTCAAAATCAAATTCAGTAGCAGAATCTGGCCCTAAGCAAACCTCAAAAACAAAGCAGTATAGTCTAAGGTTAAAAGCTGAAATGACAGTCCTGCAACGCAATCTGCTAGCAGAGACACCCGCATCCATGCAGAGTGCCTCTGACTTCTCTACAGCTCAGCATTGACACAGGTGTAGGAAAGCAGCTTGCATAGCTGCATTAGAGACTGATGCACCTGCAGTTTGTACGTAATGATTTAATGTGAAAACCATCAGAGTAGCCCTTTAATAGCACTAGCTCAGTTTCACATTATCTCACTAGTGCATGATTCTAACCAGTGCAGTGTACTGCTTCTCTGAGCCCATGATCTCTTATCAGAAAAATAAGAGCGCACACAGCAAAGTTTCAAATGAAGAAGTGCTAGATTTATTTACAGAGCTTTGCCACTATGAGAAACATTTAACAGGGGGAAAGGTGTAAAGAATACAGATGACTCGGAGGTGGGGGGAAACAAAATTGCTACATACTATATTGAAAGGAGTGTGCAAATATTCCATACAGAGGATCTCTCCACCTCTTGTTCATATCCTAACCAGCAAGAAAAAGGGTGAGTTAGGTTTTATGGGACATGACTCCCACTACATCTATTCACAAATCAAATCATTTCCTTTTTAAAAATATAAAACACTGGTGAGCTTGTTCCAGCTTCTTCCGTTATTAATCGTTAAGGACATTTTAACTTGGAGGAAAAGGGGAATGCAGAACTCTTCAGTGGTCTTCAAATCCCTTCTATTTAAAAAAAAATCAATTCTCTTTCAATCACCAATGAACCCAATGGGATTTTACTTGCAACATAGGTTGCAATTCAAAGTGGATCAGATAGGGATACTAGGCTAGGATGCCTTCTCCCAAAGGAAAAACGCACCAGGGGAGTCAACAGGGAGGAAATCTTTATAAAATTTCATACAGATTGTTCCATCCAGAGGTTTCAGATTTCACATACCTGCCCTACCTGCTACAGAATGGGCAGGGCTTCAACCGGAAGAATTCTCAAATTACTTGGATCTGTTGTAGGTCTGCTCTTCCGTGGTTCTTTTAGAAATATCATCCCTTTCTCCCCCTTTCCCCTCCCTGTATACTGTATCCATGGGCGCATGGGATGCGTGAAAAGAGACTGGTGGTGCCATGGAAGCAGCTTGTTATGGAGAAATAGAGTCACACTCAGATCCAGGTTGGGGGCAGATGATGTGCCATCAGGACTATTCTCAAATGGATTGAAAAGACTGGACAAAGTGTCATAAATGGCAATACATTAAGTTGAGGGAAGGTGACTCTTGAGTAGCCCAAGGATTGTTGATAAGATCAACAACTTTATGAATGATCTGGAAGAATAGTAAACTCCACATTAATGATATTGAGAGAGGGTATTAAACTGGGAGCTGTTACAAACACCTGTTAGGATAGAGAAAAAATAAAGGAGTCTACAGAGATTAGAAACATGGGCAGAAAATAGCCAAATGAGATATCAGGGGAAAATGCAAGCAAAATGCATCCAGTGACAAATAGGAAACAAAACTTGATAAGCAGTCACACTGAAAGAGATTTAAGGGTGATGCAGCGCAGCAAATTGGACACAAGTTGGCTATGGGTGCAAAAATAATCAATGTATTTTGAGGCTGAATGTACAAATCACCACATCACAGAGCAGGGAACTCTGGTGAAAACACAGATGGTATCTTTCTTTCAGTTCTGGGCACCACATTAGAAAAAAAAATTTACAGATTGGAAGGGATTCAGAGAGAGCAACAAAAATAATCCGGGGATTAAAAGGGACTGCCTTGTGAAGAAAGATAGAAATGGATTCAACGTGCGTAGCTAAGGTAGAGTTGTGACAGAGGTCTACCTGCCTAGCCAGCAGTCTACAACTGTTTGAAGGATTTTAACTCCAAGAAAAGAGAGGAATTGCTTAGTGCTACATGAGGAAGTAAGTAATAGGATGCATTTAACGAAACCGAAGGTGACTAGGAACAACAGTAACAATGCGATCTATTATGCAGCTAAATAGTGTCCCCCAGAGAAGAGGTGAAAGGTTCTTGGGTTGAGACTTTTAAAACTAGACTGGAGTAAATGCTAGAAAATGTGTGGTATTGTGATTATTAATTATTTCAGTGCCAATGATATGGAACCATGCTGCACTGGCATAGGATGACCTAATAGTGGTTCTCAACCTGGGGTACACGAACTGCTGGGGGTACACAGACAACTTCCAGAGGGTACATCAACTTATCTAGATATTTGCCTAGGTTTACAACCAGCTACATAAACAGCACTAGCGAAGTCAGTACAAACTAAAATTTCATACAGTGACTTGTTTATACTGCTCTATGTACTTACACTGAAATTTAAGTACAATATTTATATTTCAATTGATTTATTTTATAACTATATGGTAAAAATGAGCAAGTCAGTAATTTTTCAATAGTAGTATGCAGGGATGCTGGTATTTTTAGGTCTAATTTTGTAAGCAAGTAGTTTTCAAATGAGGTGAAACTTGAGGGTACGCAAGACAAATCAGCCTCCTGAAAGAGGTACAGAAGTCTGGAAAGGTTGAGAACCACTGCAGGTCTTTTCTGTCTCGAAGTTTTATGATTCTCTGCTCCTATTCGCACATATAATCCCTTTAAAAGGCGCCAAGGCTTTAGGATTTTTGCATGGTAAGGGACTTCATCATAAAGGATTACATTTTGTAGGAGCAGTTCACATGTAAGCACTGATGACCACTCAGTCACAGCCATGTCATTAAAAAAAAGTATATGAAAGCTACTATGACAGCTTTTGACATATAAATCCCTTATTTATCTACAGAACAGGTACCTCACAGAGGATCTCAAAGTGGGGGGTGCCCCCTGGGGGATACTGCATGTAATGGGGGGGCATATGAGAAGGGGCAGCATATTTACTTGTGTGGCAGGAGCAGGTGGGAGGGCATAAATGACCACAGAAATGAAGAAGGTGACAATCAAATAAGTCAGACTCCCTGCCATAGGTGGTGCTAGTATGAGCTTCCTCAGCCACAAATGACCACCCGACATGAGTCGCACACAAGGCATAACCATTTTTCATTCACACGAACACAAAGGTGAGAAAAAATATCTGCATGTACATGGAAAAACAGTCACATGACAGACAAGAATATGCCTGACATGAAGCAGACTGCAATATAATTGTGCACGAGTCAATGCAAACTTGAAAATGTCTTGCAGACGTGGCATGACTGGATAGGATGGAAAAGACACTCATGCAGTAATCTCTACTCCCCGTACCACCCCTTCTTTGTGACTTATTCCTGGCCTGATGGACCATCCTCTGATGATAAAAGCAAGCTTGAGAAAGCCCAGTATAGTAACGTGGAGACACTTCTCTATTAAGCACTAGTCTTATACCATAAATTCATGTCACAAAGGTCAATCATTCAGACAATACTGACTTCTTGTCACCATCGTACCAAAACTACATTCAGACCAGTGACCTTGGAGATACAAGATTCAATATACCCCGTTAGTAAATCTGCAGTAAAACCAATGAAACTTTTTAGAAAAAGATGCAGAGTTCTTCTGCTGATTACTGTCATGGTGAAGAGGGGGAAAAGTCATGAAAATACAATATTCAGAAAATATTCGTAGATTCATAGACTCTAGGACTGGAAGGGACCTCAAGAGGTCATCGAGTCCAGTCCCCTGCCCTCATGGCAGGACCAAATATTGTCTAGACCATCCCTGATAGACATTTATCTAACCTACTCTTAAATATCTCCAGAGATGGAGATTCCACAACCTCCCTAGGCAATTTATTCCAGTGTCCAACCACCCTGACAGTTAGGAACTTTTTCCTAATGTCCAACCTAAATCTCCCTTGCTGCAGTTTAAGCCCATTGCTTCTTGTTCTATCATTAGAGGCTAAGGTGAACAAAGTTTTCTCCCTCCTCCTGATGACACTTTAGATACCTGAAAACTGCTATCATGTCCCCTCTCAGTCTTCTCTTTTCCAAACTAAATAAACCCAATTCTTTCAGCCTTCCTTCATAGGTCATGTTCTCAAGACCTTTAATCATTCTTGTTGCTCTTCTCTGGACCCTCTCCAATTTCTCCACATCTTTCTTGAAATGCAGTGCCCAGAACTGGACACAATACTCCAGTTGAGGCCTAACCAGCGCAGAGTAGAGCGGAAGAATGACTTCTCGTGTCTTGTTTACAACACACCTGTTAATGCATCCCAGAATCACGTTTGCTTTTTTGCAACAGTATCACACTGTTGACTCATATTTAGCTTGTGGTCCACTATGACCCCTAGATCTCTTTCTGCCATACTCCTTCCTAGACAGTCTCTCTTCCCATTCTGTATGTGTGAAACTGATTGTTCCTTCCTAAGTGGAGCACTTTGCATTTGTCTTTATTGAACTTCATCCGTTTACCTCAGACCATTTCTCCAATTTGTCCAGATCATTTTGAATTTTGACCCTGTCCTCCAAAGCAGTTGCAATCCCTCCCAGTTTGGTATCGTCCGCAAACTTAATAAGCGTACTTTCTATGCCAACATCTAAGTCGTTGATGAAGATATTGAACAGAGCCGGTCCAAAACAGACCCCTGCGGAACCCCACTTGTTATACCTTTCCAGCAGGATTGGGAGCCATTAATAACTACTCTCTGAGTACGGTTATCCAGCCAGTTATGCACCCACCTTATAGTAGCCCATCTAAATTGTATTTGCCTAGTTTATCGATAAGGATATCATGCGAGACCGTATCAAATGCCTTACTAAAGTCTAGGTATACCACATCCACCGCTTCTCCCTTATCCACAAGACTCGTTATCCTATCAAAGAAAGCTATCAGATTGGTTTGACACGATTTGTTCTTTACAAATCCATGCTGGCTATTCCCTATCACCTTACCACCTTCCAAGTGTTTGCAGATGATTTCTTAATTACTTGCTCCATTATCTTCCCTGGCACAGAAGTTAAAACTAACTGGTCTGTAGTTTCCTGGGTTTTTTATTTCCCTTTTTATAGATGGGCACTATATTTGCCCTTTTCCAGTCTTCTGGAATCTCTCCCGTCTCCCATGACTTTCCAAAGATAATAGCTAGAGGCTCAGATACCTCCTCTATTAACTCCTTGAGTATTCTAGGATGCATTTCATCAGGCCCTGGTGACTTGCAGGCATCTAACTTTTCTAAGTGATTTTTAACTTGCTCTTTTTTTATTTTATCTTCTAAACCTACCCCCTTCCATAAGCATTCACTATGTTAGACATTCCTTCAGACTTCTCAGTGAAGACCGAAACAAAGAAGTCATTAAGCATCTCTGCCATTTCCAAGTTTCCTGTTACTGTTTCTCCCTCCTCACTGAGCAGTGGGCCTACCCTGTCCTTGGTCTTCCTCTTGCTTCTAATGTATTGATAAAAGTCTTCTTGTTTCCCTTTATTCCCATAGCTAGTTTGAGCTCATTTTGTGCCTTTGCCTTTCTAATCTTGCCCCTGCATTCCTGTGTTATTTGCCTATATTCATCCTTTGTAATCTGACCTAGTTTCCATTTTTTATATGACTCCTTTTATTTTTGTAGGTCATGCAAGATCTCGTGTTTAAGCCAAGGTGGTCTTTTGCCACATTTTTCTATCTGTTTCCTACCCATCGGAATAGCTTGCTTTTGGGCCTTAATAGTGTCCCTTTGAAAAACTGCCAACTCTCCTCAGTTGTTTTTCCCCTCAGTCTTGATTCCCATGGGACCTTACCTATCAGCTCTCTGAGCTTACCAAAATCCGCCTTCCTGAAATCCATTGTCTCTATTTTGCTGTACTCCCTTCTACCCTTCCTTAGAATTGCAAACTCTATGATTTCATGATCACTTTCACCCAAGCTTCCTTCTACTTTCAAAATCTCAACGAGTTCCTCCCTATTTGTTAAAATCAAGTCTAGAACAGCTTCCCCCCAGTACTTTTTCAACCTTCTGAAATAAAAAGTTGTCTGCAATTGCAGTCCACGGAACTTATTGGATAGTCTGTGCCCCGCGGTGTTATTTCCCAACATATATCTGGATAGTTGAAGTCCCCCATCACCACCAAATCTTGGGCTTTGGATGATTTTGTTAGTTGTTTAAAAAAAAGCCTCATCCACCTTCTTCCACCCTGGTTAGGTGCCTGTAGTAGACTCCTAGCACGAACTCACCCTTGTTTTTTACCTTTTTATCCTAACCAGAGACTCTCAACACTTCCGTCTCCTATGTCCATCTCCACCTCAGTCCAAGTGTGTACATTTTTAATATATAAGGCAACACCTCCTCCTCTTTCCCCTGTCTATCCTTCCTGAGCAAACTATACCATCCACACCAACATTCCAATCATGTGTATTATCCCACCAAGTTTCAGTGATGCCAACAATGTCATAGTTGTATTTTATTTATTAGCACTTCCAGTTCTTCCTGCTTATTACCCATACTTCTCGCATTTGTATATAGGCATCTAAGATACTGGTTTGATCTTGCCTCCCAGTTTTGCCCTGATCCTCCTTTCTCTCTGCCATTATAGCCACGCTCCTCTGTTTGACCCATCTCCCAGGTCTTCATGTTCCCACTTACTGTGGGCTTTGCTCACCTGTCCCCGTCGAACCTAGTTAAAGCCCTCCTCACTAGGTTAGCCAGTCTGTGTGCAAAATAGGTCTCTCCCTCCTCGAAAGGTGAACGCCATCTCTGCTAGCAGTCCTTCTCCAATAGCATCCGTGGTCGAGGAAAGCTAAAGCCCTCCTGGCGACACCATCTTCGCAGAGCCAGGCATTCACCTCCATGATGGCATCTGTCTCTGCCCGGGCCCCTACCTTTGACAGGAAGAATCAAAGAGAATACCACCTGTGCTCCAAAAAAAACTCCATTTTTTCACCCATGCTCCGACTCCCAGAGCCCCTGTACGTCACTCTTGATCCGCTCAGCCGTCTACACCTCACAGTACATCATTTGTGCCCACCATGGATGAGTAGCATGGGGTAGTAGTCAGAAGGCCGAGGATAATCCTCGACAATGCCTCTGTAACATTCGGATACGGACCCCGGCAGGCAGCATAGCCTCCCGAGATGAAAGATGTCAAGGACGACAGATGAGGCGCCTCCGTCCCCTCAGAAGAGAGTCTCCGACCACCACTCTACCTCATTTTATCTCTTCCTATTTTCCTAGTTGGTGCAGCAGGACCTCCCAGCCTTAGATGGTACGAGGCTTCTCCTCTTTCTGTAGGGGTGATTCTTCTCTCCTGTATCAAGAAGAGCATTAAGGTTACCTATTACCACACGGCAGGAGCGGTTCTGCCAGCAGGGGTGGAGCACCTGCCCACTGCCAGAATAACCACGCTTGCCAGTGTCCCACCTGACCATCTCCCTTCCTCCACCAGTGGTGTGCCATCAGCCAGTCCTGTGAACTGGGACATGCTGACCTCAGCTGTCTCCACATAGGGACACTGTTCCAGAGAATGTTCGTCGATTTACGGGATGCTCCTCAACCTAGCCACCTCCTCCTGTAGCTCTCCCACCTGCTGCCTAAGAGATTCCACCAGTAGGCACTTTTCACATTGGATGCCCCCGCCAGCCTGGATAGGATATCAGTAAGTGGAAATTGCAAGTTACATTTTTGCAAAACCACACCAGAATCTGAGTAGAAGCATCCGTGCTCTGGTGCTCTGTCTGGTTACAGGCGCAGGTGGAGGAGACAGAAGCAGTGCTGGCACAGGTGTTGCGGGTCCTCCTAACCATCATAAGCTTTTTATATTATCGACATTGTTCAATATCCCCCAGATAACCTTATGTTTCAGTTTAGTTAAATAATTGTGCTGCAGCAACTGTGCACTGGCTTTAACACAGTCAGTGCCAATTCAGGAGTAACCCTTGTAAACCCAACCTAACCTGTCCAAAATTGGAAGCAGTAGAAACCTCATCACCCCAAAAGAAATTGAAACATTGAGAATTCACTAGCTTGGTCCCCACAGTGTTGTTGCTAAGCTACTGTTCTCTCTATTAGCCTCACATATAACCTAGGGTTAACTTGGCACAGCTCAAGGTTCCCAAGGAATTGGTTCAGCTGTTACAATCACATCCACCCACCTAAGCACAAGAATTCCAAATGGTCAGAAAACATGCATATTAGTTAAAACAAAATAAAAACACAGATGAAAAATCATAGAATCCACGATTCCTGTGGCAGCCATGTCAAAAATGCACCTTTCCCTATTATCAATCCCTTGAGCCAATGCTCCAAGTCTAGAATATTTAAAAATTGTATTTAACTAGCATTTATGAGTGGACCTTATCTAGATACTTCTATCCATTCCAACTCCACAGTATCGGCACATTAAGCATTTTTTTATTATTGGGTGAGATTTTTAGAAGCACCTAAGAGCTGGAATACTAGTCTCTCTGACTTGGGACTTGTGCACCTAAATCCCCTAGGCATTCTCCCCTTCTCATTATTACCTCTATTACCTATAGGCCCCTCACTGACAACAGGGCCCCATTGTGCCAGGCACTATACAAATAGTAGCAAGAAACAATCCCTGTCACAAGAATCTTACTATCTAAATAATCAAGGGGTGGGAGAAGAGATATAACATGGCAGTAGAAGATTGAGAACAGTGGCACAAAGATTAAGTGACTTACCCACAGTCAGTCAGCAGCAAAGGCAAGAATTGAACCCGTGTCGCCTGAGTCCCAGTACTGCGCCTTAAGGATCAGAATACACTCTGGCCTTCTGTTTATTCTCAAATGAAAAAGTGACATTTATAAAAAAAACCCACTTGGAAAATGCTTTTTAGGTCTGATTGGTCTGCTGCATGAAAGAAAACTGGATTTTACACTGTAAAATGATTTTTACAGTCTGATAAATGACTTCACAGGTCTTGTCCATAGAATCTCTACCCTCTCTCAAGAGCCTCCTCCAAACCCACATGATGCCGGCTAGAAAATGTCGACTGATAATGGCTGCACAGAGGGCCCAGGAGGGTTGTTGATACCTATTTAAAAAGACTGTAGTGCTTTCTTCCTCTCCTCTCCCCTTCATATGTTGCTTGTCATCTTAGCTTATGAACTCTCTCCAAACACAACATCCTGCCCCAAACAGTGGCTACTGTAGTGCAAATGGATAAAATAAACCACCCCAAACTTTGAGAGAGCCTTTAACTTTTCTGGATTGTTAAAGAAAGTTGAGCTAACAATTTAACTTTCATTTACCCTCATCTCTGTAATTCTTAGTTCTGTCTGGATGCTGAAATTCCATAATTCTGTGTAAAAACACTGTTCTTGTGATAATTTTGACCTGAGCGGAAACAGGAACAACAGAAATATTACAAGAAAATGTGTTTGCACAAGATTCTCAACCCATTTAAAGACTGAAGAATTGTGGTCAAAGTTTGGACAAGTATCCTGACTCTTGAATGCTTACCCTAACCAAGCCTCTGAATCTCTGAACTTGACCAAAACAGCTGACAGGCTAAGCAGCTTTAATTTCAACTCTCCTTTCTCAAAGTTGACTGATCTAAACCTGATATAAACTTAAACACTGATCTTTTTTAACAGCCTGGTGATACTTGGGAGAAGGGGAAAAAAAACTAAAAAAAGAGCTAATCATCTTTCTATTGCTGGCATTTTCCAGACTGCCAAACAATTAAATCTACAAAATTCAAACTGTAAACTCTAAAAAGACCAAAAATCCCACATGGAGATGGGATAGTTTATGACCCCAAATATAACTTCCATCCAGAATAACACACACAGGCAGGGCTGTGAGACAGCAGGATATGGACAGGAATACCCACTATTCCCTTTTAATCAAGGTTTCTTTCTTCCAAAGCAGAATTCTTGTAAATGTCAATATCTTGTCTGATTTCATGAACATATAGACAAGGGAGAATGGGAAGGGTGACAACATATGCACATCTATGCTGTCATTATACGTGTGACCATGCCAAAACAAAGGTTTTATAATACGTCTAATTTTAGGCCAACGAACCTTTAGATAGTGCCCTTAATAGATATAGCAAAATCGTATTGCTAGCTAGTGAAAAAGACAACCTCCTTCAAAGCTGTAACATGTGGGAGAGAAAGTGAACGACATTTTTAGTCACTGCCTCCTCTCTTCCCCCCCTCCCCCCAGAAAAAAAAGCATGCACAACTTAATGAGATTGATTGAAGGGTCTGGAAAATACGACCTATGAAGAAAGACTGAAAAGATTGGGTTTGTTTAATCTGGAGAAGAGAAGACTGAGGGGGGACATAACTGTTTTCAAGTACATAAAAGGTTGTTACAAGCAGCAGAGAGAAAAAAATTGTTCTTAACCTCTGAGGATAGGACAAGAAGCTACGGGCTTAAATTGCAATAAGGGTGGTTTAGGTTGGACATTAGGAAAAACTTCCTGTCAGAATGGTTAAGCACTGAAATAAATTGCCTAGGGAGGGTGGTAGAATCTCCATCATTGGGAATTTTTAAGAGCAGGCTGTACAAACACCTGTCAGGGATGGTTAAGATCAGTGGTTCCCAAACTTGTTCCACTGCTTGTGCAGGGAAAGCCCCTGGCGGGCTGGGCTGGGCTGGTTTACCTGCTGCATCAGCAGGCTCAGCCAATCACAGCTCCCAGTGGCCATGGTTCGCTGCTCCAGGCCAATGGAAGCTGCTGGAAGTGACACGGGCAGAGACATATACTGGTCACCGCTTTCAGAAGCTCCCATTGGCCTGGAGCAGCAACCTGTGGCCACTGGGAGCTGTGATTGGCTGTACCTGCTGATGCAACAGGTAAACCAGCCCAGCCTAGCCCGCCAGGGACTTTCCCTGCACAAGCGGTGGAACAAGTTTGGGAAACACTGGTCCAGATAATACTTAGTCCTACTTTGAGTGCAGGGGACTGGACTAGATGACCTCTTGAGGTCCCTTCCAGTTCCATGACTCTATGATACTTAACTGACATATTGACTATTCTGATATTGCAATCCCCCAATGATAACTGAAACAGATGTCATAAGGGTTGAGAAGACTAACAAATAGGGGTGGAGTCCCAAACTTACCTAAAAGGACTTCAGAGCTCAAGTCAATTTGGTTACAGATGCAGAGATTTTTATGGCCAGAAGGAACATCACATGATCATCCAGTATGACCTCCTGAATAGCAGGCCAAAGAACCTTAGCCAGTAATTTCTGTGTCGCACACAACTTCCACATGAGCTGAAGCATACATTTAAGAAAGGCACCAAAACTTAAAAGAATTCAAGAGAGGAAGAATCCACCACATCCCTCCATTAGTTGTTCCAGTGGTAAATTAATGTCGCTGTTAAAAATGTGCATGTTATGTCTCTCCCTGTCTGCAGGTATATGGGATCTTGGGGAGCAATTACCACACAGGTGGAGTGCAAAATAAACTTTGTTAAGAAAATGCAAAAAACAGGGAAAATTCAATAGTGAGGGGTATGGGGTTTGTTAAGGTAGACAATTGGGGAGGGGTTTCTTTTAGCAAATAGTAT